>NC_133544.1:112463016-112799855 GCF_048773025.1 Camelus bactrianus | reverse complement strand
TTATGTTGAGATATGTTCCATCTATATCCACTTTGGTAAGAATTTTTATCACAAATGGGTGTTGAAATTTATCAAATGCTTTTTCCACATCTATTGAGATGAGCATGTGGTTTTTGTCCTTTCTCTTGTTGATGTGATGTATTACATTGATTGATTTGCATATGTTGAACCATCCTTGTGTCCCTGGGATGAACGCCACTTGGTCATGATGTATAATCTTTTTTATGTGTTGTTGGATTCTATTTGCTAATATTTTGGTGAGGACTTTGGCATGTATGTTCATCAGTGATACTGGCATATAATTTTCTTTTTTGGTAGTGTCTTTGCCTGGTTTTGGTATCAGGATGATGATGGCTTCATAGAATGAGTTTGGGAGTATTCCCTCCTGTTCAGTCTTCTGGAAGAGTTTGAGAATGACTGGTATGAGTGAACCCACAAACTTTTGGTCAACTCATCTTCAACAAAGGAGGCAAGAGTATACAATGGAATAAAGACAGTCTCTTCAGCAAATGGTATGGAGGAAACTGGACAGAACATGTAAAGCAATGAAGCTAGAACACTCCCTTACACCATACACAAAAATAAACTCAAAATGGATCAAAGACTTAAACATAAGACAAGATACAATAAACCTCCTGGAAGAAAATATAGGCAAAATATTATCTGACATACATCTCAAGAATGTTCTCCTAGAATAGTCTACTCAAGCAATAGAAGTAAAAGCAAGAATAAATAAATGGGACCTAATGAAACTTACAAGCTTCTGCACAGCAGAGGAAACAATAAGTAAAACAAAAAGACAACCTATGGAATGGGAGAAAATTTCTGCAAATGAAACCGACAAAGGCTTGATCTCCAGAATATATAAGCAGCTCATATGACTTAATAAAAGAAAAAACCCAATCCAAAAATGGGCAGAAGAGCTAAACAACAATTCTCCAAGGAAGACATACAAATGATCAATAGGCAGATGAAAAAGTGCTCAATATCACTAATTATCAGAGAAATGCAAATCAAAACTACAATGAGGTTTCACCTCACATCAGTCAGAATGGCCATAGCTTAAAAATCCACAAATGACAAGTGCTGGAGAGGCTGTCGAGAAAAGGGAACCCTCCTTCACTGCTGGTGGGAATGCAGTTTGATGCAGCCACTGTGGAAAACAGTATGGAGATTTCTCAAAAGACTAGGAACAGACTTAATATATGACCCAGGAACCCCACTCCTGGGCATATATAGAGAAGGAGCCCTACTTCAGGATGACACCTTCACCCCAATGTTCATAGCAGCACTATTTACAATAGCCAAGACATGGAAACAGCCTAAATGTACATCAACAGATGACTGGATAAAGAAGAAGTGGTATAGTTATACAATGGAATACTCTTCAGCCATAAAAACCAACAACATAATGCCATTTGCAGCAACATGGATGTTCCTGGAGAATGTCATTCTAAGTGAAGTAAGCTAGAAAGAGAAAGAAAAATACCATATGAGTTCGCTCATATGTGGAATCTAAAAATAAAAACAAAACAAAAAAAAGCATAAATACAAAACAGAAATAGACTTATAGACATAGAATACAAGCTTGTGGTTGCCAAGGGGGTGGAGGGTGGGAAGGGATAGACTGGGATTTCAAAATTGTAGAACTGATAAACAAGATTATACTGTATAGCATGGAGAAAGAAATACAAGGTCTTATGGTAGCTCACAGAAAAATATATGTGACAATGAATTTATATATGTTCATGTATAACTGAAAAATTATGCTCTACACTAGAATTTGACACAACATTGTAAAGTGATTATAAATTAATAAAAACGTTAAAAAAAAGGAAATTCTCTCCTAGTTTTGGGTTCTCTTGTATGTGACAAGTTATTTTTTTAATGACTCTTTGTAAAGTCTGTCTTCATCTTTGATTTGACAATTGCTTATAATGTGTCTCAGTGTCGAGTTTAAAACCATTCCCTTTGGATTATGCTGTATGAATATGGATATTTATTTCCCTCCATATATTTGGGAAGATTTCAACCATTATTTCTTTCTAATAAACTTTCTGTCCCTCCTCTCTCTCTCCTCCTCCCCTCATACTGTTCTAGTATTTCCTTCCTTCTACTCACTTTGGGCTTTCTTTGTTTATTTGTTTGTTTGCTTTAGTTTCTTTTGGTGTAAGGTTAGATTGTTTATTTGCTTTCTTGTTTCCCAAGATAGGCCTTTATAACTATACATTTTTGTCTTAGAATGATTTTTGCTGTGTCCTACAGATTTTGGAATGCTCTATTTCTATTTTAATTTGTTTCAAGGTATTTTTTAATTTCCTCTTTGATTTCTTTGTTGACTCATTTACTTTTTTAGAACCTTGATCTTTAGCCTCCATGTGTTTGTGGTTTTTCTTTTTTTCCAGTTTTCTTATTATAATTGATTTCTAATTTTATATCGTTTTGGTCAGAAAAGATGCTTAATATAATTTCACTCTTCTTAAATTTATTGAGTTTTGTTTTGTGGCCTCACATGTGATCTATCTTGTATAAGACTTTATGTGCATTCGAAAGGAATATGTATCTGCTGCTTCTGGGTGGAATGTTCTGTGTTTATCTATTATGTTCATCTGGTCTAAAATACTGTTTAAGGTCATTGTTTCCTTTCTGCTTTTCTGTGATCTAGCCATTGTTGTAAGTGAGGTGTTAAAGTCCTCAAATATTATTGTATTTTTGTCATTACTATTATTATCTTACTGTCTACCTTTGTGTCTGTTAATATTTGCTTTGTGTATTTCGGTACTCCTATGTTGGATGCATAGATATTTACAAGTCTTGTGTACTCTTTTAAAAAAGTATTTTATTTATTATTGTGTGATTTAATTATTTAATCTTGGGGGCAAGGTAATTGGGTTTGTCTATTTTTAGAGGAGCTACTGGGGATTGAACCCAGGACCTCATGCATGCTAAGCAAGAACTCTACCACTTGAACTATACCTTTCCCCCATACAATTGTTATATCCTCTTGTTAAATTGATCCCTTTATCATTATGTAATGCTCTTCTTTGTCTCTTTTTACAGTCTCTGTTTTAAATCTATTTTGTCTGATGTAAGTATTGCTACCCCAGCTTTCTTTTTGTCTCCCTTTGTATAGGATATATTTTGCCATTCCTTCACTTTCAGTCAGTGTGTATCTTGATCCAAAGTGAGGCTTTTGTAGGCAACATATATATCGACCTTGTTTTTCATATGTTCAGTCACTCTATGTCTTCTGTTTGGAGACTTTAGTCCATCTACATTTAGAGTAATTATTGATAGGTATGCAATTATTGCCATTTTGTTAATTTCTTTCTGGTTGTTGATATTTCTTTAAAACTTCTTCTGCATTAATCTCAATTTGGTTCTGGAACACCCATTTCATATAGTTAAGATATTCTTGCCTTATCCTCTAAGATGCCTCAGTTCTCTTCCATGTCTTCTTCTCCTTCTCCTCCTACTTCCTCTTCTGTGCTGCACTCAGGATATTGTATTCTGATTTGTCTCCCAGAACAGCAGTTCTCTTGTCAGATGTCTCTAATCTGCTTTTAATAATATATTTTGGGTTTTTAATTTCAGCTATTCCATTTTTCATTTAAAGACTTTTCCATTCCTTTTGAAATTTGCTGTCACTATATAATTTTCTATTACTTGCAAATATTTTAAAGTTTGTCTTTTATTTGTTTAAACAGAGAAAGCTTATGAGTTTGTAATTTGTATTCAATAATTTTCAACATTTAAATTTTGTTAGTCACTTTATTCTTTTTTTTTTTTTTGGAAGGGTGTTTGCTCATTGTTTCCTTTTGAGCTTGGCAATTTTTAAATTGTTATTGCTATTTAATTTCTTTTAAAATTTCTTGTTGGAATTGTAAGATTAATAGGGTAAAATTATCTTCCATTCTGAAGGATTCATATTTAATTCTTTAAGGTGCCTGTGGATATTACCAGTCCAGAGTCATCCTAAACCAAAATTTTGGCTTGAGTTCCTGGACCATCCAAGAGATGCAACCCTGTAGTAACTATATTTACTAGCTTCTGTATTTAATGGTTTGGCATCTTGGGACTTTGCAGTCCCTGAAGAGACTGATCAAACTGGGGTTAGCCTATTCTTAGAAATAGTAAAGGACTCCCTTGCAAGTGTGCCTTTTGTAAAAAACCAACCAATCAATAGGCTATATTCCAGCCACCTCCTCTATCAGCCTTCACACTCTGGGCCACTATCCAACTGCTCTAATCACCTGAGGATCAGATATCAGTCAACTATGGACACCCCCATACCATACAGCCTGCTGAAATTATTCAAACTAACCAATCTTAACCTGACTACTTTGCTTCACCCCTTCCCTTTCCCCTTCCAGCCGCAGCCACAATAAAGCTCTTGCCCAGGTTTCACCTTGCTCACTCTGCTCCTTACTGACCCTGGTACTTTCTTGTGTTGCACCACATTGTCATGGCATGCCCTCTCCTCTTGGGAGCTGTGAATAACAAACCATCTTTTCCATGACAATCATCTCCTTATCTGTTGGCCTCACCATATTTGAATAATAACAAAACATACACTTAAAAACAAACCCCTGGTTGCAAATAAATATGATAGCCATGAAACTTTTTTTGCTACTCTTCTCTCTCCTTTCCATACTGTATCAAATCAACATTGAATATAATGCATTGGGAGTGAGGGAAGGCAGATTCCCTTCAAGTTCACACTTTCTTTGTAGGTGTACTCCAGTTGTTTTCATCCTTGGCTTGCAATTAAAATCACTTGGGGAGGAGGCCTTAAAAAAACACTCATGCTTAGCTCCAAGTCCAGCTCTGTTAAATCAGACACTCTGGTGATGGTCCAAAGGTCAAGTGTGAGCATTTTTAAGAGCATCCCTGTTGATGTTTATGTAAAGAAAATGTTAAGAATAACTAGTTTATTCTTTCAATATCTAAAGGAGGTCTCCCACTAGACCGTGTCTGTCCTCTTAACACCTTCTACTGACAAAGCTGAACTTTGCCATTTTGCCAAGGAAAAATACTTGAGGAGTTAAGCTCTATTTTTTCAGAATAGAGAATAAAGAGTAGACTTGGAGTTGGGAAGTCAATGAATTGACAAATAGCACAATCACATTGAGATTCAAACAAGGTGTATAGTTATCACATTTAATTTATTAACATTGAGCAAGTTTAGCACAGTTCCAGGAATACAATAAGTGATTAATGTATATTTTACTGTTATTATATTTTCTAATATAACATATAGTTTTATTTATAATAAAACCCATTCTAGTTTTATTAACAAATAATGCTGGAATTCTAATTAACGACTCTAGGAGGTGTGAAATAATGGATAATTTTCAGGAGAGATGAGATAGTATCTATTCCCTTTAAGCTGAAAAAAACAAACAATGCACAGTTATTCATTTGCCTCATATAGTTTAGGGAGTATTCTGATCTTAAGTTATTTTTTGAAGTGAAAGTTTAAGCCCCACAAACTGCAGCAAGAATTCTTTACTAGGGCTCTACTTTGGGAATTTCAAGCTTGGAATTTTTAATGTTCAAGCAAAACATATTTCTTCATTAATAAAGACACTTTGCCATTGAAGCTTCATCACATTTTGTGTTGAATGGAACTGTGTTGTCATTGCATTAATCTT
Source organism: Camelus bactrianus (assembly GCF_048773025.1). Taxonomy (NCBI): domain Eukaryota; kingdom Metazoa; phylum Chordata; class Mammalia; order Artiodactyla; family Camelidae; genus Camelus; species Camelus bactrianus. The sequence continues at coordinate 112,794,201 of NC_133544.1, read as the reverse complement.
CAGTGTTCTTGAGAGGCAAGAATATAGAATTATAAATCCCATTTTATATTTCTTTTATTTCTCATAATTGGTTAATATCATGTTATTAAAACCTAAGTCCTTTACCTTTATTTTTCTTCTTTTCTCCTTTGATATTTTAGTTCATGCATTTTTACATTATTTTTAAATTGAGATATAATTGGCATATAATATTATATTACTTTCAGGTACACAAAATCATGGATTTGAAATAGATATATTATATATATATCATATTTATGTATTTGATACAAATGATCACAATAAGTCTAGTTAACATCCATTGCCACAAATAGCTATATATATTTATTCCTATGATGAGAATGTTTAATATCTACTCTCTTAGCAACTTTCAAATATATGATACAGTATTATTAACTATGGTCATCAAGTACAATGCATCCCCATAGACTCTTTGGGTGAGCTCTGGCTTTGAATTCTGTCCCCTTATCTCACACCTTCAAAATTGATGGCACATTCCTTTGTTTGACAACAGCTTCCATGCTCCACTTACCTCACTGAGTTCCCACTTTCCCTTGAAATTTGGCCTAATGATGTCATTCAGGACTAGTTTAACATTTTTATTGCTTTTGAAAAGATACATTTCCTTAATTCCAGAAGCTTAAATTATTTTCAGTACAAGGCTTTGCCTGAAAGTATTATTCAGATTTGGTCACTCTATTTCGCAATTCTTAGGCTTCAGTTATTTCCAATTCTCATTGCTCATCCTCTTGCCTCTTTTCTCAAATGTACTGTAGCAGAGCATTACTGGTACCAGTAAGCTTACGTCTATGTCCTGCCTCGAGTGCCTTTCATCTATTCTGTCTCAGGATTTTCTTTAAACTGAAAGGCAGCTCATTTTGCACAAGCACAGCCTGAAAGTTTAGGGGTGTTAAAGACATCTACAAAAACTCTCAATCAATGGGAAATGTGAGTTGTTGGATAAATCTCCACATTGCCCTTCAAAGGGATACTTCTGAAGTGCATTCTATGTAGTTCTTCAGAATATCCATTTTGGGATTGACCTCATTTCCCAGAAGGGGAACCAGTCCCATAACTCGCCTTTCTTGACTTTTCCATTTTCCCTGTCTTACTGTCCCTTTTTGTCATCTACACCTCTCTGGATTACTGTCATCACTTCCCAAATAAGCCACATACATCCAAATATCTTTTGCTGTGAAATTGTCACTCTATAGGAGCTTAAGATCTTACTACTTCTCTCTTCATTTCAATTAACCTTTAAAGAAACTACATTATAGCTGTTTATGTTAGGAAACATATGATGGCAAAATTATTATTGCATGCATGGGATATATTTGTATATGTGGATTTCTACTTCACTATAATTGAATTTCTATAAAATCTACATTGAATTTATATTGAATTCTGTAAAACACTTTTCTCAGGGAAAATTCACACATTACTGGATGGATGATGGTTTTGTGTTACCACACGATGGCAGGGTCAGTAAGCCATTACACCTTAGGTTTGGCCTTGTGCAGCACCCGTGGGAACTGTGTTGTTCTCTAATCTGTGCTGGGGATGAACAGACCATGTTGCACAAATGTAGGCAGAAGTACCCCTGAAAAGTCTGTTATAACCTTCACCAATGCCCCACACTCTCAGCCCAGCTCAGGTCACCTTGACATGTACCCAGATATCAGGCTTCCTCGCTCACTCACAGAGGCCTGCAAACCTAGGAAGATGCCACATGGCCAAACCAGCCTCTCCCAAACCACTACCACTGACTATATCCCATCACTTTCTGTTTCTCTTTGTCTGGTCTAGGAGCTACTGGCAGTGCTATGTTGTTGGGAGTGAGACAGTTACTTGCATAGACATGTGGATGCATGGCTTGGGGACCCAGGCAGGAACTCACATGGATGATGCTTAGACAGAATGGCAGTACATCTGCACCTCTGATGCAAGACAATAAGGATGTTTAGATACTGTTTAACCTTGATGGCTACTTGTATACTCCTCCCACAGTACCTCTTAATAGCAAGTGGATTTCTACAAGGGCAATTATCATCACAACTTTAGATGACCTTGGTCTGGATAAGTATTGGCCTCTATACCAACGTTTGATATCTGTCTTATCCACTTTTCTGCCATGGTATTGATATGGTTGCTTTGAAAATATTGGACTTTCCAATAAATTTTGTAATGATAAAAAGTCCTCATAGTTGGCACTTTGCACCAAATACTGTAGTCTGCTTTCCCCAAAGCAGGGACACTCTCCTGAAGAACCACCATATAATGTGCAAATGAGGAAGTGATATGCTTTCCACATTATTATTTAATCCGTAGGCTCACTTCAACTTTCACCAGTAGGTCTAACTGCTTGTTTTCCTTTTTTTTTCTTTTTCTAGAATTGTTACTGAGATTCTCTCCTTTTTACAACCTTGATGGATTTAAAGCATACACGATAATCACTTCATCTGGGAGAACTTTTCTTTATGGCTTTTTTCACTAGGGATCTTTTTAGTGTGTATTACTATCATGCATTGTATCAGTACTACATTCCTGATTATTTTGACTGTGATTAAAAATACATAATATGACACTTAAATCATTTTAAATCATAACATTTAAATCATTTTAAGTACACACTTTTGTGGTATTAGCTGTCTATAGATAATTGTATAAACAAACTTAGTAACAAGAGTACCACCTTTAAGCATGGGAGATACCAAGAAAATTGAGTAATTCCCTGAAATGGCCCAAGACATCACTTGAAATACCATCTTCACCTAAAACCAAAAGAAACGAAGGGTATGTTCATTGTAAAGATTTAAATCTTAGCCTTCTCCATTAATAACAGTGTTTTGTTGTTGTTGTTGTTGTTGTTGTGGTTGTTGTTGTTGTTGTCGTTGTTTGAGATTTAGTCATTTTTCTATTCCTGGCACAGAGGGGGACACAACCTTTCAAATGGAGATTTCCATTATAAATATAAAATTGCCTCAAAAAGGCAAAATTGACTTGGGTTTCAGAGAACCTCATGGTTCTTTTTTAAGAAATCTGTCCATTGTAATCTTCAAGCTAAAGAGATCTATGTTAGAGTGTAATTTGCCATCCTTCACATGGATTCATGCATGGAATGATATCCTCATATTTTAAAGATTTTAGGCATTATGAGAAGAGTTGTGCATAATTGCAGGCTAGGTTTTGTTTGGACACTTTCAAAGCAGTTGTCTAAATACTAAAGACACACTGTTGGGTCCTCAGGTGAACTTTGACTAGCTTTGGAAAAAACTGCCAAACTGTCTTTCAAAGTAGCCACACATGGATTCCTCCAGCAGTGAGGGAGAGTTCCTGTTTTTCTTCATTCTCTATAAATCACAGGTAATGTCATTTCTTTGGAGTTTAGTGGTTCTAATAAGTGTGCATTTCTATATTATCATTTTAGTTTGTAATTCCTTAATGGTATATGATTTTCTTTGGAAAGGTGTTTGTTAAGATCTTTGCCAGTTTTTATTTGGGTTGTTTGTTATAAAATTTTTGATGTAATTGTGTCCAAATCCTTAATCAGTTATGTGTTGTGTAGATTTATTTTTCTCAGTGTGTGGTTTGTCTTTATGTTTTCTGAATAAGATCATAAACAATGTTTAAATTTTTATTTTTTTTAAATTCCATGATACAAATTTTACTTTTGTGGATAGATTTGGGGATTTTTTTAAAAAAGTTCATCACTTAGACAAGGTTATGTAGATTTACTTACATGTTTTCCTTTAGAATATTTATAGATGTGCATTTTTATAATTGTATGGACAATTTAGAGTACACTTGGTAAACACTGAGTGGTTGCACCTGCAGTTCCCAGCTGGTCAGAAGGTGGCTCCATGCCCACTCTCTGACCCTTGAGGTGCACGTTTCTCACTGAGGGGCTTGGCTCCTTGTGGAGCTAGTGGAGGCTGGGCCTCTTCAGGACCCGTCGTGGTTTCAACTTCAGGAAAATGCTCAGGTAAGTACACACAGGCAGGAGCCAGACGTCTTCAGGAACCAACAGGAGGCAACATCATGAGAGTAAAAGATGTGGAAAAAGTGGGCAGAAGCTTTCTCTAAGTGGTTAAAGCAAAGGGTTTCCATTTTCAGAGGATCCAGCAGAGAAGGGGCTTTATATGGGAACTTGTGGAGTTTACTCTTAATTTTGTGTGTGATTTTGACAGTGTCTCGTGTCATTTTGGGGGGATATGGTTTCCGGTGTTCTTGGCACCATTTATTGAGGATAATGTCTTTCCCCATTTTGTGTCCTTAGCTCTTTTGTTGTGAATTAACTGACAACATAAACTGGGTTTATTCCTGTGCTCTCTATTCTATCACTCTGGTTCATGTGCCTGTTTTTGTGCCAGTACCACACTGCTTAGTTGACTGTAGCTTCATCATGTTCTGTGAAGTCAGTGAGAAAGATGCCTTTAGCTGTTTTCTCCTTTCTTAGGATCATTTAGATTATTCCGGGTTCTTTGTTCTACATAAATCCTAGGATTTCTTGTTTTTTGTGTCCATGAAAAAAAAGCTATTTGAATTTGATAGAGTTTGCAATTAATGTGTACACTGCTTTGGCTTGATGAATGTTATACCAATGTTCTTCTAATGTATGAGCACAAATTTTGTGGATGTGTGTTCTGTATCAATTTCTTTATCACTGTTTTATAAGTTTCCATGTGCAGGCTTTTCACATCCTTTACAATTTATTTCTAGGCATTTTGGTTATTTTTTGGTACAATTGTGAAATAAGTTTGTTTTAGTAATTTATCTTTCTGGAACTAATTAGCTTATAGAAAGTCAACTCATTTTTCTTTTTTTAACATTTTTTATTGCTTTATAATCATTTTACAATGTGTCAAATTCCAGTGAAGAGCACAATTTTTCAGTTATACATGTACATATATATATATATACTCATTGTCAAATTTTTCTCTCTGTGAGCTACCATAAGATCTTGTATTTATTTCCCTGTGCTATACAGTATAATCTTGTTTATCTATTCTACAATTTTGAAATCCCTGTCTATCCCTTCCCACCGTCTGCCCCCTTGGCAACCACAAGATTGTATTCCATGTCTATGTGTCTATTTCTGATTTGTATTTCTGCTGTTTGTTTGTTTGTTTGTTTTAGTTTCCACATATAAGTTATCTCATATGATATTTTTCTTTCTTCTTCTGGCTTACTCCACTTCGAATGACATTCTCCAGGAGCATCCATGTTGCGCAAATGACGTTATGTTGTCGATTTATATGGCTGAATAGTATTCAATTGTATAATTATACCACTTCTTATTTATCCAGTCATCTGTTGATGGACATTTAGGCTGTTTCCATGTCTTGGCTACTGTAAATATTGCTGCTATAAACATTGGGACACAAGTGTCTTTTTGAAGTAGGGTTCCTTCTGGACAGAGGCCCAGGAGTGGGATTCCTGGGTCATATGATAAGTCTATTCCTAGTCTTTTGAGGAATCTCCATACTGTTTTCCACAGTGGCTGCACCAACCTGCATTCCCACCAACAGTGTAGGAGAGTTCCATTTCTCCACAGCCTCTCCAGCATTTGTCATTTGTGGATTTTTGGATGATGGCCATTCTGACTGGTGTGAGGTGATACCTCATTGTAGTTTTGGTTTGCATTTCTCTGATAATTAGTGATATTGTGTATATTTTAAGAATTGATTTTTCTGTATTGATATTTTATCATACAACTTTTCTAAACTCATTTATTTTTTCAGTTTTTTTTTTTTTGGTGGTTTGTCTCTGTAACATCATCTTCAGTATACCCACAAAAGGAGCAGTCATAATCATAATGATTAGATATAAAAATGTCAGGTCTAAGTGTAAACTATTGGATGGCAAGTCAAGGGAAAACTTGAGTACAAAATAATATATACAAAATTGTTAAGAAATACCAAAGGAGAACATAGTTGTAAATTAAGAAGTGTGACAAATACAATCAGGACATGAAGCAGGCACACTCATGCCATCACTCTACTCTAATAGTGATAACATTTTATAGCCCATTAGCAAGTACAAGTAATTAATGAGGAGGTGATTCATGACAATGTGAGCACACCAGAGAGTGTGCTTTGATGCATTAAAGTGTAGTTGAAAGAAAAGCACCTGGTTTACACCCAGTAGATTCCATACTTCATGAAAAATTTGAACTAAAGCCAGCCCCGGCTTCCTACCATATTCAACTATCATAAGTAAATTAGAGATTTGTTTAACAGTTAATATATTGAAGATAGAAAATTAAATCTAGTAGTATAAAGTACCATTAGGGAAAGATGAAATAAGTTAAATACCTTGAAACCAGATGATGTATTTATGAACAGTTTACTGGAACAAATTCATCTATATGGTATAATAGAAGATTTATGAGTAGAGGTAATAAGCTCAACAAGTCTGATGTTAACAGGTTGTTCAGAAAATAATTTTAGTTCAATTTTAATTATTAATTAAAAACAAAACTGTTAATACAATTTAGTATAATTTTAAAAGGTACAGGTATGTAGATGCAGGATATAAGTTTCTCTAGAGAATAAGCATAAACAATGCTGTAGTTTGCTTAAAAGCAGCCACCAATTAAGAAAGTATTCAAGGTTAAGAACACATTCATCTCAATATCAATAGGAAAATAATAAACCTCATAATTTAATACTGGACTAATCTATTAGTTAGTAAAAGCAATACTATTCATATTGGTAGCAAGAAATATTTATCCTTGCATAAACTTATATCAGTAAGAATCACTTACTGATGGTTAACAGCAAAATAAACCCTAACCAATACTTAATTATTTTTAAAAAACTGTTAGTCCAACACAGGTTTGCATTTAAGGAATGACTTTGTAAAAGGAAAAGGAACTTTGTAATCACATGTCCTGCATGTTTACCAGGAAGGTTACCTCTAGCACTTCTAATCTTAGAGGCACTGCCTAACAAAGGACATATTTAATGGCCATGGTTTCCTGACACTGAAAATGTAGAATAATCACTTGTTTTCTAAATAAGCAGCTGGGAGAATGGCACAAGGTTTTTACTATCTCTTTTCATCAGTGAAATTGACCTTCCCAATAAGAGGTGGGAGCCATATAAAATGAGAAGATCCTTTGGTGCTTTATGTGTTTAATCTATAAAATAAATAACTGAATCTTAAAGGATAGCATAGCTTTTAATGGGTTAATAATTTTGGTTGTGGTGGCCCCAATGAATATAACAAGCTCCAAGTGATTAAAATTTAGACCAGCTTTTCAAAATGCTGTAGCATGTATTGATCCAATACATTGATTAACAGAAAAAAGTACTCTAAGAATAATAGCTCAATTCAAAAGTAGAATTCATTTCAGCAATAGATTTTATACCCTCAGAATTGGATCAGAAGATCCCAGTGTTGTAACTGCTGAAAATGCTTCATTTAATGATTAAAGTTCTGTGAGATATGAGTTCAGACTGGATTGATCCCAATAAGTTTGTATGTATTACACACTTGTCCCAGTATGAGAGGACAAGAGAATTAAGGGTCACTTTATAAAAGCACCATCAAATTAATTGGTGATACAGTAAAATTTTAATAATTTATATATACCCTAGTGTAGAACATAGTTTGCTACGGTAGCAGAACACAACAATTGCATCAAACATAAATCTTTATTTCCTCAAGGTTAAGTCCTCTTCCTAAGGACAGGTTTATAATCTACATTCTTTTACTAAGTATTACAGGTTTTCTCACTGTATCACTTTTCACATTAATTAAAGGGAATTCCTAGGTTCTGGAAATTTAGAGAGACACAAATATCATCAATTTATGTATATTATTGCACCAATGCTGGCCTTAACCATGGCTTTCACATTAGCAGTTCCTCTTAACATAACTTATCCACTATCCACTGATGTAAACTTAGGCACACTTCTTATACTGGCTGTATGAAGCCTAGCTTCTTATTCCATGCTCTGATCTGGATGAGTATAATATTAAAAATACACACTAATCAGAGCTTTATGGGCAAGAGCACAATCTCAAATAATGTAAACTAGCAATTATTGGTTTATCATTCCTACTGATAATTGGATCATTTATACTCTCAGTTATTAAACAAGATTACATATGATTAATTTTCCCCTCCCAATCCCTAGCTAGATTTTTTTTATATTTACCTCTACTGTAGCAGAAATCAACAGAGCCCCATTTTGATTTAACAGGAGAATCAAAACTTGTATATACTTTCCATGTAGAATATGTAGCAGGTCTATTTTCTCTGATCTTTATAGCTGAATATGTCAGTATCACTATAATAAATGGTTTCAAAATTATTCTATTTTTAAGGGCATTTCAAAATCCCTAGATAACAGAATTATATACAGCCAAATTACATACAGCCAATGTTATTATTCAAACATGCATCATAACAATATCCTTTCTATGAATTTGAATATCCTACACACAATTTTTAGATGATCATCTTATACATCTCTTATTTTTTAACATTTTTATTGAGTTATAGTCATTTTACAATGTTGTGTCAAATTCCAGTGTAGAGCATAATTTTTCAGACATACATGTACATATATATATATTCATTGTTACATTATTTTCCCTGTGAACTACCACAAGATCTTGTATATATTTCCCTGTGCTATACAGTACAATCTTGTTTATCTATTCTGCATATGCCTGTCAGTATCTACAAATTTTGAACTCCCAGTTTATCCCTTCCCATCCCTCTCTCCCTTGGTAACCACAAGTTTGTATTCTATGTCTATGAATCTATTTCTGTTTTGGATTTATGTTCTCTTTTTAGATTTCTTTTTTATACATCCCTTATTTATGAAAAAAATTAACACAAAGACTAGCTCTATGTATATGTTTCAGTACCTGTCAGTGCATCAGGCATCCCACTACAAACATAAGAATTATGTCTGACCAAAGAGTTTTTGTTTGTTTGTTTTGCTCTGCTTTTAGGGGGGAAGTAAGTAGGTTTATTTATATATGATTAAATTTATTATTATTATTATTATTATTATAATCATTTAAAATATTTAATATATTATTATTATTATTATCATCATCATCTAAGCATACAATCTACCACTGATCTATACCCTCCCCCAAAATAGTTCTTTTAAAATAGTAAATAAAAGAGGTCTAATCAGTTCCTACAATCATAGGAATTGATCCTACCCCTAAGAATTTTAAAATGTTCATGCTACCACATTATGCCACATTCTATGGTGAATATAGTCTGTTAAATAAACTATCAGGCACATACCCTAAGAGTATTGTTTTACATGTTTAGTATACTAGTAAACCCTATTTTTACTGTCATTCTACTGAACATTATCTCAGGAATCATTATTTTAATAAAAAGCTCACATGGTACTAGTATTTCCTATCTAAAAGAAAATTAAATGCACAAGTTATAGAATCAACCAATAAGTATTTTCTAACAAAAAACACCACATCAATACTATTTATATTGGATATTATTATTAATCGAGTATACTCCAGTCAATGAACAAGTACAAAATTCTTTAATCTAAGAGCATCCACCATTTTAACAATAGCCATAGACATAAAATTGAACTTCCCCCATTTCTTTTCTGAGTGATTGAATTTATACAGGGCATACGTCATACAATAGAGCCAATCTTATTAATGTGACAAATGTACACCCCTATGTGTTACACCAAATCTCACTGCCCACTAAACATACTATTCATCAAAGCTGTATTATGAAGTATCATCAGAAGCTGAGACAGACTAACAAAACCCACTACAAAATGTATAGCCTGCTCATCAACTGTCCATATAAGATGAATAAAAGCTATTACAATGTGTAATCCAATCATGACAACCCTAAATGCACTAATTTGTATCAAAAACACTGTCAACTTACTATTTATGCCCTGTGCATGGACTGCAACAGTATCATTATCACACACATAAAATAAAACTCTTCTGATCACAATTTTTATCCCCATCATCATATTGTCTTAGGTGGTCTGCCACCAGTATAAGGGTTTTTCCTCAAATGAGTAATAACTCAAGATATAACAAAATTCATTAACATCAACCTACAAACATTAATATTCCTTGCAGCATTATTCAACATATATTTGTACTTCTGGCTAAAATCCTCCAAGGCACTACCTATATTTTTATCAATAAATTATAAAAAAAAATGAGATTTTAAACATAGAAAACAACACTCCGATTATTATTAATCTTAACAGTCATAGGATTACTGCCTTAATATCAACAGTATCAGTGCTTAAGTATGGATTCAGGTTGTACACACCAACAGTCTTCAAATGTTTAAAGAAGTACAATTTCATTTCTGAAAATACAGATTACAAGAGTTTGCACTACATCAATTGAAGACAATCAAACACTTTAATCAAGGAAAATACTTAGTAGATTGGTAGGCTTCCACTACAGGAAGTTTCAGTCAGCAGATAAATCTTCTAGTAAACTGGCTTCAGTCTATTTCTCTCTAGATTGCTTTGGGCACTCCTTCCATGTTTAGTTTTGTTATCAACATGGGATGTCTTCTTTTTTTAAGGTTTTATTTTATTTCTTTTGGTAATGTCTTTTCCATTTCAATTTACTAGTCTTACACGTTGATAAAATTGATTCTTAAGTATTCTAGTAATATTGATATTATGTAAAATATAATTCTGTTAAATTATTCTTGACATTATTCATTGTTACTGTGTACAAGAAAGAAATTCTGATACATTGACAATTTGTATTGTCTACTTGCTGAAGTATTTGAGTTGCTTACAGCTTAAAAGTTGAGCTACTTAATGAATTGTTCATGATTTCAAGATTTATATATATATATATATATATATATATATATATATATATATATATATATATATGATGATGTCATCTGATTGGTGAATAGATTTGTTTTTAGTGTAACAATTTTATTTGTTGATACTTTTACTGTCTTTCACCCTGGCTTTTTGTGGAAGTTCCAGGAAAATAGTGAATAAAAGTGTTGAAAGGAAACCTCTGGGCTTTATTCCAGATTTTTATTTACTGTTTCTTATAATGCTGTGTATCATACTAAGATAAATTGTTTCTACCCCTATTTTCAAGAGTGTTTATTCCATGAAGTAAGAGTGGAGTTTTTTTAACGTTTCTTGTGATCAATTGATTCAAATTATGTGATTTCTCCTGCTGTAATATTGTTGTTTATTATACCATTTAGTTTTATGTTAAAATTTAAGACATTGTTTGGTTTAAAATGTTAAAAAATTATAAAATCTTCTGTGCAGACATTTGCTTAAGGTGCATAATCTTTTTATTGTGTGGTTAAATTAAGGTAAGTAGTACTTTAGGTAAGTGGAGGAATCGAATTTAATAGGCAAATTGATTGTTTTTGTGATGTTTCTGTGGGATTTTATTCCATCAAGATAGACTTAGTTTATTCCAAGAAAATAGGATTAAGGGATGGGGGTAGAGACAGGGTGAAAGTAAAATAGTCAGTGGTAAGGGTTAGGCAAAGGGTGTTAGGGGTCAGTGCTAGGGAACAGGGGTCTGGGGAAGTATTGGATGTTTATGTCATGAGTATGGGCTGTGGTTGGGTCTATGGGCAAAAGCTGGGTTAGGCATTATGGGTCAGGGCAAAGGTCAAGGTCTGGGTCATGGTCTAGGTCAGGGTCTAGGGTTTAGTGTCTAAGGTCAGAGTCAGGGTCTGGGTCTGGGTAAGGGTCAGGGTCAGGGTTTTAGGGTTCAGGTTAGGGTGTGAGTGTTCGGGTTCTGGTTCAGGCTTGGGTTGGGGTTTGATTCGGGGTCAGGGTTGGTGTTGTAATCAGGTTAGGGTTAAGGATAGGGTCAGGGTTCAGGCTTATGGTCAGCATTCAGGTTTAGGGTCAGGGTTCAGGTTCAGGGTCAGTGTTTTGGTTCAGGGTCAGGGTTAGGGCTAGGGCTCTGTCTATGGCTAGGGTTATGGTAAAGGCTTGGTTTCAGGTTAGGGTTTAGGGTTAGGGTTAGGGTTAGGGTAGTGTTAAGGTAGGATTAGGGTTAGTGTTAAGGGTAGGGTTAGGGTAAGGTCCAGTTCAGCATCTGGGTCTGGGTCAGGGTCTGGGTCAGGGTCAATTTCAGGGGTCAGCATTAGGGTCTGGATAGGAGGCAGTGGTCAGTGTTAAGGTCAGTGTTTTTGGTGTGGGGACAAGATTCAGGGACAGGTCCAGGGTCAATGTTGGTCAGAGTCATGTTCAGGTACAGGGTTTATGGTCAAGGTCAGCAGATGGGGTCAGGGCTTCTGGGTCAGGGCTTGTATAGGGCTAGTGTTAGGACCAGGGCTAGGACTAAAACCAGGGCCATGGTTATGGTTTGGGCCAAAATCAGGGCTAGGGTCAGGGTCAGGGTCAAGTTCAGGGCTAGTGCTGGGATAGGGCTAGGGCTCAGGGTACAAGTTTAGGGCACTGGTATGTAGGATGCTGGCTCAGGTGATGGTTAGTGTACATGTTCGTTTTTAGTATGAGGTTGAGGGAGAGGGTGAGGTTGAGGGAGAGGATAAGGGTGAGGGTCAGGATGAGAGTGAGGTTCGGGGTCAGGTTAGGGGCAGGGACAAGTTTGTGGTTGGGGTTGAGTTTGTGTTTGTGTTTGGGGTTGGGGTTAGGTTTAGGATTGAGTTTAGGGTTAGGGTTTGGGTTGGTGTTAGGTTTGGGATTGTGGTTGGGGTTGGGGCTGGGGCAAGGTTAGGGTTGGAGCTGGGGCTGGGGCTGGGGCAGGTTCAGGGTCAGTGTTTAGGTATAGGAGAAGTGTTCATGGTTAGGGTCAGGGTTCAAGATTAGGGTCTGGATCCCAGAATGGAACATGTGGAGAAGCATACATTCAGCTAGCCTAAAGGGCAAGGGTAAATATAGAATCACTCTCCCTGAGTTCTCACCATGTTTCCCAGAGCTGGTTTCAAGGTAAAGGCAGTTTGCGAAGGAAAATCGAGTTGGAGAGAGTGCCTCCCCATATATACATATAGGTATGACTTTGTCCAAATCAATGAAACTCAGTGTTCGCAAAAAGGTAGGTGATGGATGGCTTCCACACACATTCAGTTCCGAGATTTATTTTTTAACATTTTTTATTGATTTATAGTCATTATACAATGTTGTGTCAATTTCCTATTTAGAGCACAATTTTTCAGTTATACATGAACATATATTTCACATTTTTCTCTCTGTGAGCTACCATAAGATCTTGTATATATTTCCCTGTGCTATACAGTATAATCTTGTTTAACTATTCTACAATTTTGAAATCCCAATCTATCTCTTCCCACCCCCCTCCTCCTTGGCAGCCACAAGTTTGTATTCTGTGTCTCTGAGTCTATTTCGGTTTTGTATTTATGCTTTTTTTTTTTTTTTGATTCCACATATGAGTGATCTCTTATGGCATTTTTCTTTCTCTTTCTGTCTTACTTCACTTAGAATGACATTCTCCAGGAACATCCATGTTGCTGCAAATGGCGTTATGTTGTCGGGTTTTATGGCTGAATATTATTCCATTGTATAAATATACCACTTCTTCTTTATCCAGTCATCTGTTGGACATTTAGGCTGTTACCATGTCTTGGCTATTGTAAAGCTGCTATGAACATTGGGGTGCATGTGTCATCCTGAAGTAGGGGTTCTTCTGGATATATGCCCAGGAGTGGGATTCCTGGGTCATACGGTAAGTCTATTCCTAGTCTTTTGAGGAATCTCCATACTGTTTTCCACAGTGGCTGCACCAAACTGCATTCCTACCAGCAGTGTAGGAGGGTTCCCTTTTCTCCACAGCCTCTCCAGCATTTGTCATTTGTGGACTTTTGAATGATGGCCATTCTGACTGGTGTGAGATGATACCTCATTGTAGTTTTGATTTGCATTTTTCTGATAATTAGTGATATTGAACATTTTTTCATGTGTCTATTGATCATTTGTATGTCTTCCTTGGAGAATTGCTTCTTTAGATCTTCTGCCCATTTTTGGATTGTGTCATTTATTTTTTTCTTTTTGAGTCATATGAGCTGCTTATATATTCTGGAGATCAAGCCTTTATCGATTTCATTTGCAAAATTTTCTCCCATTCCGTAGGTTGTCTTTTTATTTTACTTATGGTTTCCTTTGCTGTGCAGAATCTTGTAAGTTTCATTAGGTCCCATTTATTTATTCTTGCTTTTACTTCTACTAGGAGAAAAATTTTGATATGTATGTCAGATAATGTTTTGCCTATGTTTCCCTCTTATTGTATCTTGTCTTATATTTAAGTCTTTGATACATTTTGAGTTTATTTTTGTGTATGTTGTTAAGGGAGTGTTCTAGCTTCATTGTTTTACATGCTGCTGTCCAGTTTTCCCAATACCATTTGCTGAAGAGTCAGTCTTTATTCCATTGTATATTCTTGCCTCCTTCATCAAAGATTAGTTGACCAAAAGCTTGTGGGTTCGTTTCTGGGTTCTCTTTTCTGTTCCATTGGTCTATATGTCTGTTTTTGTACCAATACCATGCTGTCTTAATTACTGTAGCTCTATAGTATTGTCTGAAGTGTTGGAGAATGATTCCTCCAGCCTCTTTCTTTCTCTTCAGTAATGCTTTGGTAATTCTAGGTCTTTGATGGTTCCATATAAATTTTATTATGATTTATTCTAGTTCTGCGAAATATGTCCTGGGTAATTTGATAGGGATTGCATTAAATATGTCAATTGTCTTGTGCAGTGTGACCATTTTAACAATATTGATTCTTCCAATCCAAGAGCATGGGATACCTTTCCAATTTTTAAAGTCTTCTTTAATTTCCTTCATCAATGTTTTTTTTAAATTTTTTATTGATTTATAATCATTTTACAATGTTGTGTCAATTTCCAGTGTAGAGCACAATTTTTTCAGTTATACATGAACATATATATATTGATTGTCACATTTTTTTCTCTGTGAGCTACCATAAGATCTTGTATATATTTCCCTGTGCTGTACAGTGTAATCTTGTTTATCTATTCTAAAACTCTGAAATCCTAGTCTATCTCTTCCCACCCCCTGCCCCCTTGACAACCACAAGTTTGTATTCTATGTCTATGAGTCTACTTCTGTTTGTATTTATGATTTGTTTTTTTTTGTTTGTTTGTTTGTTTTTTGGGTTTTTTGTTTGTTGGTTTTGTTTTGTTTTGTTTTTTTAGATTCCACAGATGAGCAATCTCATATGGTATTTTTCTTTCTCTTTCTGGCTTACTTCACTTTAATGACATTCCCCAAGAACATCCATGTTGCTGCAAATGGAATTATGTTGTCAGCTTTTATTGCTGAGTAGTATTCCATTGTTTATATGTACCACTTCTTCTTTATCCAGTTATTTGTTAATGGACATTTAGGCTGTAGGTGACACCTGCACCCCAATGTTCATAGCAGCATTACCTACAATAGTCAAGACATGGAAACATCCTTCATCATTGGTTCATAGTTTTCTGTGTATAATTCTTTCACCTCCTTGGTTAGATTTGTTCCTTGTTATTTTATTACTTTGGGTGCTATTTTAAAGGGGATTGTTTCCTTACTTTCTCTTTCTGTTGATTCATAATCAGTGTAAAGAAATGCAACAGATATTTGAACGTTAATCTTGTAACCTGATACCTTGCTGAATTCTTTGATCAGCTCTAGTAGTTTTTGTGTGGACCTTTTAGGGTTTTGTATATATAGTAACTTGTTGTCGGCATATAGTGACACTTTTATCACTTCTTTTCCAACTTGGATCCTTTTATTTCTCTCTCTTGTCTGATTGCTGTGGCTAGGACTTCCAACACTGTGTTGAATAGGAGTGGTGATATTGGGCATCCTTGTCCCAGATTTTAGTGGGAAGCTTTTGAGTTTTTCAGCATTTTGTTCTATTGTGGCTGTAGGTTTGTCATATATAGCTTTTATATGTAGATATGTTCCTTCTATACATACTTTGGTGACAGTTTTTATCATAAATTGGTGTTGAATTTTATCAAATGTTTTTTCTGTATCTATTGAGATGATCATGTGGTTTTTGTCTTTTCTCTTGTTGATGTGATATATTACATTGATTGATTTGCATATGTTGAAACACCCTTGTGTCCCTGGGATGAACACCACTTGGTCATGAAGTATAATCTTTTTTATGTGTTGTTGGATTCTATTTGCTAATATTTTGATGAAGATTTTGGCATCTATGTTCATCAGTGATATTGGCCTATAATTTCATTTTTTGGTAGTGTCATTGCCTGGTTGTGGTATCAGGGTGATGGTGGCTTTATAGAATGAGTTTGGGAGCATTCCCTACTTTTCAATCTTCTGGAAGAGTTTGAGAAGGACTGGTATCAGTTCTTCTTTGCATGCTTTGTACAATTCCCCGGTGAAGCCATCAGGTCCTGGATTTTTATTTATAGGGAGGTTTCTTATTGCAAATTAGATTTCATTTCTAGTTATCAGTTTGTTCAAGTGGTCAGTATTTATTAATTCAGTCTTGGTGGACAGAATGTTTCCAGAAACTTGTCCATCTCCTGTAGGTTAACCAGTTTTGTTACATATAGTTTTTCATAATATTCTCAAATAGTAGTCTGTATTTCTATTTTGTTTGTTGCAATTTCTCCATTTCCTTTCTTTTTTTGGCTAATTTGTGCTCTCTATTTTTTCTTCTTTGTGAGTTTGGCCAGAGTTTTGTCGATTTTATTTACTTTTTCAAACAACCAGATTTTGGTTTGGTTGATTTTACCTATGGTCTTGTTAATCTCTATTTTCTTTATTTCCTCCCTAATCTTTATAATTTCCTTCCTTCTGCTGCCTTTTGGGGTTTTTTGGTCTTCTTTTCTAGTTCATTCAGCTGGTGGGTTAAATTGTTTATTTGAGGTTTTTCTTCTTTTTAGAGGAAGGGCTGTATTGCTATAAACTTCCCTCTTAGCACTGCCTTTGCTGTGTCCCATAAATTTTGTGTGGTTATGCTTTCATTGTCATTTGTCTCAAGGTATTTTTTAATTTCAGCTTTCACTTCCTCATTGACTCATTGTTTTTTTTAATAACAATTTGTTTAATCTCCAAGCTTTCCTTTTCTTCTTCTTTGTTTCTCTGTTGTTTATTTCTAGTTTCATGGCATTGTTGTCAGTATAGATGCTTGAGATAATTTCTATCTTCTTAAAATTGTTGAGGTTTCTTTTGTGCCCAAGTACATGTTCTACTGAGAACAAGAAATTTAAAAAAGAAAAAAATTCTATATTTTCCTCCCTCCCTCTCCCACTCTCAATTATTTATATGCCTTCTTTTATAATTTTGTGTTTATTTTATTTGTAATTCATGAGTTATCACCTTTCCAGTTGTGAGTTTCTCATTTATGTAGCATCCTGCTGCTTTTCTATTTAGAATAGACCTTTCAATATTTCTTTTAGCATGGGCTTAGTGTTGCTAAACTCTTGTAGTTTTTTCTTGTCTGTGAAATTCTTTGTCTCTCCTTCTATCCTAAAGGATAGCCTTGCTGGATAAAGTATACTAGTCTGCATCTTTTTTTCATTCAGGGCTTTGAATATATTTTGCCACTCCCTTCTGGCCTGTAGTGTTTGTGTAGAGAAATCAGCTGAAAGTCTTATGGCGGTTCCCTTGTAACTTACTCTTTGCTTTTCTCTTGCTGACTTTAGGATCATTTCTTTATCCTTGACTCTGGCCATCATGATTATGATATGTGTTGGTGTGGGTCTTTTTGGGTTCTTCCTGTTTGGGACCCTCTGAGCTTCCTATACTTGGATATCTGATTCCTTCTTTACGTTTGGGAAGTTTTCAGTCATGATTTCTTCAAAAACCTTTTCAATCCCCTTTGATCTTTCTCCCCCTTCTGGGACCCCTATTATGGGAAGATTGGGATGCTTTATATTATCCCATAGGTCCCTTATGTCATTTTCATTTATTTTAATTTGTTTATCATGTAGCTCTTCTCATTGGGTGCTTTCTATTGTCCTGTCTTCTGGGTCACTAATTCGTTCCTCTGCATTTTCTAGTCTGGTTTGCTCAGCCATTAGATCATTCCTCATCTAAGTCAATGAGTTTATCAATTCTACTTGGCTCTTCTTTATAGCTTCAATTTCATTTTTGGTATATTTTATTTCTCTAAACACTATCTCTTTTAGTTCCCTCAATACTTTGATCAATCCTTTTTTGAAATGTTGATCTAGTAGGCTATCAATGTCTATTTCATTGATTTTCTTTCAGGCGATTTCTCTTGGTCTTTTAATTGGGGATGCTTTCTCTGCTTCTTCATCATGCTCATGCCTCTCTGGCACTGTGGTTTATGGAGTATCATTTATCTATTGTTCTCCTTAAGGAATTTATCTACCTAATGCCTATGTAGGAATAAGACTTAGAAAAACAAGAGAGAAATAATTTTAAAAGAATGGAGAAAAAAAGGTTTGAAAAGAGTGTATAATGAATGATAGAAGAGCAAGTTGAAGCAGAAGAGCAATCTGGTTGAGATGGCATTTAAAAACTTTTAAAAAAGGAGAAAAGTGGAAAGATGTATCTGAAACCTGTGTGTAATCAATAACAGGACATCAAAGCCAAGAGAAATAAAAATGAATTAAGAAGTAAAAATTAAAAGAGTGATAGAAAATATAACAGGTAAAAACAGTTTTAAAAAAACAAAAAAGGAGGGGCTCAGTGTTCTCCTGTAGACTGTGTGCATTTGATGTGAGATCTATCTGTGTTTATCCTGTTTTGGAAGCTCAGCTTGCTGTTTCCAGAGGCCGTCCATTGGCACCCTTGTCTGTGCTGCTCCCAGTGCCTGTCAGCAAGCAGATTGTGCCTCCTCCCAACACTGAGTCTGGTGCAGCTCTCCTTTGCTATGGGCTGGCATGTCACTGCCCCTCCCGATGCCACAGTCAGATTTTGCAGACTGGCCAGGTAGAAGGGTGCGTCACTCCCCCTCCCAGCACTGTGGTCAGGGGCTGCATTCCTGTCCAAAATTCTGGGGCCACCCTCATTCTCCTGGTGCCAGTCGCTTTGCTGCTTTGTGCTGCTGTGCTCTCTGCCTGGGTCCGTGCTCCACAGGTGGTCTCAGGGAAGACTGAGGAACATCCCTGTCCCTGCCGAGGGCCAAAACCCAGCTCCTTGTTTGTCTTGGCAGAGTAAGTTTTCTGAGGGACCAGGACGGAAAGATCCTATCTGCCTCAGGCTGTTGTCAAGTCTCTTCCTGGCCCTTGAGTCTAAGTCCTTAGGTGCGGATGGAGGTTTTGCCCCTAACCCCACTTGGGTGCTAAGCACCAGAGGATATGGTGACTGTGCCTGAGGCCAGCCTCTCTTCACCTGAAAACTTTCCATGGGTTTTCATATATGAGGGTATGCATCCTTCCCCCAGGGCATGTCAACCATGTTGTTTTATGGAGGGCCCAGGTTTTTCTGCCCTGTGCACCCACACCCATGTTGCACAGCCCTCTGCAGCCCCCTGGGGCTGCCTCAGTGCAGCTTCCCCCATCCTCCACCTGCCTTGGGCAGTCTGGTCCTGGCCCTGGCTGCTGGCCCGTGTCTCAGGCTGGGTGTTGCGGGGAACCCCTGTGCCTGTTTAACTTAGTTCTGTTGGTCAAGGGCTGCTCTGTACAGATCCGAGCCTCAGAGGCTCCCCCTCTCTCCTGCTAGTCTCTCAGTTGGAGATGGGAGATCCACCAAACTAGCACCAGTCCTTCTTTTCTGCTCCCTCCCCCAGGACCCGTCCCACTCTTCTTTGCCTTTTCTTCTTTCTTTTTTCCTTTTCTCCTACTAGATTTTTGGAGTCTCTATCTTTTGAAAAGGACAATATCCTGTTGGAGTTCCACAGGTGCTCTGGTTGGCTGAGTGGGACTGTGGATGTGAGTCTTGGTGCATTTGTGGGAGAGGGTGAGCTATGAGTATCCTTCTACTCCACCATCTTGGCTTCCTCAGTTCCAAGATTTTATATGTGAAGAGGCATACATTCAACTAGCCTAAAGGGCAAAGGTACATCTACAAACAGTTACTCTCATTTCTAACCATGTTCTTGGGGCCTATTTCAAGGTAAAGGAAGTTTGCAATAGAAAACGGAGTTGGAGCAAGTGCCACCCCTTATATATATAGGTAAGCCTGTCTCCATAAAACAGAATCTCTCTTCACACAAGGTAGGTGAAGGAAGGTTTCCACACACATTCAAATCCCAGAATAGAACATGTTGAGAAACATTCCTTGAGCTAGCCTAAAGTACAAGGGTACATGTAGAAACACTGACCCAGATTTTTCAGCATGTTTCCAGGTCCAGTTTCAATTAAAGGTAGCTTGCATTGGAAAACCGAGTTGGAGCTAGTGCTTCCCCTTATATATATGGGTAGGCCTGTCTCCCTAACACAGAATCTGTGTTCCCTACAAGTTAGATGAAGGATGGAGTGCACACACATTGGATCCCAGAATGGATATTTGGAGAAGAATTCATTCAGGTAGCCTAAAGGGCAAGTGTTTCTAACACTTAACCATATTTCTCAGCTTTTTTTCCTATAGCCACACACATTCGGATCCCTATATGGAGCATGTGGAGAGGCACTCTTTCATCTAGCATAAAAGGCATAGGTACATCTAGAAACACTTATCTGATAACTCAGCATGTTTCCTAGAGCCAATTTTAAGAGAAAGGCAGTTCGCACTGAAAAACAGATTTGGAGTGAGTGCCTCCAGATAGGTCACTTGCATAGTTCCTCTAACACAGAACACCTGTGTTCCCAACAAGCTATTTGAAGGAAGTCTTCCAGACACATTCAGATCCCAGAATGGAACATGTAAAGAGGCATTCTTTCACCTAACATAAAGGGCATGGGTACATCTAGAAACACTTACTCTGTTTTCTCAGCATGTTTCCTACAGGCGGTTTCAAGGCACAGGCAGTTTGTGCTGGAAAACCGAGCTGGAGACAGGGCTTCCCCAAAGATATGTAAGTAGCATTGTTCTGCTAACCCAAAAAACCCATGTTACCCACTAGCTGGGGAAGGATGTCTTATATGAACACTTACTCTGCTTTCTCAGCATGTTTCCTAGAGTTGGTTTCAAGGGAAAGTCACTTTGCACTGGAAAATTGTGTTAGAGTGATTGCATCCCCATAGATATATAACTAGTATAATTCCCCTAATACAGAAACCCAGTGTTCCCAAAACTCTGAGGGATGGCTTCCACACACATTCGGATCCCAGAATGGAGCATGGGGCAGGTGTTCTTTCAGCTTGCATAAAGGGAATGAGTACATCTAGAAATAATTCTTCTGATTTCTCAGCATGTTTACTACAGCCAGTTTCAAGGGAAAGGCAGTTTGCACTGGAAAACAGAGTAGGAACAAGTGCCTCCCCATGGATAAATAAGTAGTGTAGTTCTCATGCCACAGAAAACATGTGTTCAAAACAAGCTAGATGAAGGATCACTTTCACACACATTAGGATCCCAGAATGGAGCATGTGGAGATTCGTTCTTTCTTCTAGCATAAAGGGCATAGGTATCTAAAGATACAGTTAGTCTTAATTCTCCACATGTTTCCTAGAAGCAGTTTCAAGGGAAAGAAGATAGTGCTGGAAAACCGAGTTGGACTGAGTGCCTCCGTATTGATTTGTAAACAGAGTATTCCCCTAACACAGAAACTCTGTGTTCCCAACAAACTAGTTGAAGAATAGCTTACATACACATTTGGATCTCAGAATGAAACATGTAGAGAGGCATTAAGTTCATCTAGCATTTAGAGGATTGGTACATTTAGAAACAATGACTCTGAATTCTTAGCATGTTTCATAGGGCCTGTTTCAAGACAAAGGTAGTTTGTGCAGGAAAACAGTTTTGGAGCGAGTGCCTCCCATCAATCTTTAGGTAGCGAGTTCCTCCAACACAGAAACAATGTGTTCCCATCAAGCTTGGTTAAAGAAGTCTTCCACACATATTCAGATACCAGAATGGAACATATGGAGAAGAGTTCTTTCTTCTAGCTCAAAGGGCATGGGTACAGCTAGAAACAATTACTCTGATTTCTCAGCGTGTTTCCCAGAGCCGGGTTAAAACGAAAGGCAGTTTACTCTGGAAAACCAAGCTGGAATGTGTGATTTCCCCATGCGTTTGTAAGTTGCGAAGCTCCACTAACACAGGAAATATGTGTTCCCAACAAGCTAAGTGAAGGACTGCTTCCACACACACTCGGATCCCAGATAGGAACATGTGGAGAGGCGTTCATTCATGTAGCATAAAGGGCATGATTAGATTTAAGAACCAGTACTCTGATTTCCCAGCATGTTTCCTTGAGCCGGTTTCAAGGGAAAGGAATTTTGACCAAAAAAATATGTAGGAGTGATTGCCTCCCAATTGGTCTCTAAGTAACATTGTTCCCTTAATACAGTAACTATGGTTTTCCACCAAGCTAGATTAAGGAAGTCTTCCCAACATTCGGTTCCCAGAATGGAACATGTGGAGAAGCGTTCATTCATCTAGCTGAAAGGCATATGTACATTTAGAAACACTCTGAATTCTCAGCATGTTTCCTGGAGCCGGTTTCAAGGGAAAGGCAGTTTTTCCTGGAAAACCGAGTTGGAACTATTGCCTCCCCATACGTATGTAACTTGTGTAGTTCCCCTAACTCAGAATCTCTGTGTTCCCCACCAGATAGTTGACGGACAGCTTCCACAGACATTCATATTCCAGAATGGAACATGTGGTGAGGCATTAATTCATCTAGCAGAAAGGGAATGTATACATCTAGAAACACTTTGATTTCTCAGCATGTTTCCTAGAGCAGATTTCGAGGGAAAGGCAGTTTGCCTGGAAAACAGAGTTGGAGCAAGTGCCTCCGTATAGGTTTGTGAGTAGAGTAGTTCCCACAACACAGGAACTATGTGTTCATAACAAGCTAGGTGAAGGAGACCTTACACCCACATTTGGATCCCAGAATAGAACTTGTGGAGAAGTGTTCATTCATCTTGCACAAAGGGCTTGGGTACATCTAACACAAACACTCAGATTTCTCAGCAAGTTTCCTAGAGCAGGGATCAATGGAACAGCAGTTTGTGCTGGAAAACATAGTTGGAGCTCCTGCATCCCCATATGTATTAATGTAATGTAGTTACTTTAACACAGAAACTATGTGTTCTGAACAAGCTATGTGAAGGACAGCTTGCACACATATTCCGAACCAAATAAGGAACTTGTGGACTGGCATTCTTTCATCTAGCACAAAGGACATCTGTACAGCTATATACACTCTGAATTCTCAGCCTGTTTCCTAGAACCAGTTTTAAAGGAAAGGCAGTTTGCACTTCAAAACCGAGTTGGAGTGATTGCCACGCCATACATATGTAAGTAGCGTAGTTCGGCAAACTTCAAAACACTGTGTTCCCAACAAAATATTTGAAGGAAGGCTTCCACACATATTCATATCCCAGAATGGAGATGTGGAGAAGCATTCTTTCATCTAGCATAAAAGGCATGGGTATATCTACAAACACTTACTCTGATTTCTCAGGATGTTTCTCACAGCCGGTCTCAAGGGAAAGGCAGTTTGCAATTCAAAACCGAGTTGGAGCGAGTGTCTCCCAATAGATATGTAAGTAGTTTAGTTCCCCTAACACAGAACACCTGTGTTTCCAACAAGCTAGTTGAAGGGTGGCTTCCACACACATTCGGATCCCAGTATGGAGCAAATGGAGAGGCTTTCTTTCATCTAGCATAAAGGGCATGGTTACATCTAGAAATACTTACACTTATTTCTCAGCATCTTTCCTACAGTTGGTTCCACGGGAAAGGCAGTTTGCCTGGAAAACCGTCTTGGAGCAAGTGCCTCCTCATAGATAGGTAAGTAGCGTAGTTCCCATAAAACAAAACACATGTGTTCCAAACAAACTAATTTAGCAGGTCATCCACGCAGATTCAGATCGCAGAATGGAGAATGTGGAGAGGCATTATTTCATCTACTATAAAGCGCTTGGGTATATCTAGAAACAAATTCTCTGATATTTCATCATGTTTCCTAGAGTTAGTTTCAACAGAAAGGCAGTTTGCAATTGAAAACAGTATTGGAGCTAGTGCCTCCCCGTAGATAATTAAGTAGAATAATTCCCCTAACATAAAAACCTGGTATTCCCAAAAAGCTGGATGAAGGACGACTTCCACACACATTAGGATTCCAGAATGGAGCATGGGGATAGCCAGTCTCTCATCTAGCATAAAAAGCATGGGTATATCTAGAAACACGTACTCTGATTTCTCAGCATGTTTCCTAGGGCTGTTTTCAAGGGAAAGGAAGCTTGTGCAGGAAAAACTAGTTGGAGCAAGTCCCTCCCCATAAATAAGTAAGTAGCATAGTTCCTTTAACACAGAACACCTGTGTGACCAACAATCTTTTGAGAGCAGCTTCCACACACATTCAGATCGCAAATGGAGCATGTGGAGAGGCACTATTTCATCTAGCATAAAGAGCATGGTTACATCTAGAAAAACTTACTGTGATTTCTCAGCATGTTTCCTAGAGCCTTTTTAAAGGGAATAGCTGTTTGCTATGGATATATGAGTTGAAGTAAATGCCTCCCCATAGATATTTAAGTTGTGCAGTTCCCAGAACACAGAACAACTCTGTTCCCAACAAGCTATATGAAGGAAGGCTTCCACACTCATTTGGATCCCAGAATGGAGCATGTGGAATGCCGTTCTTTCATCTAGCATAAAAGGTATGGGTATACTAGAAACACTTAATCTGATTTCTCAGCATATTTCCTACAGCTGTTTCAAGGGATAGGCCATTTGCATTAGAAAACCTAGTTGGAGCGAGTGCCTCCCAATAGATAGGTAAGTAGCATAATTCCCCTAACTCAGAACACCTATGTTCCCAACAAAGTAGTTGAAGGACGGCTTCCACACATATTCAGATGCCAAAATGGAGCATGTGGAGAGTCGTTCTTTCTTCTATCATAAAGGGCATGTGTACATCTAGTAATACTTACTCTGATCCCTCAACATGTTTCCTAGAGTTGGTTTGCAGGGAAAGGCAGTTTGTGCTGGAAAACTGAGTACCAGCAAGTGCCTACTCACAGATATTTATGTAGCATAGTTCAGTTAACCCAGGAACACTGTGTTAAAAATAAACAACCTGAAGGACAGCTTCCACACACATTGAGATCTCAGATATGAGCATGTGGAGAATGGCATATTCATCCAGCATAAAGGACCTGGCTACAAGTAGAAACAATGACACTGATTTAATAAAATGTTTCCTTCAGCCGGTTTCCAAGTAAAGTCAGTGTGCACTGGAAAGCCGAGCTGGAGTGCCTCCCCATAGATATGTAAGTAGCATAGTACCCCCTCATCAAAAACTCGGTTTTCCAAACAAGGTAGGTGAAGGATGGCTTCCACACACATTCAGATCTGAGAATGGGAGAAGAACAGAGGCATTGCTGCACCTAGCATCAAGGGCTGGGCATCATCTATAAACACTGACTGTGATTTCTCAGATGTTTCTTAGAGTCACTTTGTAAGGAAAGGCAATTCGTGCTGGGAAAACTAGTAGGAGGAGCTTCTTCCTGTAGAAATGTAAGTTGCTTTCTTCCCCTCAAGCAGAAACTATGTGTTCCCAACAAGGTAGGATAAGGACGATTTCCACACATATTCAGATCTGAGAATGGAACAAGAAGAGAGGCATTGCTGCATGTAGTATCAATGGCTGGGGAATATCTGGACACACATACTGTGATTTCTCAGCATGTTTCCTAGAGCTGGATTGTAAGCAAAGGCAGTTTGCACTGGAAAACCTAGTTGGAGTGAGGACCCCCCCATGGATATGTAAGTAGCGTAGTTCCCCTCAAGCAGAAACTCTGTGTTCCCAAGAAGGTAGGTGAAGGACTGCTTCAACACACATTCTGATCTGAGAATTAAACAAGGAGCGAGATGTTGCTCCATCCAGCATGAAGGGCTGTGGGACATCTGGAAACACTCACTGTGATTTCTCATCATGTTCACTAGCGCTGGTTTGGAAGGAAAGGCAGTTTGTGCTAAAAAACTAAGTTGGAGTGAGGGCCTCCCCATAGATATGTAAACCATGTTCTTCCACTCAAACAGAAACTCTGTGTTCCCAACAAGTTAGATGAAGGATGGCTTCCTCACACACTCAAATCTTAGAATGGAACAGTGAGAGAGGCTTTGCTGCATTTAGCACCAAGGGCTGGAGGTCATCTAGAAACACTGACTGTGATCTATCTGCATGTTTCCTTGAGCCTGTTTCCAAGAAAAGGCAGTTTGTGCAAGAAAACTAAGTTGGAGCTAGAACCTCCCTATAAACATGTAAGTAGCATACTTCCCCTCAGGTAGAAACTCTGTGTTCCAAACAAGGCAGGTGAAGGACTGTTTCCACACACAATCAGATCTGATAATGGAACAAGGAGAGAGACGTTGTTACATCTAACATCAGGGATGGGGGATATCTAGAAATAATGACTGTGATTTCTCAGCATGTATCCTTGAGCTGGATTGCAAGGAAAGGCATTTTGTGCTGGAAAAAAGAGTAGACGTGAATCCATTTGAGTAGATATGTAAGTAGAATAGTTCCACGCAAACCAAAACACAATGTTCCCTACAAGGAAGGTGAAGGACGACTTCCACACACACAGATCTGAGAATGGAACTTTGAAAGAGGCGTTGCTCCATCTAGCATCAAGTGCGAGCAGATATTCAGAATCACTGACTGTGATTTCTAAATATGTTTCCTAATGCCGGTTCCCAAGGAAAGGCAGTATATGCCAGAACAACGAGTTTGAGCAAGTGCCTGCCCATACATATTTAAGTAGCATAGATCCCCTCAAACAGAAGCTCAGTGTTCGAAACAAGGTAAGGGAAGGACGTCTTCCACACAAATTCAGGTCTGAGAATCTAATAAGGAGAGTGGTGTTGCTGCATCTAGCATCAAGGTCTTAGGGACATCTAGAAACACTGTCTGATATATCACCATGTTTCCTAGAGCCGGTTTGCAAGGAAAGGCAGTTTGCAGTGAAAAATCGAGTTGCAGCAAGCGCTTCCCCATAGATATGTAAGTCACGTAGTTCCCCTCAAACAGAACCTCTGTGTTCCCAACAAAGTATGGAAAGGCCAGCTTCCACACACATTCCGATCTGAGAATGATAAAAGAAAAGAGCTGTTGCTGTGTCAAGCACCAAGGGCTGGCAGATAGCTAGAAACAGTGGCTGTGATCTCTGCATATTTCCTTGAGCTGGTTTGTAAAGAAAGGCAGTTTGCAATGACAACTAAGTTGGAGTGAGTGTCTTCCCATATATATGCAAGAATTCTAGTGCCCCTAAAGCAGAAAATCTTTGTTCCCAACAAGGTAGGTGAAGGACGGCTTCCACACACATTGAGATCTGAGAATGGAACAAGGAGGGAGGTGTTACTGCATCTAGCATCAAGTGCTAGGGGACATCTGGAACTCTGATTGTGATATCTCTACATGTTTCCTTGAGCCAGTTAGCAAGGAAAGGCAGTTTGCACTTGAAATCTAACTTGGAGAGAGTGCTTCACCATTGATATGTAAGTAACATTGCGCCACTCAAGCAAACACTCAGTGATCCCAACAAGGTAGTTGATCGATGGCTTTCAAATATATTTATCTCTAACAATGGAAAAAGGAGGGAGGCGTTGCTGTATCTTGCTTCAAGGGCTAGGGGACATCTAGAAACACTGACTGTAATTTCTCTGCATGTTTTCTAGAGACGGTTTTCAAAGAAAGGCAGTTTGCATTGGAAAAACGAGCTGGAGTGAGTGACTCCCCATAGATATGTAGTTAGCATACCTCCCCTCATGCAGAAACTCTGTGTTCCAAAGAAGGTAGGTGAAGGATGGCTTCCACACACACTGTGATCTGAGAATGGAACAAGGAGAGAGGCATTGCTGCATCTAGCATCAAGGGCTTGGGGACATCTAGAAACACTGACTGTGATATCTCAGCATGTTTCATAGAGCCAGCTTGCAAGGAAAGGCAGTTTGCTTGAAAACGGTGTTGGAGAGATTGCCTCCCTTTTGATACGTAAGTAGCGCAGATTACCTCAATCAGAAACTCTGTTTTCCCAACAAGGTAGGGAAAGAACGACTTCCACACACATTCTGATCTGAAAATAGAACAAGGAGAGAGGCATTGCTGCATGTAGCATGAAGTGCTTGGTGACACCAAGAAACAATGACTGTGAATGCTCAGCAATTTTCCTAGAGCCTGTTTGCAAGGAAAGGCAGTTTGCAATGGAAAGCAGAGTTGGAGCGAGTGTCTTCCAATAGATTTGTAAGTAGAATAGTACCCCTCAGGCAGAATCTAGCTGTTCCCAACAAGGTAGGTGAAGGAAGGACTCCAATCACATTCAGAGCTGAAAATGGAACAAGGAGAGAGGCATTGCTGCATCTAGAATCAAGGACTGGGAGACATCTAGAAACACTGACTGTGATTTCTCAGCATGTTACTTAAACCTGGTTTTCAAGAAAAGGCAGTTTGCAATGGAAAACTGAGTTGGAGCGAGTGCCTCCCCATAGATATTAAAGTGGTGTAGTTCACCTCAAAAAGAAAGTTGATATTCCCAACAAGGTAGGTGAAGGACGGCTTCCACACACATTCAGATCTCAGAATTGAACAAGGAGAGAGGCTTTGCTCCATCTAACATCAAGGGCGAGTGGATATCCAGAATCACTGATTGTGATTTCTCAATTTGTTTCTTAATGCCGGTTGCCAATTAAAGGCAGTATACACTAGAACAGCGAGTTTGAGCAAGTGCCTCCCCATACGTATGTAAGTAGCATAGTTCCCCTCAAACAGAAACTCAGTGTTCACAAAAGGTAAGGGAAGGACGGCTTCCACACACATTCAGATCTGAGAATGGAACAAGGAGAGAGGCAATGCTGCATCTAGCATCAAGGGCTGAAAGACATCTAGAAACACTGATTGTGATCTTTCTGCATGTTTCCTAGAGCCTGTTTCCAAGGAAGGCAGTTTGCACAAGAAAACAAAGTTGCAGCCAGAACCTCACAACAAATATTTAAGTGGAGTACTTCCCCTCTTGCAGAAACTCTGTGTTCCAAAAAAGGTATGTGAAGGCCGGCTTCCACACACATTAAGATCTGAGAATGGAACAAGAAAACAGGCGTTGCTGCATCTAGCATCGAGGGCTGTGGGATATCTAGAAACACTGACTCTGATATATCAGCATGTTTCTTAGAGCCAGTTTACAAGGAAAGGAAGTTTGGACTGAAAATCGATTTCCAGTGATGGCTTCCCCATAGATATTTAAGTCACATATTTTCCTTAAAGCAGAAACTTTTGTTCCCTACAAGGTAGCTGAAGGAAGGCTTCCTCACACACTCAAACCCGAGAATGAACAAGAAGAGAGGTGTTTCTGCATTTAACAACAAGGGCTGGAGGACAGCAAGAAATACTGACTTTGACTCTCAGCCTGTATCCTGGATCTGGATTGCAAGGAAAGTATTTTGCGCTGGAAAACCAGGTAGGAGTGAGTCCCTTTGAATAGTTACGTAAGTCACATAGTTTCCTGGAAACCGAAAATCTGCATTCCCAACAAGGAAGGTGAAGGAAGGCTTCCAACACATTCAGATCTGAGAATTGAACAAGGATAGAGGCATTGCTGCATCTAGACCAAGGATTGGGGGACATCTAGAAACATTGACTCAGATATATCAGCATGTTTCCTAGAGCCGGTTTGCAAGGAAAGGCCGTTTGCTGGAAAACTGTGTTGGATAGAGTGCCTCCCCATAGCTATGTAAGTAGTGTAGTTCCTCTCAAGCAGAAACTCTCTGTTTCCAACAAGTATGTGAAAGATGACTTCCACACACATTCAGATCTGAGAATGCAACAAGCAGAGAGATGTTGCTGCATCTAGCATCAAGGGATTGGGAACATCTAGAAACACTGACTGTGATCTTCTAGCATTTTTCCTAGATCTGCTTTACAAGGAAAGGCCACTTGCATGGGAAAGCCGAGTATGAGCGAGTGCCTATCAAGAGATATGTAAGTTGCAAAGTTCCCCTTAAGCAGAAACTCTGTGTTCCCAACAAGGTAAGTGAAGGACGGCTTCCATACACATTCAGATATGAGAATGGAACAAGGAGAGAGGCATTGCTGCATCAAGCATCAAGGGCTGTGGGACATGTAGGAAGAATGACTGTCATTTCTCAGCATGTTTCCTAGTGCCAGTTTACAAGGAAAGACAGTTTTCACTTGAAAACCGAGTTGGAGCGAATGCCTCCCCATATATATGTAAATAGTGTAGTTCACCTTAAGCAAAATATCTATGTTCCCAACAAGATAGGTGAAGGACGGCTTCCACACACATTCAGATGTGAGAATGGAACAAGGAGAGAGTCTTTGCTGCATCTAGAATCAAGGGTTGGGGAACATCTAGAAACACTGTATGTGATCTACCAGCATGTACCCTACAGCTGGTTTGTAAGGAAAGGAAGTTTCTACTGGAAACATGAGTTGGAGCGAGGGCCTCCCCATAGATATGTAAGTAGCATAGCTCACCTGAAGCAGAATGTCTATGTTCCCAACAAGGTAGGTGAAGGGCTGCTTCCATACACATTCAGATTTGAGAATGGAACAAGGACAGAGGCATTGTTGCATCTAGCATTAAGGGCTGGGGGACACCAAGTAAGAATGACTGTGATCTCTCAACATTTTTCCTAGAACATGTTGGCAACAAAAGGCAGTTTGCAATGGAAAGCCGAGTTGGAGCGAATGCCTCCCAATAGTTATGTAATTAGCATGTTTCCTCTCAAACAGTAAGGCTGTGTTCCCAACAAGCTAGCTGAAGGACACTTGCAACACACATTCATATCTGAGAATGGAACAGGGAGAGTGGCATTGCTGCATCTAGAATTAAGGGCTGGGGGACATCTAGAAACACTGACTGCGATCTCTCAGCATGTTTCATAGAGCTGGCTTGCAAGAAAAGGCAGTTTCTGCTGTAAAAGAAGTTAGAGCATGTATCTCCCAATACACATGGAAGTAGTGTACTTCCCCGCAAACAGAAACTCTGTGTTCCCAACAAGGATGGTCAAGGATGGCTTCCTCACACATTCAGATCTGAGAATGGAACAAGGATAGAGGCATTGCTGCATCTAGCATCAGGGGCTGGGTACATCTCACAACAATTACTTTGATTTCTCCACATGTTACCAAGAGTCAGTTTGCAAGGGAAGGCATTTTGCACTAGAAAACAGAGTTGGAGAGAGTGCCTCCCAATAGATATGGGAGTAATGTTATATCCCTGAAGGAGAAAATGTGTTCCTAACAAGTATTTGAAGAAAGGCTTCCACACACATTCAGATCTGAGAATGGAACAAGTAGAGAGGTTTTGCTGCATCTATATGCATCTGTAAGCTAGATGAAACAATGCCTCTCCACATGCTTCATTTTAGGATCTGAATGTTTGTGGAAGCCATCCTTCTCTTAGCTTGTTGGCAACATGGAGATTCCGGTTATGAAAACTATGCTACTTATATATCTATAGGCATGCATTGACCAATCTCAGTTTTACAGACAAAGTGCCTTTCCCTTGTAACCTGTTCTAGAAAACATACTGAAAATTCATTGTAAGTGATTCTACATGTACCCATGCTGTTTATGCTAGATGATCCAATGGCTCTCCCCATGCTCCATTCTGGGATGCGTATGAATGTGGAAGACCTCCTTCACCTAGCTTGTTGGGCACTCAGAGTTTCTGTGTTAGGAGAACTAAGCTACATTCTTTCAATGATGAGGCACTGACACCAAGTCTGTTTTCCAGCATAAAATTCCTTTCTTGGAAATCGGGCCTAGGAAACATGAGGAGAAATCAGAGTAATTGTTTCTAGAAATACTCATGCCCTGTATGCTAGATGTAAGAACGCATTTCCACATGCTCCGTAATGGGACCCGAATGTGTTTGGAAGCCATCGTTCACATAGCTTTTTGAGAACAAAGATTTTCTGTGTTACAGGAAAAATGCCACCTAAATATCTATGGGGAAGCACTTTGCTCGAACTCAGTTTTCCAGGGCAAACTGCCTGTCCTTTAAGAAAGGTACTAGGAAACATGCGGAGAAATCCGTGTATATGTTTCTAGATATACCCAAGAAATGTATGCTTAATGAGTGAATGCCTCTCCGCATGTTTCTTTCTGCAATCCGATTGTGTGTAGAATCCGTTCTTCACCTGTCTTGTAGGGAACAGAGAGTTTCTGAGTTAGGGGACTGAACTGCTTCCATATATATGGGGAGGCACTCACTCCAACTCTGTATTCCTGCGCAAACTTCCTTAAACTTGAAAACGGCTCTAGGAAACATGCTGAGAAATCAGAGTATATGTTTTAGAGATAACCATTTCCTGTAGGATAGATTAATGAACGCCTCTCCACATGCTCCATTGTGGGATCCGAAAGTGTGTGGACACCATCTTTCACCTAGCTTGTTGGGAACAGAGATACTGGGCTAGGGCATCTATGCTACTTACACACCTATGGGCATGCACTCACTCCAGCTTGGTTTTCCAATGAAAATTGCCTTTCCCTTGAAACTGGCTCCAGGAAACATGCTGAGAAATCAGAGTAAGGGTATCTGGATGTGCCCATGCCCTGTATGCTAGATGTAAGAACACATCTCCACATGCTCCATTGTGGGATCTGAATGTGTGTGGATGCTGTCCTCCACCTAGATTGTTGGTAACACAGAGTTTCTGGGCTAGAGGATCTACACTACTTGCATACCTATGGGTATTCACTCACTGCAACTTGGTGTTCCAGCACAAAATGCTTTTCGCTAAAAACCGACACTAGGGAACATGCTGAGTAGTCATAGTAAGTGTTTCTAGATGTACACAGTCCCTATACACTGGATGAATGAACACCTCTCCACATGCTCCATTATGGTATCCGAGTATTTGAAGAAGCCATCCTTCACCTAGCTTGTTGGGAAAACATAGATTCTGTGTTAGGGGAACTACACTACTTACATACAATTGTGTAGGCACCACCCAACTCTTTTTCCCAGCGCAAACTGACTTTCTTTTAACCCAGCACAAGGAAACATGCTGAGATTTCAAGGTAATTGTTCCTACTTGTACCCATGCCCTGTATCCTAGATGAATGAAGGTCTCTCCACATGCTCTCTTCTGTGATCTGAATGTGTGTGGAAGCCATCCTTCAACTAACTTGTTGGTAACACAGAGTTTCTGTGTTAGGGGTACTATGCTACTTACATACCTATAGGGAGGCAGTTGCTTCAACTCAGTTTTCCAGCACAAAGTGTCTTTCCCTTCAAACCGGCTCTAGGACAGATGCATAGAAATCAGAGTAAGTGTGTCTATATATAACCATGCCATGTATGCTATTTGAATGAATGCCTCCCCACATCCTCTATTCTTAGATTGCAATATGTTTGGAAACAATCCTTCACCTAACTTGTTGGGAAAACAGAGTTTCTATGTTAGTGTAACAACGCCACTTACATATCTGTGGGCAGGAACTCGTTCAAACTCAGTTTTCCAGGGCAAATGGCCTTTCCTTTGAAATCGGCTCTAAGAAGCATCTTGAGTTTTCAGAGTATGTGTTTCTAGATATAACAATTAAATGTATGATAGATGAATGAATGCCTCTGTACATGCTCCATTCTGGGATCTGAATGTGTGTGGCAGCTGTTCTTCATCTAAATTATTGAGAACTCTAAGTTCCTGTGTTAGGGGATCTACACTCCTTACATATCAATGGGGAGATAATTACTCCAACTCGCTTTTCCAGGGCAAAATTCCTTTCCTTTGAAACAGGCTCTTGGAAACATGCTGAGAAATCAGTATTTCTAGATGTACCCATGCCCTGTAGACTAGATGAATGAACACTTCTCCACATGCTCCATTTTGGGATCCGAATGTGTGTGGAAGCTGTCCTTCACCTAGCTTGTTATGAACATATACATTCTGTGTTATGGGAACTAGGCTACTTATATACCTATGGGCATGCACTTGATCCAACCAGGTTTTCCAAAGCAAACAGCCTTTCCCTTGAAACCTGTTTTAGAAAACATGATGAACGGTCAGAGTAAGTGTTCCTACATGTCCCCATGACCTGTATGCTAGATGAATGAATTGATCTTGCCGTGCTCCATTCTGGGATCTGTATGGCTGTGGAAGACTTGCATCACTGAGCTTGTTGGGAACACAGAATTTCTGTGTTAGGAGAACTCAGCTATATTCATACCTATGGGGAGGTACTGGCTCCACATCAGTTTTCCAGTGCAAAATGCCTTTCCTTTAAAATCGGGTTCAGGAATCATTCTGGTAAGTCAGAGTAAGTGTTTCTAGATATATTCATACTTTGAATGCTACATAAATGAACGCCATTCCACATGCTCCATTCTGGGATCTGAACGTGTGTGGAAGCCATCCTTCACCTAGCTTGTTTGCAATACTGAGTTTCTATCTTAGGGGAACTACACTACTTACATACCTATGGAGAGGCAATCCCTCCACTCAGTTTTCCATCGCAAACTGCCTTTCCCTTGAAAACGGCTCTATGAAGGATGCTGAGAAATGAGAGTAAGTGTTTCTAGATATACCCATGTGATGTATGCTAGATGAATAAACACCTCCCCACATACTTCATTCTTAGATCCCTATATATTTGGAAGCCATCCTTCACCTAGCTTGTTGGGAACACAGAGTTTCTGGCTTAGGGAAACTATGCTACTTATATATCTATGGGGAAGCACTCAATCCAACTCGGTTTTCCAGTGCAAACTATCTTTCCCTTGAAACTGGCTCTAAGAAACATGCTGAGAAATCAGAGTAAGTGTTTCTAGATGTACTCATACCCTGTATGCTAGATGAATGAATGCCTTTCCACATGCTCCATTCTAGGATTCAAAAGTGTGTGGTAGTAGTTCTTTACCTAGATTGTTGGGAACATATAGTTTATTGGTTAGGGGACCTACACTACTTGTATTAATATGGAAAGGCACTCGCTCCACTCAGTTTTTCATCGCAAACCACCTTTCCCTTGAAAACGGCTCTATGAAAGATGCTGAGAAATGAGAGTAAGTGTTTCTAGATATATCCATGTGATGTATGCTAGTTGAATGAATGCCTCCCCACATATTCCATTCTTAGATCCCTATGTATTTGGAAGCTGTCCTTCACCTAGCTTGTTGGTAACACAGAGATTCTGTATTAGGGGAACTGTGCTACTTACATACCTATGTGGAGGCACCCGCTACAACTCAATTTTCCAGTGCAAACTACATTTCCCCTGAACCCAGCTCTAGGGAACATGATGAGTGTTTCTAGATGTACCCATGCCCTGTATGCTAGATGAATGAACGCTTCTCCACATACTACATTCTGGGATCAGAATGTGTGTGGAAGCCATCCTTCACCTAGATTGCTGGGATCACAGTTTCTGTTCTAGGGGAAGTAAT
Organism: Camelus bactrianus; assembly: GCF_048773025.1. Classification (NCBI taxonomy): domain Eukaryota; kingdom Metazoa; phylum Chordata; class Mammalia; order Artiodactyla; family Camelidae; genus Camelus; species Camelus bactrianus. The sequence goes on along the minus strand of NC_133544.1, from coordinate 112,758,767 downwards.
CTACCTACATATCTATGGGAAGGAACTGGCTCCAAATGTGTTTTCCAGCACAAAATACATTTTGCCTGAAACTGGCTGTATGAAACTTGCAGAGATATCAGAGTAAGTGTTTCTAGACATATTCATGCCCTGTATGCTAGATGAAGGAGTGTCTCTCCACATACTCCACTCTGGGATCCGAATGTACATGGAAGCCATCCTTCACCTAGCTTGTTGGGGACATGGAGTTTCTGTCTTAGGGGAATTACACTACTTATATATTTACGGGTAGGCACACGCTGCAACTCGTTTATTCAGCGCAATCTGTCTTTCCATTAATACCTGCTTTAGGATAAACGCTGAGTATTCAGAGAGTGTTTCTACATGGACTCATGCCCTGTATGCTAGATGAATGAAGGCATCTCCACATGGTTCATTCTGGGATCTGAATGTTTGTGGAAGACGTCCTTCACCTCGATTGTTTGGAACACAGATTTCTGTGTTCAGGGATTTACACTTCTTACAAATCTATATAAAGGCACTCACTCCAACTCGGTTTTCCAGTGCAAATTGCTTTCCCTTGAAAACGGTTCTAGGAAAGATGCTGAGAAATCAGATAAGTGCTTCTAGATATACCCATGCCATGTATGCTAGTTGAATTAACTCATACCCACATACTCCAATGTTAGTTCCCAACATGTTTGGAAGCAATCCTTCAACTAGCCTGTTGGGGACCCAGAGTTTCTGGGTAAGGAGAGCAATGCCATTTACATATCTGTGGGCAGGCACTGGACCGAAGTCAGTTTTCCAGCACAAATGGACATTCCTTTGATATCGGCTCTATGAAACATACTGAGAAATCAGAGTATGTGTTTCTAGATATAACCATTACCTGTACGATAGATGAATGAACGCATCTCCACATGCTCCACTCTGGAATTTGAATGTGTGTGAATGCCATCTATAACTTGCTTGTTGGGAACACTGAGTTTCTGCGTTAGGGGAACTACACTACTTACATACCTGTTTGGAGTCACTCATTCCTTCTCTGTTTTCCAGCACAAACTGCCTTTCCCTTGGAAACATCACTAGGCAACATGCTGAGAAATCATAGTAAGTGTTTCTAGATATACCTATGCCCTGTATGCTAGACAAATGAACACCTCTTCACATGATCCATTCTAGGATCCGAATGTGTTTGGAAGCCATCCTTCACCTAGCTTTTTGGGAACACAGACTGTCTGTGGTTGGGGAAAAACTCTGCTTACATACCTATGAGTATGCACTCTCTCCAACTCGGTTTTCCAGCACAAATTGCCTTTCTCTTGAAACCTGATCCAGGAAACATGCTGAACAATCAGGATAAGGGTTTCTAGATGTACACCTGCCCCTTGTGCTAGATGAATGAACGCTTCTTCACATGTTCCATTTTGAGTTTCTAATCTGTGTGGAAGCAGTCCTTCACCTACCTTGTTGTTAACACGGAGTTTCTGGGATAGGGGGACTGGCCAAACTGTATATATAAGGGAAGGCTCTCGATACAACTCGACTTACCAGCACAAACTGCCTTTACATTGAAACCGGCTCAATGAACCATTCTGAGAAGCAGGGTATGTATTTCAATATATATCTTTCCATTTTGAGCTAGGTTAGAGAGTGCTTCTCGTCATGTTCCATTCTGGGATCTGAATGTGTGCATAAGCCAACCTTCACAAACCTTGTTGTGAACACAGAGTTACTGGGTTAGAGTCACTGGCCTACCCATATATATTAAGGGAGAGCCTCACTCCAAGTCATTTATTAGCACAAACTGCCTTTACCTTGAAACTGACTATAGGAAACATGCTGAGAAATCAGGGTAATTGTTTCTAGATGTACACTTGCTCTCTGTGCTAGATAAATGAATGTTTCTCCACATTTTCCATTCTGACATTCAAATGTGTGTGCAAGCCCTCCTCACATACCTTGTTCAGAACACAGAGTTTCTGTATTAAAGGCACTAGGCTACTTATATATATAAGAGGAGGCACTCACTTCAACTCAATTTTCCAGCGCAAACAGCCACTACCTTGAAACTGGCTCGATGAAACATGCTGAGAAATCAGGCAAAGTATTTCCACGTGTAACCTTTCCCACTCTGCTAGAATGAAAGAATGCTTCTGTGATCCTAATGTGTGCAGAAACCATGATTCACATACCTTGATCCGAACACAGAGTTTCTGGTTTAGGGGCACTGGCCTACCTATATATATTAGGGGAGGCACATGCTCCAACTAAGTTTTCCAGTGCAAACTGCCTTTACCTTGAAACCTACTCTAGGCAACATGCTTAGAAATGAGGGTAAGTGTTTCCAGATATACACTTGCCCTTTGTGCTAGATGAGTGAATGTTTCTCCACATGTTCCATTCTGGGAACTGAATGTGTGTGGAAGCTGTCCTTTACCTAGCTTGTTGGGAACACAGAGGTTCTCGGTTAGGGGCACTGGCCAACCTATGTACATTGTGGGAGGTACTTATTCCAACTCAGTTTTCCATTGCAAACTGCCTGTACCTTGAAACTGACTGTAGAAAGCATGCTGAGAAATCAGGGTAACTCTTTCTAGATGTACCATTTCCCTTTGTGCTAGATGAATGTACTATTCACCTAATGTTCCATTTTGGGATCCAAATGTGTGTGGAAGTCATTCTTCAACTGTGTTGTTTGTAGCACAGAGTTTTCAGTTAGTGACACTGGCCTACCTATATATGTAAGGGGAGACAATTGCTCCAACTTGATTTTCCAGTGCAAAAGCCTTTACCTTGAAACCTGCTCTAGGAAATATGCTGAGAAATCATGGTTAGTATTTTCAGAAGTACTCTTGCCCTTTGTGCTAGCTCAATTAACGCTTCTCCACCTGTCACATTCTGGGATCCAAATGTATGTGTAAGCCACCCTTCAACTACCTTGTTGGGAAAAAAAGGGTTTCTGGGTTAGGGGTAATGGTCTACCTGTAATAAATGTGGAGTGAATCACTCCAACTCGGTTTTCCAGCACAAACTGTGTTTACCTTGAAACCATCCCTAGAAATCATGCTGAAAAATCAGGTTAGGTGTTTCTAGAGGTACTCTTGCACTTTCTGCTTGATGAATGAACACTTCTGCACATCTTTAGTTCTGGGATCAGACTGTGTTTGGAAGCAGCCTTTCACCTACTTTATTCTGAATGCAGTGTTTTTCGGTTAGTTGCATTGGCCTACCTATTTATAGAAGGGGAGGCACTCACTCTAACTTGGTTTTCCAGAGCAAACTGCCTTTACCTTGAAACCCACTCTAGGAAGCATGCTGAGAAGTCAAGGTACTTGTTTCTAGATGTACATTTGCCCTTGTGCTAGCTGAAAGAAAGCTTCTCCACATGTTCCATTCTAGCATCCGAATGTGTGTGTGTAAGGCAACCTTCACCTACCTTGTTCAGAACACAGAGTTTCTGGTTTAGAGGCACTGGCCTACCTCTGTATGTAAAAAGGGGAGTGACTCTCTCCAACTTAGTTTTCCAGCAAAATTGCGTTTACTTTGAAACCCTCTCTAGGAACCATGTTGAGAATTCAGGGTGTTTCTAGATATGTCCACGCCCTTTCTGCTGCAAGAATGAACGCTTCTCCACTTGTTCCATTCTGGGATCTGAAAGTGTGTAGAAGCAGTCTTTCACCTACACTTTTGTGAAAATAGTTTCTGGGTTAGTGGAACTAGCCAAACTTTATATATAAGTGAAGAACACACTCCAACTCGGTATTCCAGCACAAACTGCCATTACCTTGAAACTGTCTTTAGGAAAATGCTGAGAAATCAGAGTATGTGTTTCTAGATATATTTATGTTTTACATGAAGTTCTATGATTCATTTTGAGTTATTTTTACATAAGGTGTAAGACATAGGTCAAGGTTCATTTTTTTCTATGCATATCCAATTGTCCCAGTACCTTTGGTTGAAAAGGCTTTTCAAAAGTTGCTTTTTGTATCTTTGTCAAAAATCAGTTTCCTGTTCTTGGGTGGGGGCTATTTCTGGGTTTTCTATTCTGTTCCATTGACTTATGTGTCTATTGACTAATATAAATTTTATGTAATGGTTCTAAATATTTCCTACTATACAATCTAGTCGCCTGTCTACTGTAGTCTCCTGTTCATTGCTGTCCTCAACCAGGGACTCTTATCATTATGTTCCTGGTGTAAGTTTTTTGCTTTGGGGTTTGTTTTTTATTTTTGGTCTATAAGGAAGATATAGAGAATCTTGAATATTATTCTATTTAATGGTATTTTGTGAATTTCCTTGTGAAGAATTTAGTCTCTTTATTAAGCTTTCTTAGAGGGAAAGCCCTCAGCCTCACCATTGAGTATATTAGCTGTGGGCTTTTCATATGTATCATTTATTATGTTGAGGTAGTTATCTTTTATTCCTAGTTTGTTAAGGGTTTACATAATTAAAAGGTGTTAAATTTTGTCAAATGCTCTTTCTGCATAAATTGAGATGATCATGGGTTCCCTTCATCTTTATTCTGCTACTGTGGTATATTAAATTGATTAATATTTGTATGTTGAACCATTCTTGCATTCCAGGAATAAATTCCACTTGGTCACAGTGTATAATACTTACAAACGTGCTGTTAAATTGTCTGCTGATATTTTCTTGAGAATTTTCATCAGGGATATTGGTCTGCAATTTTTATAGTGTCCTTGTCAGGATTTGGTATCAGTGTAATGCTGACAGCATAAAATGAGTCTGGAAATGCTCCCTCCTCTTCAAATTTTTGGAAGAGCTTGGGGGAGAATTAGTGTTAATTCCTCTGTAAATGTTTGGTAGACTTCACAAGTGAAGTCTTCTGGCCCTGAGCTATTATTTGTTGGAAGTTTTTGATGATTGATTCCATCTCCTAACTAGTTTTGGATGTTTAGATTTTCTATTTCTTTATTGTTCAGTCTTGGTAGGTTTTGTGATTCTAGGAATTTGTCCATTTCACCTGAGATATCCAAATTTTTGGTGTACAATTTTTCATAATGCTTTTATAACAATTTTTATTTCTGTAAAATTTATTGTAATATCCCTTCTTTCATTTATGATTTTAGTTATTTGAGTCTGTTTCCTTTTTCCATAGTCAACTTAGCAAAAAGTTTGTCAATTTTGTTTATGTTTTCAATAAAGCAACTCTTGGTTTTATTGATTTTTCTCTGTAGCTTTTCTATTCTCATTTTGAGTAACTCTGCTTGAATCTTTATTATTAAATTTCTGCCACTAGTTTTGCATTTAGTTTGTTCTTTTTTAGTTTTTAAGTTGTAAATTGTTGATTTGGGAATTGTTCTTTTTTTAATATAAGCATTTGCAGGTATAAATTTCCTTCTTAGTACTACTTTTGCAGAATCCCTAAGTTCTGTATGCTAAGTTTTCACTTTCACTTGACTCAGTTTTCCTAAATTTTCTTATGGTTCCTTCTCTGACCCATGGGTTGTTTAAGGGTGTTAATTCCTCACATTAGTGGATCTTCCCTGTTTTTCTCTGCTACTGATATCTAGTTTCATTCCATTTTGATTTAAAGATTATTTGTATGATTTCAAACTTTTTAAATTTATTGCGATATTTTTGTGGCCTGACATATAGTGTAACCTGGAGAATATTCCATATATATTAGAGAACAATGTGTTTTGCTGTTTTGTGAAGTGAAGTTTTCTATATATATTTCTCTTAGATTCAACTGATCTATAATGTTGTTCAAGCTGCCTATTTCCTTATTGACCTTCTGTCTTGTTGTTCTACCTATTATTGAAAGTGTGTTATTGATGTCTCCTACTATTATTGTAGAGCTGTCTACTTCTCCCTGCAATTTTGTCAATGTTTTCTTCATATATTTAGGAGATTTTATGTTTGTTACATATATCATTATAAATTATATCTGTATAACAACTCAATTGAAAAATAGGCAGGAGACCTGAATAGACATTTTACCAAATAAGACATACAGATGGCCAACAAGCACATGCAAAGATGCTCACCACCACTAATAATCAGAGAAATGCAAATCAAACCCACAATGAGTCATCGCCTTTCACCTGTCAGAATGGTCATCTAAAAGAACCCAAGTAACAAATGTTGGCAGGGATATGGAGAAAAGTAATCCCTCATATGCTGTCAGTGAGAATGTAAATTGGTGTAGCCATTGTAGAAAACAGTATGGAGGTTCCTCAAAAAGCTAAAAATGGAACTACCATTTGATCCTTGGTGTATATATATAGATACATATATACACACACACATACATAGAATGGAATACTAATCAGCCATAAAAAATGAAAATTTTCCATTTACAACAACATGGATGGACTTGCAGGGTATTATGCTTGGTGAAATGAGGCAGACAGAGAAAGACAAATACTGTATGATATCACTTATACGTGGAATCTAAAAAATACAACAAATTATAAACTAGTGAATATAACAAAAGAAACAGACTTGTAGAGAACAAACTAGTGGTTACCAGGTTACATTGTTTGTCTTTGTGTTGCTTTGTTAAGTGACTGTGCTAGTTTGTCATCATTCAGGGTCATCAGGGTGTGCTTAAATACCACATTACTCATAATAATTGAATCATCTTACTTTTTGGAACTCTTAAGAGTTTCTTCATTTCTAACATATGAGAGTTTCCTCCTGCACAGTGAAAAAAAAATTGACAATGAATATATGTATGTTCATGTATAACTGAAACTTGTGTTCTAAACTGGAATTTGACACAACACTGTAAAATGACTATTACTCAGTAAAAAAAAAATTTAAAAAGAGAAAAAGAAGAAAAAAAGAAACTTTTTTAATACAAAATAAAGCACTAAAATATAAAATAGAGGAAAAAAAAAAGAGTTTCCTCCTGGATCCATCTCCCTGTACTCACTTGAAACTCTTATTTTAAAATGTTGCTTTATGGTTTGGTTTGAAGTTTCTAACCCTAGTCTGTATTAACTTTTATATCTTTTCCTTTTTAAAGTTTATCTGAAAAGAAAACTAGAAAAAAAACCCTCTGGCAGCTGTGATATCAAACAGAATTGTATTACAATAAAAGTCTTACAAAAGATGAAATGCATTTTTAAACACTTGTAAACAGAACTTACCTGCATGAGGTATGGTTACTAAGCCTAATGTATGGATTTTCCTTGCTTCTGCTTTGAAGTCTATGATGCTGAACCAGCAGAGGGTGTTGTTGTTTTGTCCCTCCATGGTGTCATGCAGGTGGTCCCCCTATGGTGGTACAAAGAATGACCAGCAATACACCAGACAGGAGATCGTGTCTGGTGTGAAAGTGATGATCATGGCCTATGCTGGGAAGAAAACAGTAAAGGGAGCTTTAATTTAGAGCCTTTTTATTTATGGTCAACAGACAAGCCAGAATTTCAATTTCAGCAGTAGATTTTTTTTTAAGATTCAGAAAACTTAATTCTTTCCTGTAAACTGAATATAGATAGTGAATGTCTTAAAATCTTTGAGCAACTGCTTTAAAGTAGAATAGTTACTTTGCTTTTGGTCTTTAACTTAAGGGAATATCCAGAAGTCCAGTGGCATTTCAAAAGCAAGGGCTTGATCCTTGCCTATTACATTTTTTAAGCACAGTAAGAATAACTGTAGACTAGGGTACTGTGGATAACTCAAGAGCTACTTGGATATGTTACATGAAAGTTATATTATCAAAAATTAGAAATATCATGAAAATCAATCAACCTTGGAGATCAATTTGGTATAATTTATTCTTTAATAATGTAGATTTAGATAGCCCTTTTGTATTTGTAACACTTATGAAGATAAGTTGGCTTTATATAGCTCCTTTGTAGATAAATGATTAAAAATTTGATTTTTTTATCATTTGCTTCTTAAAAATAGAATATTAATTGCATAAAATATATTTTCCTTCAAATTCATAATTTTTCCCTATATTATCTTCACTTGTTTAGATAATTGAACCCACAATCTGATATATTTTAAACACTCAGTATTGCTTCTGTCAGTTGCTTTATTAGATAGCAAGAATTCTTTATTATTTTTAATAAAATGCACTAGCAGGAAACTATACTGGGATTCTTCCATTCACAGAGTCAAGCAATGATACCTGTTTTGTTAGATCAAGTGTCTAAGCCTCTCAACTTCCAAAAGATTACATGGACAAAGTTAAAAAAGTCATAAGTGATCAACTAACAAAATTTAACATGTTCCTTGATTAAAAATATAAATATGGGTCAATCTTAAATTCGGATGTAAAGCTTTTATGAATTACATGAGCTTTCTCTGAAATTCTTTAATTTGGGCTTTAAACCCTCCAGTAAAAAACTGGTTTGAAGGAAGAAGAAAGTCGAAAATAGATTCAATCCAAATTCTATGGGAATAAACAAAGCTAAATGTTTCAGTCATTTTTTGAAGCAGAACAGATATGTTTTCTGCACCATATGATTTTAATAGTATTCATCTTAACATAAAGTTTAGACACCATGAGTCCACAAGCCAACAAACAAGATCTCAGGCAAATCAAGAAAAACAACTAAGGGGATTTTCTATTGCAAAATTTCCCCCAACTAGGACTGTAATAGAGGAGAACGAATCTGACGCCATATTGGATCTGTTCCTTTACTTTGAAGCACTGTGCCCTGTTTTCCAGGCTTAATCTTGCTGGCTCTGCATCTTTTGTAAAACAACGTTGCCTTTAGCCTAAAACCTACAGGAAAGCCTATTCTCGGGGCTCTGACCTTTAAGGATGTTAGCACTTCTGCACTTAGGCAGAGATGGCAAGTTGCAAAATAGAGAATAACCGTTGTTTTGTTGGAGGTTTACAGGGACACCATAGCCTGACCCACATGGATGGCTACAAGAACAAAGAATGCCTGCAGCAAGAAGTTTGCACAATCAACCACACCCCCTCTCCTTTTTAGTTTAAAAGGAGCCTGAATTCTGACAGGCAAGATGGTTCTCCAGGACATTTGTCCCCCATCTTCTTGGTCTGCCAGCTTTCTGAATAAAGTTACTATTCCTTGCCCCAAAACCTCATCTTCTGATTTATTTATTTATCACTGTTGGGCAGTGAGCAGAACAAGTTTGGCCTCGGTAACAGAACCAGCTTTGTCATTTCCTCTGATGTGAAATCTCTTTGGGTGTACACGTGCTTGCCTGGTGGTTGTGGTGGTGGTGGTGGTGATGGTGTTGTTGGTGGTGGTAAGCAAAAATATTTCACTTCTCCTAGATTTCAATAGGCTAAAATTTCCTGTTATTTAATTCAACTCTAGACTTTTACATAATCACTTGCAGATGTGCTTCTGGAAGCTACAAAAATTCCAACAAGGAAAACAATTCTATTGTCTCCTGACAAGATACTTTTCCTCAAACCTGAGCAGCTCTGAAATACACTGCGGGAGTACAGATAGATGAAATGTGCTTCATTTCCCATGCTGTTCCAACACAATTTTCCACTTATATCAAAGTAAATTAAAAACAGCCTTCAATAGCAGATGCTCTAGCATGATACAATAATGTCAGTTTCACTTATTTATTGAGCCAGAGCAGCTTTAGAATAAATTATTTGATACCAAACTCCTGCTTGATGCCCTGTCTTCTCCCTGGTGGCTAATATCTTCTTCTTACTTCCTTAAAGTTCTACTGTTATGGGAAGTTAGCCTTTACTATGCACATTTGATTGGGAAGGCACAAATTAAATATGTGAGGGGATGACATACATGTTTAATTCTTACTTATACATATATACAAGCACACAGGACCTGTGTCTTGGAAGATGTCATTTCCTAATATGGGCAAGACGATGGTCTATAGTACAATCAATGATCTAAAAGCAGTTTTCTAGGGTATAATAAAGCAATGCCTGAGTTATAAGGCAGAACAACTACTGGATATGGGTCAGTGGCACCAATCAGTGGGTGCACGTGTGTACACAAACACGCCCATGCACATGGAGCAGCCTTGGAGACAATCCATCTGTGTTGATGGAGCAAAGCCATGCTAGGGTGATGAGGAAAGAGTGCCTAATACAATCAATCCAGGACAACTGAGTAATGGGTAATAGGAGTCAATTGAATTTTCTGGTTAGCTGAAGGTGAAACAAAAACACTTTTAGTTACAAATGTCATTGCTAAAAATTTCCTTAAAGCACGGGAGCCTGCTTTCCTGCCTTGCTTAGTGTCATATGACATATTAAACATGACAGATTCATACTTCTCTGAATGTGGAACTGGAAAGGCCTCGCTGTCATATTTCTGAACATTAGTCTATGTTTTGCAGCACAGTGGATACTGAAAATTGGGCAATTTGAGTGAATGGAACTGGACATAATCTAGCAGTCACTGTCTGTGTGTGATTTGCCAACTTTCTCCAAAAAGTAGGGGTAGCAAGCAAATCAGATAAAGTGAGTGTTTTTGGGGTGGGGAGTCAGGTGGGCTGACAGCTAAGTGGTCCCTGAAATCTTGTTTTACTCTGTAAAATTGTGACTATGATCCAGACAGTGACACACTGTCAAATTCTTGTGCCTGTAGCTTTGATACCTGGCCAAGTCTGTGCAGCCAATTTTATCGATGGTGCATAATGAAGATAACTAACATTCCTTGAGGACCAGGTTGTGTGACTTCCATGCATTGACTCACTGAATTCCCTAAGCACCCTTTGTGGTACATAACAGTCTTAAAATATGCGGCAGGGAATTATTCTGTTTACAGATGATAAAATGAAGCTGTGAACAGTTGAAGCCTGGCCCGAAATCATGCAGATTGGAATCTGCCATGCTGGGAGATGAGCTCGGGCCAGACTCTAAAACCTGAAGTGCCCAGCAAGTCCCCTAACCCAGGAACCTGGCCCACAGCCACTGCTAGGCCCTGTTCTGTTTCTATGAATGCTCATGGGAAAATGCCAGGGACTCAGGGCCAGTGTGACTTGATTAAGAAATTCAAACTGCAACAGCCTTTTGTTGGGGACTGTAATCTGGGAGTGAAATTGGCAGTGTAGTAAGGGAGGAAACAGCCCTGGTTATAAGGGTATTTCTAGGGAAGGAGGTTCCCTGATGGACTGGCATGGGAATCTGTGGTTGTGAGCCCCCAGTTGCCCTGTGGGAGTGGAGGCAGGGAAGGAGAGAGATTCTTCAGACTGGTCATAGTCAATACAGTTTGTAAACAGCTGAGTTCTGTTCCCTCACAGCTCAGACACATTCAGGGCATGAGGATGCTTAGCTAATGAACAACAGTGTGTAGTAAAGGCCAAGAGTGGGGTGGGGAGGAGATATGTGACCACCCCCTGGAAGGACCTCTGCCCCAGGGGACCAGGAAGGTAATGAATGTTTGGGGATGCACAAAGTGTTTATATGGCCTCATCAGGTAGTTCCCACTTTAAACTGATAGTCTGGACTATATGGTAAAATACGGTGGAATGACTGCTCTTATTTTAGGTTCTACAAACTCTTAGATAGATTTGTATCTCCATTATACAAGCACTGCTGGGTAACCTTTATATTCATGTTAGGATCAAAAGAGTGAGTACTTATTAATATTATTATCATGCTTCTACTGAATTAACACTCCAGCAACAGTATAATGGTCCCACTTCTTAACAACTGCCCCTGTAAGAGCCCTTGTAAGTCACAAATAATAATTATAAAGAAAATATTTTAAAAATAATAATTACAGTTACAACAACTATGTTATTTTTAACGATGATAGTGTTAGCATCTCCCTCTCATATTAAACAATACCCAACACTGGATTCCTTAGGAAGGACCGCTAATGCATTTTTGGACTTTGCAAAGTCTTCACCGTGTGAAGCCTTTTTACTCACATTGGCCCACCACAGCCAGAATTGCTGTTCCTTGCATGATGGGCAGCCACGATCTGATGTCCTGGCCTTTTTCTGGCACCATGCATCTCTACTGGCTAGTCAAGTTTCCACGTGTCCACTCTGATTTCCAATATATTGTTCCCCAGAACTAACAGAGGGGGCAGTGGAAAAGAGGCCACAAATAAGGTGGTGAATCCAAGTTGAATAACTGTTGAAGGAATGGACACATATCATGGAGTGGTGGATGGATGGAAGGACAACATATATTCCTTTACTCCTGTAAAGAGAGGGAGGCAAATGGTGAACAAAATCCCAAAGAGAAAAGACGGTCATGGTAATAATAATGTTCAATAGTGAAAGAAACCAAACAAAAGACAAATATAAAATCTCTGGGAAGACGACTAATTACAACCTTTTTCTTTCATGTATATACCCTTAATAGGAATAACATACTTAAAAATCTTTAACCAACCATAGTTATTTGCTGATAATAAACTTGGGAATCTTGAAGCATATTATTCATTCTCAGTGTTGAAATAATACAATCTTGGAAGATGATTTGTAATTGAGGATTAAAAAAAGAATATTGTGGAAGTATCTAACAATTTAAATAGAAATAAGAAATGTACCTTTGGGAAAGCTATGCATAAAGAATGTTGGAGGAAATATGCTGCAAATAGGCAAGTGAGCAAGCTCCCTTGAGTCTGGGAAGGTGAGTGCAGCACATCCAGAGAGTCTAAGAAGTTGTTACAAGTCACAGAAAGGTATGCAATTAAAGTGTCTTCATAAGCAAAATATCCTTCTTCAGGAATGTTTATATTGATATTTCTATGGTCTGTGTGGTCACAGGAAGTGAAAATTATGGTGGTGGCTTGGAAGTTCTTTTCTCTTTGTCTGTAAATTACATGGCGTTGTTACAGATGGGGCAGCAGAGACCTGTGGTAAGCTGTTCCATGGGGTGGGAGAGCAGTTAGAAATGATAAGGCCAGAGATCTAAAAGACTTTTAGACCCTCCCCTCCTAACTGGCAGACCTTTAAAGTAAACTAGCACATGTATGCTACTAAGACAGTGGATGAGAGGCAAATTTATGGTCCCTATAGGGTTACTGCTCAGTCAAGGGATAGGGACCTCTCATGCCAGGAACGGCAAGACCGTGGATGGGGTGGATGGGTAGGAGGAGCTGACATTTGCTTCTGACCTGAGAGGCAGGGGTGCGTTGCAGAAAAGCAGACAGTGTTGGAAAGATGCAGCAGCTCCACAGCCCAGAAGGAGCTGTCATATTCAGGGAGGTCAGAGAGGCAAGAACCAGGGTTAGTGATGCCACAAAGTCGGCAGCGTGGCAGCAGTGATGTCAGTATCTGTGTCCATAACCCATCTAACCCTACATGAACTCATCTGCCTACAGGGGCCAGGTAAGTAACAGAAATGTGTGGAGTGGGTGCACTTACTGGCAAATTGGCAAGTGGATATCCTAATGAAATGCACTGCTCACAATCACCATATTGGAAAGTGGGCCCCACACTGTCAGATCTCCTTCTCATTCAAGAGAAGCTAGAAATTAAGACTTTATTAGAAATCAACCCAGTTCAAATCCCAGAAATCATTTATAATGAAAACAAAGGCACAGATTATTTAGAAATAAATTAGTGAAAAATGTTAAGATGGTTCTGATAAATGAGTTAAAAAAAGAAAGAAAAATAAAGATGGTTGAATGAACAGTAGAATGCACCATACTCTTCATTGGGTAGACTCAAATTTGGGTGACATAGCACACTTTTTCTCCAAAATAAATTTAGACTCTGAATGCAAATTTAGTTATTAATCCCAAATGGATTTAAGAAAAAAAGCTGAAAGGTGATGCTAAAGTTCTTCCAGAAAAATACACAAATATACAAGTAAAATAATGAGGAGGGATGGTTGAATTGGTAATATTAGGGACCTTCTGGAAAAGGATAAAGTAGGACCAACTCTAGGAGGTATTAATCTATGGTCATGGAAACAGTTTAGAAATAGTGCACTGAGATTATGAATGAAATAGAATACATTTCAAGAACAGATGTGGATATTTATGAGATTTCAGTAATATTATAAAACTGACACTTCAAATCAGTGGATTAAACTATTGGAGTAATTAGCTAAATCATTGGAAGTCCTGGTAGAGTGTCCTCACTTTTGGCATTAAAATAAATTCCAGATAGCTTTTTTTAATTAAAAACTAGAACACCAGAAAAAAAACCCCAACATGATTTAATCTGTTCAGATATTCAAGCGAGAAGAACTTTCTAAAAAGCTTTTGGAACAAAGACCAACAACAACAAAGGCCTAGCAACTTAGCAAGGCCAGAAAAGCCCACTGTAAAACAAAACTAACCCTCACCTGACCTTCTCTCACGGCCCTGTATTGCTCTCTGATACTTTATACTCTTTATTCTTCCCTTTAAATTCCAGTTTCTTGGGAAGTACATGCACTGATAACTCCTCCAGGGCTCAGAGGCCTGCATCCCCCACGGCCCTCACCACGGCACTGAGAAGGAGTTGCACTGTCGGTGGCTATGAGTTCCAAACCAGTGGGCGTTTTCAGTAACTGTTTATTTGATTACCAGGTAGCTTTTGCTGTGGACAAATATTTTCCTCTCTGTGGAATGTTCTTTCCCCTTGAATTTTGTTTTACTTAAATAAAATTAAAAAGCCCAGGCAGATATACACAGATCAGTTTTTTAAAGGCTACCTAATTATAGTTCTCCTCAATTTCCCCAGTCTTCGCAATTAAAGGTCGGCTTTAGCTCTTGCTTTTTTGCCCCACACACCCACCTTTCTCACTATGCTTCTTTCAGTCAGTGTTCAAATCCCTCTTAAGCCAGGTTACAGTCTTCCCTGTGTTGCTTCAACAAGTTTTCTCCCAACTGCTCTGCTATTCTTCTTTCACTTGGTGGATTTCTCTTCTTCCATTTGCCATGTACATGGCCATTTTCCCCAGGGCCTCGTCTTCAATCCTCTGCCTGGCAAGACTGAATCATGCCGATGGACTCACCTACAGCTCCCCTGAGCTCCTGACTTGTGAATCCAGCTTAACAACGGACATCACCCCTCAGATGCCCCATAGACAATTCACACTCAAAATGCCACACACAGAACCATCTCCTAGAAACCAGCTCCTCCCCTTACACTCCTCCTGCAGATCCCCTCTCCAGATGGGTGGCTGGAAGGTCATCTCAGCAGCTCTGTACCCCGCTGCCATGCAGTCACGTCTGCAGCAGTTACCACTTCTGCCACCCATGTCACTATCACTCTGCCCAGGGCCTCTCTGCAGGCGTGTGCCACTTGTTGTCTGGGTTACCTGGGGTGGCCCCCTGAAGTAACATTTCCCCCAAATATGGGCCTCCCCCCAAAATAGTATCTTCCATTCTGCTGCCAGAATAACCAGATCTTCTCCAACATAAACATTATGCAATTCTCTTGCTTACAAATACTCCAATATATACTTGTTTCTTTAAGGATACATAAAGTATACTCATCATGACAGAGGCCTTGTGTACCTGATATTCTCACCTGTGGATACTTTGTTCTAGCCCTACTTGTTCTTCAGTCTGGCCAAGCTTCTTCATGCCCGTGTACTCTTATATGTCTCCACCTCTCTGCATGAAGTGTCCACTTTCTCTACCACATGTTAGAGAACTAACTTCCATTCATCTTTCAAAATTCAGTTCAAATATCTCCAGGTCTAGGAAGTCCAATTTGTGTTCACCTGCTTAGTAATCCATCAACTACTCGCCATGCCTCACCTGGCCTGGGGAGTGCAGACACCAAGTCTTACCTGTCTTGGTCTCCCCAGCAGTTGATAGTTTTTGGCATAGCAGGTGCTCAATGTTTGTTGGGTGGATAAATGAATGAGTGAGTAAAGAGATGAGCGGTCTACAATCCCCCCAGTTACTCAGCTGCCATTTTGGAAAGTTCATTCTGCAGAGACAAGGAAATCTCAGTGCAGGTGGTGGGCAGACAGAGCAGAGGTGAGGGCGTGGGGGAGACAGGCCTGGTCCTGGAGAGCGCAGAAGAGGTGTGGATGGGATAGCACTGGAGAGAGAGGGAATGAAGGGGGCGTGTGCAAGGAGATGTTGAAGAACAACTGATATTAACTGTAGTAAATTAAAAGGAGAACATATTATATGAAGGGAAGATCAAGTTAACACAGCACAGGTGGAAGAGGCAGTAACAGAGACAAAGAGGTCTCACTTCATCATTCACTGCATTTCACTTATGGCACCTGCCCTCTGGGAAGGCATCACCAAATTCTTGACAGACTGGTGTTTGTGTTGTGGGTGCTCTAAGTACAAAAAGGTATCTTATGGCTTCCAGATTTTAAGAATGATAGATTATTTCTCTTATGTCCCATGTCTGAGTTCTCAGACAGCAGGATCATTTGCTGGTGTGGGGAGAGTTATTGTGGTTAACAACTCATGATTACTCTAATAATCTCAAAGGACGGTAGGGAATTCACTAAAACAACTAAAAGAGAAATTTCACTCAAAAAATCATATGCCATATAGAATCTTGTGGGGGCCTTGAGGGCAATGTTACCGCCAACTCATCTAAGAGTTGTACGTGAGTGTGTTGAAACTCCAAGCTCAAGTCACTTAAACATGTATGAGAACCAAGGTCCAGGCTGTGGTGCTCTGGACATGGACAGGAAGATGCAAAGCCTTACTACTGCCTCCAACAGGATCAGTCCAGCCGAGGAGCACAATGGACCCGGACACAATCACACACCATCAAGAGAAGAATCAAGTGCAATTCATGCCTAGAGAGGAGAGCAGAAAATCTCTAAAAAGTGGAGGGGTTCCTGCCAAGGCTTGGCAAGAATCCTTCCAGGTAGAAAAGCAGAGAAAGGTACTTCAGGAGAAGGAGAATAGGGTTGATGTCTGGGTGCGAGGCCTAATGAAGCACAGGTGGAGGGCTCCAGGATCACCTCTCAGAAGCTGTTCCCCTTCAGCAGCTAAGAGGTATAACTAAAAAGGCAGGTGGGGTGTCATTAATGATCATGGGGAAAACTGGGAGGAGGAAACTGAGGTCAGGAGATCATCACCAAAGGCACTTTATTTTAGAGGAAGAAAAATAATTCAAAAAGCAATTGGAAATTCTATCTCCCATGAACCAAAAGAACAAAAAATAGGTTTCACTCCAGCATTGAAAACAGAATAACAGACTGCTTACTCTCAGAAATGGATTGAATTTTCTAATTCATTATGGATTATTTAGATAATAGGAAAACTAATAAATCTGAAAAATCTCTCTAGAATTGATGTTACTCCATCCTGTTTTGCAGGGTAGGGGGAGGCTGAATTATTTAATTGGTATTTTAATGAGACTATAAAGTTCTAAAAATCCTATCAATTTCTCCTGAAAGCCTACAACTTTTCCTTTCAATTCCCTTTATTTGACTTAACTAGAACAATAAATTTTTTCCAAGGCTTTTTCTGTGTGTGTTAAAATAATAAATGCTATGCTGCCCCCAGAATGTTGTTGTTATTATTAATGCTGATAATAGCTCCAATAAGAAATATTTACAATTATGACTCATTTTGGAATAACAGGTCATTGTCTTATAGTCCTTTTGAAAATAAGCAAAATAAACGAACATAACTTCTACACCAGGGACTGCAGCTGCACCTTTAATGGAACCTGGTCATGAAACACAGCAAAAGCAAAAATGTAACTCAAATCAGTCCCCAGGTCACAAAGCATCACTGACTGAAGATGCCACAAGGTGACCTTTAACTCACTGAGGGAACCAGATGCGTTTCCATGTATAATGTATATTTTTAAAAGCAAATATTTTATATATAGAATGTGATTTAGGAAAAAAAAACCTTCCTCTATCTCTAGACTTATAAACAGGAAGCACAAAGTGGTGCCTTTGCAGACATGAACCCTCATGCATAAATGCAAAGCTTATTGGCCAAAATCCTTTTCTGTCTCCTAAGTGTAAAAAAAAAAACTAATTCAAGGCAGTGGTGAGCTGAAAGGGCTCAGATAGAAAACGTGCACATCATCAGCTTTCTAGTAGATAAAAGTGTCCCATGCATAATAGAAAAGATGGCTTTTCATATGGAAATCTATTTTAAGATACAACCATTTAAAGGCAACTGAGATCTCAAAACCAAGCTCAACCAAAGAGAAACAGAGCCCAAGCAAATGTACAGAAATGGACAAAGACATTGGAGAAGGAGGGGATCTGTGCTTAACCGATATTTGAGATCAGCAAGTTCATCCTGAATTCAAGCCAGTGATGTGCCATGAGGTCACTCAAGGAACCAGGCAGAAACCATCGGTCAGAAGAATGTGAAAAGGAACAATGTGAAAGGCAGGTGTGAGATGTTTAAGGGGTGACACTGTGAACCTTGCTGCCATGATGCAGGATGCTCTTGCGGGCTTTCTGCACAGGCTGGCGGGCTCACATGACTCTGTTTAGAAGGATATCAGCCAACAGCTGTGCCACACGGGCTACATGAATATTCCATTTCATTCCTTGGCAGTAAATCTTCAGCTTTGTACAACATAAATATTGACAAAGATACACAGAGGCACCCTGTGTTTGAAAGCCTGACTGCATAATTGCATCTAATGGAGAAAAGCGGGCTCCGTTTCGGTATGATGGTCATTGTTTGGCTCAGTAACCGATGCTTCTGAGACCCAAAACATACTCTAGTATAACTGACAGCACCGAAATCTCCACTGATGACTTACTCATTTCAAGGTATTCATAAAATAACCCCAGTTTGCCCATGGGCTGCAGATGGCAGTACCGTTCCCATCGTGGGGTGGTCTGTTCTGCTCCCGAAACTGCGGCACCATTAGATTCATGACCCAGATGCCAAACAGATCAAATTATAAAGCAGGATATTATCAGACCAAGGTCATAAAAGTATTACTGACTGTTCAAGCTGAACACATCATCTTCCCAAGAATTTAATTTCTTGTTTTCAGGATAAATTTCTTTTTATTGCTGCCACCCTACCCCCAAACATTGTGAAAACTAGTCCTGACTACGTATCTGTGTTTACCAAAACTGTAATGACTGCTAATTTATCTCCTACCTCCTTTTCAGGTGGGCATTTTAGCTCTTAGAAGATACCTTCCCTCATTTGTCTTTTTTCCCCCATTTCTCTGCTAGTATCCACCATGGCCTTTCCAGTCTGAAAATCATCAGAGAAAATAAGTAAAAGAAAGAAAGACAGGGTCTGTGAGCTGGTGATAAGTGCTGTGGAGGAAAATAAAGGAGGACGAGGAATTTGTGGTAGGGAGGATTGGGGATGGTGCAGTGACCTTTGAATAAGGCAAAGAATGAGGCAAAGTGGTGGGCAGAGAGAACAGTGATCACGGGCCTGGAGGTCCCTCATGCTGGACAGACAGCATGGAGACTGGTGTGGGCCAGAGCAAACAGGAAATCAGTGGTGGTTTTGGGGGTGGAGCCTAAGAGACCACAGTGAGGATGTGGGCATTTTTCCCTCTGTAAGAATTGGAGAGCCATGGAGGGTCACCGAGCAGAAAAGTGTTACTCTAACTTTGGATCAAACAGGTCCAAGGCCCGAATTTAAGCAGAATAAATCAAGGGTCAGAGAAGTGACATGCCGCCTCAAAGTCAGTGCAGAGCTTAAAAGAAACACAGCCTCGACTTACAGCCCAGTGCTCTGCCCCCTCCTGGACGCTGTCCCACAGAGCTGTCTCTAAGGTTACCTTTTTTCCTCACTCAGAGGCTTGTGGGCCAACTGAATGCTTCCCCCTATTTCAAATGGCAATTTGTCCTGAAATGAAATCGGGGTTGGCAGTGAAACAAGGCATGGGCCTGTAGCCTACAGAGCTGTTGTCCCTGAAAGCAACAGCTGGCACGTGGCTTACTCATGGAATTCAGGAGAAGAGACAGAGCAATAACAGACAACTTAGCATCTGGCAAAGCTTCGGCTGACTGCACTGCACGTTTGGATGGATTTCAAATTTGGACACAGAGGCAGCTTCACACGAAAGCCGGTGTATACACGGTACATGCACACACGTCTATATGCACACACACACGAACACACACAGAGTATGTGATGTGACTTGTAAAGAGCTGCCCCTGATAGGTTTCCCACTGCCTCTGATCTCAGCATTAACCTTTCCCTGGCCATGCTCCCAGGTTTGCTACGAGATTTCTTTGCAATGGAACATGCCCTTTGGTTCACAAACTTTCCCCAATGCTTTCAATGACATTAGGGGAAGAGCAGGGAGCTCTGGGAAGTGGTGGGATATGGACTGAAGATACCCCTGAATCTGAATCCACACTTCATGGCTTATTTGTTATTTAACTTTATTTACATTCAAAATGCAATTGTTGCAGATCTCAGAAGATGATTTACACTCACTGCTATGGCAGAAAGTTGCGGTTAGTAGACCCACCACTGTATCCTCTTATTCAACACGTTCTTCCAATAATTCAGATATTACTGTATCACAAATATCCATTTCTATATTTTGATATCTGCTTTTCAGTATAATTATCTTCCTTCTTTATTCTCTAAATCTTAAGATTTTAAAACATTTTTTCTGAGAAGTGGTCCACATGCTCTTTAATTATAATAAGTAGATAAAGAGATCCTGGAGATCAAAACCACATTTAAATCCTGAGATAAACTCAACTCTGTCATATACATGGCTAGGTTTAGTCTGCAAATACCTTGTTTAGTAATTTTTGCATCAAACAACAAGGTCCTACTGTATAGCACAGGGAACTACATTCAAAAAATTTTAATAGCCGATAGTGAAAAACAATATGACAAGGAATATATATATATATGTATGTATAACTGAATCACTATGCTGTACACCAAGAATTAACACAATATTGTAAACCAACTATACTTTCAACAAAAAAAGTTGAAATAAAATTGGGAGATGAAACTTCCACTGCCCAGGCTGCTGTCAGGATTAAACGATTCAGAGCAGGCCAGGTATTAGCAACCCCCCTAACACATCAAAATGCGGGATCTTCCTTTTGAGCAGCACAGGCTAACTGGCTGTGGCCACCTGTAAATAAGGCTGAAGTCAGTTAGACCCTTGGTTTGGGGACACCGTGGCCACAGGGTTGGGGGTCCCTGCAGCACCTACGAGAATGACAGGGACAGCCTGCTGCTGAAGCTGCTCCCCAGTATGCAGCCCAGAGTGCTGCAGTCAGGTCTGAGGTTCGGCCAGGAGCACACAGCTCCACAGCCACTTGGAGCCCTGCGGTGCGGGTGGCGCTGGGACCGCGCTCGTCCATCACCCTTCCTGGCACCCAGACTCGGGAGTCTCTTGGGGGAATTTTTCTCTGCCTCATACTTCCTGTCTCAGCCTCTTGTGGAATCTGGTCCATGTCCCACGGAAACAGGGCTTTTACCCTCCAGGACCTAAATCCATCACAGTTTGGATCCAGGATGAAACTTCCATGCTAACTCATCTGGCAATAACTTCTTGTGCTGAAATGCTCTCCCCCGCCGATGGTATTAGGTCATATTAGAAGTCCCGACTTGCTTGTCCTTAGCTAAGACTCTGACCCTCTTTCTCAGTCTTCCTGAGTGGAACCACTCATCTGTCGCAGAAAATCTTGGGCTGTCGTCTACCCATCATTGTCCTCGGTCTTTTGGGTTTTCTGTTGGGTTATGGTTCTTGTGCAGGGATATCAATTTGCACATGCGAAGCACCTGTAGACATTTTAAAAAATACAGGCATTGGATCCTCCCCCTCTCTGACCAAGGCTGGAAGCTTTCTCCCTCTAGCAGGGGTTACACAATCATTTGCTTGGGAATTGACCACAGATTAGCATAATCATAGTAAATTGCCCTTTACTCAGTGCTTGCCATGTGGCACTTTCTACTTCATGTTGTCTTTGTACCTTCATTATCACATTTAATCTCTGCATTATAGATAATCACCATTTCTGTTGAGGACACTCCCACTTGCTAATCTTGAATACAAGTATCTTTGATTCTCTGAATCTATTTCATTCCTGAGTTTCCTGTTCCTGAATTTAAAGAGTGAATTACAGACACATGTATTTAAGATTCTCTTATTATATGTCTCTGCCTCATCCTCTAACCAAATCATATCTGGAGAAGAGAGATTTTCTTATTATATAGTAGTGCATACCCACGGTGGAAAATGTAGAAAACATAAAGTAAGAAAATTACAGCCATACATTATCTAAAAGTCAAAGGACAATGCTATGCCATTTTGGGCATTTAACTATTTTTCTTAATATTTTATCCTAAAATTTCTCCAGGGCAAGTTGCTTAACCCTGGAGTCATACTAGCCTTTTGTCAAGTACAGAATAACATTCCCAGAAATGATCCCAATATCAAAATAGTGAGGCTGGGAAGGCCACAGGGCTCTCAGCTTATTCTCTGAGTCCTACAAATAATGCTGTTAATTCACTGATATTATGCATTCGATGCCTGTGAGTCACTCACTCATCAGCTGGCTTGGACTGAGACCTACTGTATACCAGGTGCTGATCCAAGTGCTGGGGAGACCCCAGTGGGAGCCTGGATCATGGCTTCACTGTCCTTCTTCATTTGCTCCCAGAATCCTACTCAAGAGCCCCACATGGAATTGGGGGGTGTAGGCAGGTGAGTTATTCCATTTCATTATGTTCCTTTGGACATATTTAAATAGCATGAAAATAGTCGCTAACTTTGATAAGTTTTCTTTTCCCTTCCTATGTATTTTTGATGATGGGTGTAGTTTTGGCATAGCAAGAATTACTGATAGATATTTGGTATGTTAGGATTTAATATGAAAAAGTAAGAAGGAGACTGGCACCTTATACAAAGAGAAGAGGCAGTGAGGAAAACACAAGCCACCCTCGAACTTGGCTACCACTCAGCATTCCTGGTTTTCAAACAAGGGAATTATAATTCAAAACATATTCCCTAAATATTTTAGCCCATAGTAGAAATACATGGAGGCAAAGTTCAGCTCACTGGAACCTACAACAATGAGCTTACTTAAGCAAAAGAATAAACAGACCACAGATACTATAATGCATCCTTTACTTTAAACTAGTTCATGTGAGCAAGTTTCATTTCACATGAATTTCTCAGTACCAATTTAGGAAATATATCCTTCTCCTTGATTGGTTAAAATAGCTCACTGACAACCAGATTCAACAAAATTTAGTGTTAAATAATTAACCTATTTCCTTAAGGAAATGCTTTTCAGTAACCTGAGTTTAGTATTTCCTCTATCTGATCTATTTCTTTTCACAGAGAAAAATAGTATTATTTGCACATGAGCTACATTTACTCCTCTGGAAAAATCTGACTGTGGGCTCAGTGTAAGAGTTGTGCACTGCACAGTAGGGAAAAAAAAGATTCATTTCACAGCAAAGATCAGAATCTTTTTTTTGAGGGGTGTGGTGAGCTGGGGGACAAGGGAAATGCCTTTGTTTAGAGACCGGCCCCAGTAATCCATACTGAACCTGAAAGATGAAGCCCTTGTGAAGAAATGTGGAAGGACACACTGACACCCAAAGTTGTTCACTCTGCAAAAACAGAAAGAAAGAAAGAAAAAATAATTTAACTGCCCTATAAAGAGAATGGACAGAAACTTGGTAATAAGGGAGAGAGAAGGAAGGTTTAGGGAAGGGAGGAGAAACAATGAAAGGGAAGTTGGATGTGGTGGGCAGAATAGCAGGTTTCTGGAGCTTACAATGAAGGATGATAAGAAAAAAAGTAAAGTTTTAAAAAAGTAACAAAGTTTAAAATAGTTTAAAAATTAAAAAAAGAAGTTAAAAAATAAATTTTTTATAGTGGCATGGAAGATTTTAAAATGATGGATTTTTTTATTTCAAAATTCAAGTTGTTTGAGTTTCTCCTCCATGCTCCAAACATCAGTAAGGCTTGCTTGTGTAAGTGGTTTTGGGGGACACCACAGAGAGGGGTGAGCTCTGCAGTTCGGTTGCCCAGGAGAAGAATGCTGGTGTGGAAGGCAAGACAGAAGAGAGATCAACAGTTTTGTGAGAACAGAAACTGAAAGCCAAACATTATCCTATAAAGGTTAGCATGCTAGGCAGAAAAATGGTCCCCCCCAAAGATGTCCATGTCCTAATCCCCAGAACATATGAAGAGGTCAGGGTCCCTGGCAAAGGGGGACTATGGTTGCAGATGCAGTTAAGGTTGCTAACCAGCCAACTTTAAGAGAGAGGTGGGCCCAGTGTAATCGCCAGGGTCATTAAAGGAGGAAGAGGGAGGCAGAAGAGGGGAGAGAGGAGAGGAGATATGACCACAGAATCAGAGTCAGAGGCACACCGTGCTGACCTTGAGAGAGAGAAAATAGGTCACAGGCCAAGAGACACAGGTGGCCTCTGGAAGCCAGAAGAGGCAAAGATACAGGTTCCCCTGGGGCCTTCAGTAACAGCCCTGCCAACACCTTGACTTCAGCAGGCTTCTGCATTCAAGAACC
Source organism: Camelus bactrianus (assembly GCF_048773025.1). Lineage (NCBI taxonomy): Eukaryota > Metazoa > Chordata > Mammalia > Artiodactyla > Camelidae > Camelus > Camelus bactrianus. The sequence continues at coordinate 112,734,496 of NC_133544.1, read as the reverse complement.
CTAGGAGGTTTAATTTGTGTTGTTTAGTGGAGACTTTTTCTTTTTCCTTCCTACTACCATGACGCTTGGGGATACTTGTTACAGCAGCAACAGAAAGTGAATACAGTAAGCTCCTTGAGTTGTGCAGAAATTGCAGATAACTGTGGACTGTCCAACTTGATATGGGATTGGGCTTATGTGAAAATCTAAAGGACAGTGTGACCTTAGCTAATATCTGCTCTTCTCATTTTTAGGAAGAGAACAGTAAGTCAAAACCTCTGTAGTTATTATTTTAGACAAGTGTCTCTTAAAACATTATGTAACCCTGTGCCTTAGGACCCCAAGAGAGCCTCTGTTCTTAGAAGAACATGGATTCAGAGAGATAGGGTCTTACATCTGAGTCCCACAGTGGTCTCTTATTGGCAATGAGAGCTTGGGCAAATCACTTACCCTCTTTAAGCCACAGGATCTTAATTTGCAAAAGGGAGATAAGAATAAGGATTGTTTGGGTGATTAAATTATACACACACACGCACACACACACATATGTACAACACTTAATACAGTGACTAGCACATACAAGGCACTCAACAAATTCCTGTTATGGATTTTTAAATGCATGTATAAAAGGAGGAGAAAGTTGTGGGAAGTTGTGAGAAATCTTAGCTCACGGCCCCAACAAGGGCCATCACTCAAAGGGCTCTGATCAGTCAGCCCCCAGTGATGGGCTAACAAGCAGAAATTATAGCACTTGGGGATTTAAGTTAAACATAAAAAGAAGGTATTTAAGCATAATTATTAAACACCAGGTACGTTTACACTGTTGGATGGATCTTCTTATCTGGAGACCTTTAATAAGCAGAGTCTCCCCTGTTTTAGAGATGGGCATGCAGGAAAATGACTTGGATGGGTGGGCCATTCTCACCCCAAGATCACATGACTTAGTATTCACGGAAGTAACACCTCTTGTGTGTTATTCCAGATTGACTGTCCTCCCATGATTATTGTCAGCTGTGTCATCAGTTCAAGGAGACAGCCACCTGGGTCACACTGGAATATTAGAAAGAAAATATCATTTAAATTTTAGATAGCTATAACATGAAATAAAGTCATTATTTTATGGCTAAAAAAATCTAAGGAACAGACAGTAAAGACACTCTTCTTTGAGCAACTAGGGGAAAACATGAACCAGGTTAGACTGTCAGAACACAAAGCTGTATTCACAGCACTTCATTTCTGTATTTTCACAGCCAATACATCGGATCTCCTGGATAAGTCACAAATCTGCCCTTAAAGAATGTGATGTAGAAACACGAAGAGTAGTAGTTGACAAACTGGAACAAGAACACCTCCATGGCTAGGTTGTTCTCATAGTCATTCTGGTCCTTGGGAGCTCTGCAGCTAGAATAAAGAAAAGTTAAGTCTCTAAAGCTGTGAACAGCTTTGAGACTAATCAAAGCCACGGATACATGAGTTAACACTGTAAAAATATATATATATATATACACAATTCACACTGTTTTCATTTAAGCTGTTTTGAATTCCTTAACATAGCTACTATGTTAATTCCAAGTGTACACACTGTTGTAAGAGTTTCTCTATGAACACAATATCCCACAAGGCAAAAAAAAATAGTCAGCTGTTCCTTAAAATTTGTAAGCACAACAGTATCCAATGGGCAAGAACTGTCCTCTGTCAGGTGTAAGTTGATAGAAAACTACTTCTGAACATCCTGCTAAATGATATTCTCTTGTCTCCCTGAACGGCAGGAAGGTAGGACTATTGAAGAAAACAAACAAAACACGGGGAAACTTGCTAGAAGAATTTGGGGAACATAAAACAGGTCATCCTCCTAGTTTAGAATTTAAATTGGTCTTAGTGTTTTCAGAAGATGACTACTGAGCAGACCACTGGGAGAACGACCCAGCCACATGCAGCTTGTGGGAAGCACTTGGGCCGCTAAGCCGCTGGCTGGGATAAAAGCCAGAGAGAAGAAACATTTATTATAGAAGCTATAGATGATGAGAATGGAGCTACACTAACAGGAACAGCATCGGGGAAAGACACATAACACTGTGATTATTTGTCCTCTCTGTAACACATGAGCAAATCTGCCACTGGAACCATGACCCTCTTCCACTTATTTGCAATAAAGAGACTATTTACTTTCAACAATAAGGTACATGATCTAATGTAATTGAAAATACTATTCAGCACTGAACTCTTTACACAGAGCTTGGACATTCTAATGCTTGCTTTGTCCCTTTAACTAATGCAAAGCCGGAGCTAATTCACTTCTCATATAGGCTAGAGAAAATACGTTTACACTTGACGTTTTCTAAAGACTGTAATGTACTGGAATTGAAGTGCCCAAAAGATACAGTTTCTGTTTTGACCTGGTTCTAAAAGTGGTGTAGAAATGACCTCAGCTGCAGTAGGAGCTTACCAGAGTCAGTTCTCATGATTGCCACTTTCTCATATACTGCCTTCAGGGTCACAATGATGATAAAACTGATGAGAGAAGCAGTGATGGGCGTGGCCCATCTGCAAACTCAGGTACTTCTGGATTGGGTCTCTTCCATGCAGGTTCTTGGGAAGTTTTGCAGAAAATACAATGAACACTGAGAGTCCGTAGACAATGATCCCAATAACTGAAGCAATGGTGAACAGGACCTGACAACCCAAAAACCCAGCAGCATGAGACTCACTAATGATCATATTTTTACACAGAAAACTTGCCCCAACCCACGCTTAAACAGACAACATGCATGTGCTCTAAACCTCAAATAAACGTGAGAAGTGATGTAAATCACACATAAATGCCACAAGAGATGTGAATATCAGGTACGTTAATCTTTAGGGTAGGAGGAATGAAGGATGTCAAAAAGAATGAGTGCATCCACTAATGTAACATGCTGACAGCAGGAGCAGCTGTGTGCAGAGCATAGGGAATATATGGGAACTCCACTTTCTGTGAATTTTTCTGTAAACCTAAAACTGCACTAAAGAAGTAAGCCTGTTAAGTATATCTTTAAATGGGTGAAAATGGAGTAACTGGTGACATGTTCTTTTGGAGACAAGTCTGTGATAGCAGAACCAATGAAAATATCCCTTCTACATCTATAGAATTACATAGGTTATGATCTAGTTGTAACCCGTGAAGGGGATATGCTTCCTTTAAAGGGAGAACCTATCACTGATTCAGGGGCCAGCAGGTGCTAGCTGTCGTCTTCATTCTGAATAGGACCAGTGAAGCTGTGGACATGTCCTGAGGGAAACACTGGAAGTGACAGCAGATCTCTGTTGATGAAAGCTTCACATGCTTTTCATACTCCTTGAGATTTTAAAATGGCAGGTATTCATACTCCCTGCATTTGCACAAGATTCATGTCCCTGAACCATTGTAGTTCTGACTGTGTGGACCCAAGGGCAACGGGGGTGTGAAGCATAATTTGCACGTGGCTGATAGGGTTTCAGTTCCTCACTAGGCAGGTTTTTTTCTGGCCACTGAAGAATGCACATTAAAGATCCCATTTTTAAACTGTTTTCCTTCCATCTATCTTCTTGGTCATAGTCCAGAAGCATGTCTCAGTGTCCCTGGCTGCTCCTGATGGCTTCCCCAGAGAGAAAGCTCCAAAGAATGTGAATTTCAAGACTAAGTAAACCACATCATGTTATTTACAGTAATAGCGGGAGGCTGGCTTGCACCTGCAGGAGAGAGCAGATGGAGTGTTTACAAGCCCCTCCTGGAGCCACACTCCTGCATCTGGATCCCAGCTCTGATGCTAGCTGTGGGGCCTTGTGCAAATTTCTTAACCTCTAGGGGCTTCAATCTCCTTACCCATATAATGGGGGGATAATAATAGCAATTTATAGGATTATTGTGATGAGTCAATGATTTACTAATTGTGAAAACAATTAGAACATTAATCACAGGCATGTGAAAAACTCTACCTAATTATTAGCTATGAATATGGTGACCAAAGTCTTAAAAAGGTGTTTTTTTCCTTAGTTTTTAAGCCATCAGTTTTTAGAGAAAGCATTTTATTTCCTCCTCCACTCTCTTTCATTATCCTTTTCTTCACAGTTAAGGCTTCATGCTTGTGAAAGGAATAAGATATTGGTGTGTGTGTGATTAAATGTGAAAATTAATTAAGGCTAAAAAAAATGTATTATAGAAGGTATATTAAGCCTTCCTCTCTTGTACAGCACATATAGGCCATTTAAATAGTATGCATTTTTAAAAAGTCTGCATAATAAATTTTTAATTATGTATTAAGTAATCAAAATAGTTAAATTCTTTAAATGCTTACTATTGCTTCAGCACAGATCTATTTTTCTAAATCCTCACAATCACCCTGTGGGAAAGGTAATATTATATCTCTTTTACAGATGAGGAAATATATCCAAGTGGAGATGATGCAATTTGCCCCAAATGAAACAACTATTAAGTGAAAGAACTGAAATACTCAAAGAGCCCAAAGACACACTAACCGTATAGCACTGCCTCCTACATGGACTGTGAAATCAATCCTAATTCATTTCAGAACTTATACAAACTTGACACATTTCCATTTTTCTTCCAAGAACTTAATGGGTTCAATATTTCTTAAGAAACAGGAAAGCTTTCCATTCTCCTTCCTCAAGTTTCTTCTTACTTATCATCTTTTCTGATCATAACTTTAATATTTGCTCATTAATGAAAATTTGAAAGTACTCAGTAGTGGACAGAACTGCTGTCCTGGAGCTGTCCCCAGTCTTAGAAGAGGACCCAGATTTTGCTTTAGGATAAATAACTTCCCTCTATCTTTAGTCCTGTGATTTAAGCTTGATTGACACACTCTTTCTGAAGCACCAGAGGTAGATCTCAGTTGGTTTAAGACAAATAATACCCCTCATTCTATTGGTCTCACACATGATTTGAGAATTGGCAAATAACACAGTAAAAGTCACTGTTATGTGAGGCGATACGTGCTGGTGCCCATGTGAATGATGAGCTTCCTCTATCAAGAGAGGAAGCTGCCAAAAGAGACCTCTCTTGGCTTGGATGGATGTGTGATCTGTGATGCTGAGTGCCTAGAAGCAGCATGCTGAGGCATCCTTGGACACAGGATGAAGACAGGACAAAAGCAGCCCTTGACATCATCTGGGCTACAGTATCTCTCCTTGACTGAAGCCAGACCTCAGACCTGAGGTTTTCATTTACAGGAACCAATAAATCCCATGCATCCCCATGTTTTGGTTGTTGTTTAAACACATTGGAGATTGATTTTGTCACCTACAATCAAAAGACTCCAACTCTGAAAATGAATAAAAAATAAAATAAGAAAAATGCTTCTACCTATAGACATAATTCCTTCAGAACTGTGCATTGTTTGTATATTAAAAATCATTTTATATATTAATTTTATTCTCAAGCCTATCATAAGCATAACATTTGACATGTCATAAGATATATTCATGGACACACTTTTTCATGACTGCAAAATATTCTACTATGTGAAGTGTTGGAAGAATATTTTGGCTGAGATTTTATATATATATATACATATAAAAGTATGTCTGTGACTTTCATCCATACTGACTTTTCCCTGCCATTTTGAAATACTTCCTTATTAAAAGTTTTTCAAAGCTGAATTAGTGGATTAAAGCATATGAATATTTTTGACTCTTGATATGAACTGCCAGACTGCTCTCTAAGTAGGCTGGAGGAGTACACCGGAAACTAACACAGCATTGTAAATCAACCATACTTCACAAAAACTATCCAGTAGCCTAGGCATGGGATTGGTGATCACTGGCTCTTCATCCTCATAAACAGAGCTGTGTCACTTGAGAGGTGGAAAACTATTTCATTCTGATGTGCACTGACTGAATTACTATTGGAGTGTGACATCTATTTTTTCCTTTGTGAATATGTGTTCATGTTCTCTGCCTTCTACGCTCCTGAGATTTTTTGGTGTTACGTTTGAAGTGATCTGAACTCTCTGTGTATTGAAGGAATTAGCCCCTTGTCGGATTTGTAAACAAATAACATCCTCTGGTGTTTTGTTTAAAATTAGGATGCTTCTGATGCATGGAAATCTTTATATATTTTCCTCTGAAACTTACTGCTCATCTAGAGGTTGTATATTCATCCATATTTATTTCTAGTTTTTTTCTAATTGTGTTACTTTTTTAAATATTTCTGGAATTTCTCACAATATATGGTTCACTGTTTTATTTCAATCTTTTCTTTCCCCTCAAGTAGCTATCATATGTTCCATTTATTGAATAACCTTTATTTATCTCCCTGATTTGTAATGCCTTCCATCTCATATATTAAATTATTATTGATATCAGAAACCATATCTGGACTTCCTGTCCTATTTTCTAATCTGGCTATTCTTGAGCTAGTAAAACTCTCATTGTCTTATTAATTATTATATTAGTAATATGATTTTATTCACAATAAACCACAAATCAATTTTATAACTTCTGATATTTTGGAGATATGATCTTTTAATCTAGAATCATGTGATTAAAGCTTCTTTTATGTCTTTCAGTAGTTTTTATTTATTTAATTTTTTTTGACAGTTCCTACTATCCTTTTGTTAGGCTATTCTTAGACATTTTACCTTGGTTGTTACTCTTGGAAAATTTTAGAATTCTTAATGCCTCCATCTGGTCTCTTAATCAGAACTTGGAGAATCCTAAAGCACTGATCTGATTTGAACAAATGAGTTGAAAAGAACTGGGGGAAGCACTGTGAGCAGAAGAGACTCTGGAACCTCCAGATTGGAGCCCAGCATTGGCTGAGGTGTTCTCTGGAAACAGTTTTCTCTATGAGACTACATATTCCCCATCTTGACTTTCAGTTTCCTCAGCATTTCACATTAGATTTTAAGAAGTCTGTGGCAGATTCTTACCCAGAAAAAGAGCACTTGGACAAAGGGTATTATGTATACACTTTCTCCAGGTGGTAAAAGGAACACGCTCTTCTTCAAAATTAAAAAAAAATGTTTAGTCAATCAAGGGATTACACCAATGAAATGATTTTTCTCCTAACTGGTCACTAAATCCTAAACATAATTTAAAAAAAAAATAATTTTCAGACATAGCCTCCTTATTTTTTAAATTCATGAGATATTTTCCTTTTTTTTTCTTTTTTCTTTTCTGTTAATGATGTCAAACACACAACAAAATACGTACAGTGTTCATTTTAATATTATTTTTTGAAAATGCACATGTGAACAACAAATTGTTTCCCTGCCATGGTCTGAGCTTAGGGGTCTGGGTACCTGACGAGGCCAAGCTGTAAAGCTCTATTCCTGAGCTTGCCTTAGATTTCAGAAGTGACTGAAGTGACAGCTTAGAGTCCATGCAGGACAGAAAGTTTCACAGGTGTCTGCAGCTAACTGGTCTCCACTGTGTGTTTCTTGGTTGGGCTTTGTGTGTTAATTAGCTACAACTATGAAGTTTGAGAGTTTCCATTTTAGAGTTTATATTTAGATGTTTTTTAGAGATGATATCAGTAAGACTCAAGGTTTACCTGGATTATAAAAGCAGCAGGAGTATAATAATACCTGTAACTAAGTACATGGCCCCTCCTCTGTGCCAGGAAGTCTTCCAAGTAGATTCTGTACATTAATTCGACCCGTCCTTACCACAGTCATGAGGAACTCTCCTATTCTTATTTTATAGGAAACTATGGCACAGAGAAGTTAAGATGTCCAAGATCACTCAGGAAGCAAGCTGCTGTGCTCAAATATGAATTTAGGCAACTTCATTCCCAAGGTCTCACTACCACAATGCTGGCCTCTCTAAAAAATGGAGCATGCATTCACAATTAAAATAAAACACTTCAATTAAAAAACTTAAAAAAATTAAAAATTTTTTTAAATAAGGAAGAATGATAAAGTGAAATGAATCTTCATCTTCAATTTTTCAACAAGCATGTTCCAATGAAAATTTAAACTTATTAGTTGGCAATTTTAAATTTAAAATTGGCAGTTTAAATGACCAAAAAACTTTTCTTCAGTATTTTTTGTATTCTGCCAATATGATACGTTTTTGTTTTTCAGGACTCAAAAACATTATGAGCATCTAATTTTGTCTAAGTTTCAGCTTTCATCTCTGAATTTACAGTCTTTCACAAACATATGCTTTGACCGCCATCTTCAGTTGTAAACAATGGGAACTATTTATAATGGGGATTATTAGAAGCTTATTACATTTTAAAAGGCAAATGTCACTTTCTATTGGTAGCTGAACCTCATTTTTTTCCATTTATAAAAAGAGGAGTTTGACCTGCTCCCTCCAGACCTTTTCAGTGCCAACGTTCTGTAGATCTGTGATTCAATTTATAAAATGTATAGTTGGAGACATATTCAGATGCTCCTAGTAAAAGCATTTTATTTCCAAGAGTTATTCATGCTCACAACCTTCTGTCCTTCTGCTGCTGACTGCAAGTACCATCAGCTCTAAATTATCTCAGCTGATGGAAAGAAGCAATAATACAGATGACTCAAAAAATCATCATTTCATAGCTCTGGAAGGTTGATACAAAGATATATAGTTTTATTTTTTTTAATTTTGCAGCAGGAGTGGCAGCAATAAATTTACATTTCCAATTATATAAGATGCCTAGCTCAGTGCACAAACACTGATGGCACCTCAACAAAGGTTTCCCTGCTTCTTCTACCCTTTCTCTGACTTTAGGATGAGAGCCACGCTGCTTTGTGCACATCCCAAAAGGAAGGGGGAGCAGTGACCAGGACTTAGTTCAAGCAAAAGGGCACCTAGTCTATGATGAAAAGGAGGCCGCAATAATGAAGGCACATGTGAAAAAATGGGAGTCAACTATAAAAGCCAATGTGTCTTTCTTTCTACATCTATGTCATAGTGGCTAATTTATATTTTGCATTTTTTTTTATTGGTGTTATGAAAGGATACAATTCAATGCCTCTTTTCTTATACAATTACCATCCTTTTCCTTTTCCCCCTTTTTACTGTTATTATGAAGGAAGGACCACACTTCTCTTCTGTGTCCACCATTCCAGGCAGTGCTCCTTCACCTTGGCTGCACATTAGAATAACCAGAGGAGCTTTAAAAACTTCCCTATGCCAGAATGCACCCCAGGCCACTAAGTACCATCGGAGTTTGCAGTGATGGAATCCAAGCACCAACATTTTTTAAGGTCCCCTGGTGATTCCAACATGCAGCCAAGGCGGACAACTCCAAAAGTAAACAGACTAAAGTGCATCTAATCAGCGCCTGCTTTTCATGGGTAACCTCATCTATCTCCACGTGGGGACACCACACCTCCTATTCTGACCAGACTTGTTCTTCCTGCTCAACCCTGTCCCATTTGTACTCAAGTTCTGCCTGGAGCCACTTCCAGAACTCCAGAAGTATGGTGACTAACACAGAGAGAGAACAGCAGAATGTGGATCTTCAGTGAAGACTGATGCTTCAGAAATCTGTACTTAATATTTATTACACTTAAAACTTTGGTAAATGATTAATAAAATCACATTTTATTTATAGGCGATACTAAAGAGAAACATGAGTTAATGCCTTTCTTTTAAGAAAAAGGAAAATGTAGATAATTTATTGAACTTTTGAAAACAGAATATCTAGCTCTCTAGCTCAGGGGAAAGGTATTAATGTGATGGTCAGAGGCAGGTGACTGTGTCTGATGCTAAAGTACCTGCTACAAGCACATTATGCCCACTAAAAACACAAATATCTGGGGGAAGGGTGGGTATAGCTCAGTGGTAGAGCACGTGCTTAGCATGTACAAGGTCCTGGGTTCAAACCCCAGTACCTCCATTACAAAAGAAAGTTAAAAAAAGCACAAGTAACTGTCATAATTTAAAAGCAGTGCATGGTCCACACTCCAAGTCTTCTCCTCACATCACTCTGTCTCTTCTGTCCGAAGGACCTGAGGGTAGGGAAGGGGATGAGAATGCTTTAGTAGCCCCTGCATTTGTATTCCACAACCCCAGTCACACAAAATTTAAATAATATTCTTAAATATGGAAAACTGCCATTTTCCTCAATCTTCGGTAAAGTAATTTTTAGAAATCGTCATTCTGTTTTAAGACTCAACACTTCAAATAGTAGACAAAAACAACATGAAATGTTAATTGAAAATGTGGCTTCAGGGTAAATCACCTAAGCCCTTCTTCCAACCAGACTGTTACCCGTAGGCCCCAACTACAGAGAAATTTCAGAATAACCACTGTTCCCTCCACCATTATACCTTAGTCTCTACCATGCCCTGAGAATAAAGAGAAAAGAGACACAGTCCCTGCTTCCGGGAGCTCCTAGGTGCACAGAAGTCATCATGAAATGAAGGCTGAGGAGGCGTGTTAAGAGGTCTTGGATAACATTCAGCAGAGGGTGCTCGGGGCAGAGAGCCAGAACTGTAGCCAGGGCTTTCCCAGAGGAGGGAACCACTGTGGTGAGTTCTGAGATGCCCTAGAAGTGGTCAGGTGAAGGTATAATGTTAAGGCAATTACTCCCTGGGGAGCTGCACATGCAAAGTTGGGAGGCCAAAGAGAGCCAGGTCCCTTCCAGGAACTCCAAATAGTCTAGAAGTGAGCACAGGGTGTGGGAAGCAGGTGAGGCAACCAGGTGGAGAGATCACAGGTGCACATCACAAAGGACTCTGTGTGCCTCCAAAGTAGAGGAGACATTCAAAGTGATCAGAAAGATACAAGATAGAGGCCGGGAGACCTATTGGCAGGTTCATGTGAAGGCCTGCTGAGGCCCCGCCAGGAGGAGAGAGAAGAAAACATTTAAGCAGGTGGACGGATTGGCCACAGGTGTGATGGAAGGGAAGGAAGAGGTCAAAGATGCCGGGCAGCTTTCTTGCTTTGGCAGTGTCTTAAATTATAGTGCCGTTCCCTGAAATAAGAAGGGCAGGAAGAGGGGCAAGCCATGAGAGGAGACAACTGATTGAGTTCTGGGTGGGTGCCTGTGGGCTCCAGGAGAGATGTCCAGTAGGCAAATCAAAGTCTAGAAATCAGGAGAAAGTTCTAGGCTGAGACAAGTAGTTTTCCTGTTTCAAGAGGATAATGGATGTGAGTGGACAAGCTCAAGAGAAGAGGTGTGGAGGGGTAGCTCTCACCCTCCTTCACATGGGAAGCATCTGGGAGCCTTTAAAAACTAGTGTGCCCCAGCCTGGAGTGGGGACTTTGTACTGTTTATTGTTTTTTAAATACGTGTTTCCTTTTTTGGGAGGTAGTTAGTTTTATTTATTTTAATGGAGGTACTGGGAATTGAACCGAGGACCTCTTGCATGCTAAGCACGGGCTCTACCACTGAGCTGTACCCTCCCCACATTTTTTTGTTTTTAGACATTAGCTCTACTGAGCAGTCAGGGTTGAGACTCAACCTGTAGAGAGCAGAGAACCTTGGGGTAGAGATCAAGGAGAAGCTGCCCAGATCCCTGCAGACACCACCAGGGGCAGCCAGAGACACAGGGACCCTCGGACGGGCTGTGAGTAACATGATCTCAACACTTCCCAATGGCGAAGATGACAAACATGTTTCAAGCACCCACTTCCCAGCAGTGTTTGTTCCGACTTTACTAGATTTCCAGTAATACTGAGTGAGAATAGAAATAATATGGACACAGGGATCAAATTCAAATGCCGGCTCTGACCATTCTTAACTGTGTGATTACTGATTAAAAAGCTACCCATCTGCCACGTGTAAAATGGGGGACCTAGGACCGTGCTTGTGGGCTGCTGTGAGAGTAATGAAATGACATCTATAAATGCCCTCCTGACTCTCAGAGGTAATTGCTACTATTGTCCCCATTTGGGACACCAAGAAACAGAGGCACAGAAAGCTTCAAACACTTGCCCAAGATGAGGTTTGGGGTCAGGAATCAAGCCAATGACTTCTTGGATCCAGAGCACAGGATCTTCTTATGAACAACACATCACTGCCCAGGCTCCCTGCTCCAAAACCCTCCTCCCTTTGGCTCAGTTCCATGGCACCTACGCTGCACAGATGTCGTCACTGCCTCTCTGCCTGCCTGGTGTCTGATCCTGGCACTCCTCCCTCCATCCCACACAGCACTTCCTTGGGCACACCAATCCTCACAAGGCCATTGCTGTGGCTACTCGGATGTTTACATGGAAACGCAGGTGGCAGCCCAGCTTTTTGCTATAGATGCTGCTGTCAGTGGAGGCAAAGAGCTCACAGTTTGTGGGGGAGGCCGATTCTGGTCTCCTCTTTGGCTGGAGAGCTGGATGGAATCTAGTTTCCCTCTGCAACTTAAACATCCAGCATGAGAGATATGTAAGGCCATCTGGCCTCTCAACATAGAAATGATGCCCCCACAGTTGTACTTAACATTGTAATCTCCTGGCTCCACCAGAGAGCAGAGGCCATGGCCTGTTGTCCACCAAGTTTTGTTTCCTTGCATGACAGCTACAATGGGGTGAGTTAACACTGGGCCAGAAAATCTACAAATCCCTCGTGTACTATTTCTTGACACCTGCAGGTCACCCAAATATCCCAGATCATCCAAGTAAACAACTAGTAAGGGGAACTGAGCTGGCTCATCTCTCAGACCCCTGATGGCAGGACTGATTTGGCCTATCCTGCTGTTGGGATGATCTGTTCTCCTTCTATGTGCTCTATCCCGATTGAAAGAGACTGTTCTTTGTTTATGGGCTAGGGAGTATTTGTGGCTTTCTGACCAGAACCTTCAAAAGTAGAGCTCTTAGTTTGAATGGAAGCATGGCACCCACATCTCATGAGATCAGCTACCCAACAGCCTCATCTAGCCAAGACTGTGGCCAAAACCAGGGGTCTATGCTGTTGAGTGTTGGGTCTGGAGAGCAATGCCTCCACCACTGAGAAGCTGCCCCGCCACTTGTGCCCTTGTCCCCATCCAGGGGGAGGTGACACATCCATGGGATGAAAGCCTTGAGGGCACTAGGTGACTGTGGACCAAGCTGTGACTGGCTGGTCCTTCTCCCAATGTGACCCATGTTAGCCTCACATGCAGAAAATCCCCAAAGAGACCCCTGCTTGAGTGAATGGGTCACGTATCAGCCAACTGTCCTCGGGCCACCTAAGAAGCAACACAGTATACACAGTGAGCCACCAACTCACTGAATTCCCCAAGGCTCACAGCTCCCTAATTTGACACCAGGTACCCCCAGCAAAAAGAAGACCCTTACTTTAAAATTGAGTTGAGAATTCTACTGCCAATGCTGCCTTCACCTTCCACTTATGAAATTCTTTCCACTCTGTCCCCTGCTCTGCAATTGTGCAATCAGTCCAGAGCTCCTTCATGAGACAGGAGGGAAGGGGGCTGGGCAGAGCCATTTAAAGAATGGCACAGCCATTAGCACCAAGACGGTGGAAAAGTCAACTCCCAGTAGATTTTGAGCTTCAACACACACTCACCGAAATACAGCAGGATGCTAAATGACACTCCCACAGGTGCCAGGACAGGTTCAAGGCTGACCATAAAAGATCAAAGGGTCAGTGGTGGCCCAATTTCTGGGAATCCCAACACATTCCCCAAAACGGTTGGAATATTCCTCCCACTTATTAGCATATGAAGATACTGAGTGCATAATAACTAACCCCACACCTCGTGGCTGCTCTCTCTGCTGAGGGAGACAGCCCACACTCTGTCTGTGGAGTGTGTATCTACTTTTACTTTAAACTGGAGCACCCAACTCCCACGCCTCATGGCCTTTCTCTTGCCTTCTGAAACAGCCCAGTCTGTTTATGGAGTATATATCTCTCTGAATAAATCTACTTTTACTGAACTGTGTCTCTCTCTTGAATTCATTCCTGTGCAAACCAAGGACCCACACTTGGCAAGGTGCATCCCAGGGATCCAAATAAGACCTGGGATACGGCCATCCTCTCCCCCCCATTTTCCTGTATCATACATTCCTTCCCAAAGGATCTCACATTGTGCACTCCAAAATAGACAGCACTCATGTGTCCTGACCTGGATCTGCTTCTGCATGTATCATTCTCATGTCCACTAGAATGTCACCTTCATGAGGACAGGGATTTGGTTCTGTTCACAATGGAAGCACAAGCACATCACAGGTGCTGGAGAAGTATTAACTGATTGAATGAGCTGTGGGAAGTCCTGGGAATTCCACCTGCAACTCCTAGCCTCTTGGGTCCCAGCTGACTCCAGTTGCTCCCGGCTACTCATGGCTGACCTCTTGCCACCACTCTCAACTCTGCCACCACCTGAGCCGGGATGAGCTTAGATGAGCACACACCCCAGAGAGCATGGCGGCTGGTTCATGAGGTTGCAACACACTCACCCCTTGACTGCTAGGGGTTACTTAAGATGGACAAACTGAAGGAAGCACCATGTGCACCGCCCTACCCCACAAATCACTTGAAGCACCAGGACTGCACACAGGGGAAACGCTGGCCCTTTCCAACCTAAGGAGAGGGGCTATGGGTGAGAAGAGGGTCTCTGTCAACTAACAGTCTCTTTACAAGCCCAGTCTTAGAAAAGTTCTTTAAAGACACTTTTGGTATCTTCCTTGTGTTTCTGTAATCCCTCTAGATTTTGTCATTTTCATCTACACATCACAAATACAGATGCTCTTGAAATCTCTATTGATTTTCAATGAAGAAAATCCTCAATTTCCTTCTCTGCTAAGAAAATTACTGCACTTTATATTAAAAAAAATAAAGCAGCTTCCTTTCATGAGTTTCTATCTTCAAACACCTAATTTCACAAGAATCAGTGAAGCAGGACATGAAAATCATGCTGTGCTTTACCACCTACTGGTGGGCAGGAATGAAATGAATGAGTACTGATCTCATGAGATGGGAAGGCTGGGGCTGTCTTATTCCTGCTACAGATGGAAGGGTCCATATCAGTAAGGGTGAGGAAGGACCAAGGATGAGAAACCAAAATTTTCTAACCCATTTCCCTTTTTCAGAGTCCCAGACAAAAGAGGGTGATTGTATCAACAAAAACAAGAACATCTGCACCCTTCTAAAAGCATGCTACGAATTTACTACTACACACGGCACTCTGTCACTGACCTAAAGGCTGATGACAGCCAAGAAATTTGCAGGGATCTTATTCTGTGCTCATCCCTTTTTGTCTTTGGAACCTCAGGAAATTTGCCTTCTCTCCATGAATGTCATTTTCCTCATCCTTCAAATGGGAGTGTAACAGTCATTCATTTGCTCAGTGTCTATTCGACAACAGGAGACGGCTTATGAAAACAACAACAAAAAAAAGCAAAACAGCTATTCTGATCTGTGCTGTCTTCCTCCTCCTCCCTGAACATGAACTTACAGGGTAAAATGTTATCTTTCACTAAATCCCGAACTTAAGGAGTACTTCTGATAAGGAAGTCACAGGACTGCCGTGTAACCGAGAAATGACCTGGTGCAAAAGAATGAGTTGCCAGCAAATCCTCAAAACCCGTAAGGGTGCAAACCCTGGGAGTTACAGGCATGGGTGGGAGTTCCTTAGTTCCCCATTTCACAAAGCCGAGAACTTTGCAAGGTCCATGAAAGACAAAGATAGCCCAGTACAACCACACCATGTTTTGGAGTACACCAGGGCCACATCACTGCTGACCTGCACTTCTTTGTGTCCCAGAGCAAGAGCCCTGGGCGGGGGTGACTGTGTTTGAGGATGGACAAGAAATTCCTCTTCTGTCTCTTTTGCTCTCTCTCTTCCTGCAATAAAACAACTGGTAGGACTCTGGTGGGGAGCACTGCACCCACATTCTCTGGCAAATCACACACCAGGCAGCTCTAGCTGATCTGAGAGAGGACTCTTCAATGAACATATATACACCAAAGTCAGGCAGAAGGCTGCCTGTGACCTTGGGAATCCAAACCAGCTTGCCCTGTTAATCAGGATGTTAGACATCTAAAGAAAGTGTGCACCAGATGAAGACGATGCCTTAGACAGCGTTGGTGGTTATGGCCCGCAGTATCTAAGGACAAGTCATGCTCTGGCAGATGGGAGCATTTTGGTTTCTTTAAGAGTTTGATACTGAAGGGCTGTGATATTTAATTGGGCCTTGAAACTCCAGACCTCTTTACTCACAAAGGCAGACAAGTTAGGTAAGCCAGCTCAGTCTTTATTCCAACTTCCTAACCAAAAGGCTATGAGGTTGAAAATATATTTCTCAGACTCTTCTGCAGCAAGGGTTCCAGATGTGGCTTTAAAAATTCCCATCAGAGATTGAGATTTGAAAATATCAACTACTATATATAAAAATAGCTAAAAAAACTAAATTTCTTCTGTATAGAACAAGGAACTATATTTAATATCTTGTAATAACTTTAATGAAAAAGAATATGAAAAGGAATTCATACATATATATGTGTATATGAATGACTGGAACATTGTGCTGTATATTAGAAATTGACACATTGTAACTGACCATACTTCAGTTAAAAAATATTTATATATATATATATATATATAATGCCCATCAGCAGCATCTGAGTGTCACTAAAAGCAGAAACCCAGATGAATAGAGGCAGAGGTGGTGGGAGGAGCTACATTATTTTGCTGGGGTGGATGCAGCCGGCATGGCAGAGATATAGAAGTAATGGTCACAACAGCCACTCACTGATCTGCAAGTGAGTTAGTGTAACAGCTTCCTGAAATCCTCCTCACCCCTCCTGATGAGCCAGGTGTTTGGCGTTTCTCTGGAAGTCACTAGGCGCAGCCTGGAACTCAAAGGTAAAAATTAAAAACTGCAGTCAGGCTGCAAATGGCCTGGCAGGACACATTGGACAAAAGTAGTTCAGAAAGAACAAGGAATGGGGAGGGGTTAGAACGTGTGCTGAGGACCCTGACTTCAGTGGTGGATTGTCTGTGTTGAGGAATCTGAGTCAGTATGAGTAGATGGATTGGTGTGGACTAAAATGGTGACCATTCTTCAGATAAGTGTGTGATTTGGATGATATTTATTAGAGGAGGGTTTTTTTTCCCCCTTCAACATTGATCATTTCTAGGGAGCAGAAAAATACTCTGCCACACAACATCTAATTGCAAAAGAGAAGCTACGGGATGATAGTGATATGAAAAATTTCAGTTCTGCAGTTCCAAGGTTTCTTTAATGAGGTTCACAGCAGTAGGTACTTAAAATAAAATAAGGTACTTAAATAAAGACATCATCATATGTACATATCCTTAAAGATACACATATGGTGCTATAAGTGAGCCTGAAATGTGTTCTGCATTCTAAAATCCAATGAAATAAAATCAGTAGCTCAATATGCCTGTCGGCTCTATAAACATGATTTAGCTAATGATCACAGAAAGCAAGATCAGCTAGCAAATTTGAGATTTGTCTTTTCTAGGGTCAAAGATAATATTTTTTGCTTTACTTAAAAAGCATTTTTTTAATTAGGGCTCTCAGCATCCATTGGTGTACGGGGTTTAGTAGATGTGTTCAGATGTTCTAGACAGTGAATCAGAGCAAAGACAGGTTTAGACAGTAGTTAAATGTCTCACCCGTGTGATCAGCATCCACATATTGCTATACTGAAAATCCTTAAAAGTGAGAAATTCATTAAAGCAACGAAAAGAGACGGAAAAAAATAACCACAGACTAGTGGAAGTTTTTTATCATGTAAAAATGACAAAGGGCTATTCATGAGCATATTTTAAAAACTCTACACTTTAATAAGCAAAACAATAAACTGACAACAGATTGCACACTGCTCCCTGTAGGAAAAGCCATAAAGATGGACTCTTATGTGAATGGGGCTGGAGCTGTAGAATTAGTTAGTCTTGCAAGTAATTAAGTTAAAAACAAATGCACATGGGATACACTTCTAGAATATCTGAGTAAAAATCTTGGAAAACTTACTCCTCTATGAAGCAATGACAATGGCAAAATTTGTCAAAATTAACCTCTGCAGAACTCTGGAAATTAAACAGAGGCTTCCAGCAGTCCAGGGAGTGTTTATTTGAGGGAAAAAAACCAGCTAAATCTCCATAAAGATAGTGAGTTTTGTGGCATTGTAATTTGATCTACCCCCATCCCCGTATCCTCACCTAAATGGTGGCCTTTAAAAGCAACAGTCTCTCAATCAAGGTAGGGGCAGAAGTGATTTGAAGTTACCCAAAAAATCCGTCCTCAGAGAGCTGTCACTATTTGACCTATCTCAAACTCATGCTGTGCAAACAGCCTGTCCCCAGAGTGTGTGTGGAAAACAATCAGCAGTGAGTATTTAACATTACAACTGCCTGAGGCAGTGGTACCAGTAGAGGCTAACTATATGTTGACTAGGAAACTTAGAAGGCAAAATTGAGTAATGAGACATTCTGGGGGTGGAGGTACTGTTAAAAATCTCTAAAAAAATTCTGAGAATTGTAGAAGGCCGTACACATGTGTGGCACATGGCAAGGAAAGATCTGAGAAAATCTTAAACCTTCAATTCTGGCTGAAATTGAGGTTCTGCCTAAACAAGAACTAAAGGCTTTGGAAGAGCTGCAGACTGCCTGCTGGTGCTGAGGGCATCCCTCAGCACGCAGACACAAAGCCACCTGGCAACAGCTCAAACTATTGGCTCCAGGCATTGAAAGAAATCACTGTCCAATCATTATTACAGTGATGACAACTAGGCTTTCTGCACACACACTGATCTCATGGCCATGCATGATAAAGAATACAGATTTTACAGAATTTGTTCAGAAAAGTAACTAAATAAATAGCTGCAGCAGCAATGACAATGGAAGCAACGATAAACCCTGGAGATGAGGAAAATCTGGCTTTCAGATCTGCCACATTGTAATATTTTAAATGTCCAGTTTTCAACAGAAAATTACAAGATGTACAAAGAAACAGAAAAATCTGGCCATAACACAGGGGAAAAAGTAGTCAATAGAAACTCCCTGAGGAAACCCAGACACTGGACTTACTAGACAAAGACATAAATAAGCAATTACACATATATTCATAGAGCTAAAAGAAACCATGCCTAAAGAATTAAATTATGTGAACATCTCATTGTACAGAGAATATCAATAGGTAAAATTTATATTAAAAACCAACTAGAAATTCTAGAGATACAAATATAATGACTAAAATGAAAAATTCAATAAGAGATTTCTTTGTAGATATGAACTTGTTGAAGAAAAAGTCAGTTAACTTAAAACTACTGAGATTATCCAGTCTGTGGAGCAGAAAGAAAAAGGAATGAAAAAAAAAAAAAAGAACACTGTCAGAGATAGGTGGGACACCATCAACAATACCAATATACACATAATGGGAGCACCAGAAGAAGGAGAGAAAAAAAGTGTTGGAAAAATTATATAAAGTATAATGGCTGTAAACTTCCCAAATTTGATGAAAACATTAATTTGTACATCCCAGCAGCTCAACAACCTCCACGTGGTATAAACATAGAGACATCAAAAATAGGCACATCATACTCAGTGTGTCAAAAGACAAGAACAAAGTACCTTGACAGCAGAAAGAGAAAAGTGGCTCAACATATACAAAGGCTCCTCAGTAAGACAGTTGATTTCTCATAAAAACCATGGAGACCAGAAGGCAGTGGGATGGTATTGTCAAAGTGATAAAAGGAAAAACTGTCACCAAGTATTTTATAGCCAGCAAAGTGATTCTTCAAAAAAATTACAGGAGAAATTAAGACCCTCTAACAAAAACAAAATCTGAAAGAATTCATTGCTAGCCGACCTGCCCTACAAGAAATTCTAAGGATAGTCCAGCAGGTGTAAATGAAAGGACACTCACCTGAAAAATAAAGAGCACTAATAGAGGTAACTATATGAGTAAAAAAAAAAAAAAAAAACAGTATAAATATAGTATTACATGTAAGTGTTTTCTTCTATTTGATGTAAAAGACAACTGCATAAAATAATACTCATGAAACTCTATAAATGTGCTTATAAATGCATAAAGGTGTAATTTGTATGACAGTGACAGCATGAGGAGGGGGAGGGAAAAGATTGATACCAAAGCCAAGTTTTTGTGTACTATTGAAATTAGGTTGGCATTCATGTGAACTAGATTGCTTTCAAACAAGATGTTAATTATAATCTCCAGGGCAATGGAGGAGAAGGAGGAGGAGTAGGAGGAGGAGAAGGAGAAGAAAAAGATAAAACAACAAATTAAAATGGCACACTGGAAAATGCATCCTTTTACCAAAAAAGTGTAGTAATAGAGGAATGGGGAAAAAAAAGACATATAGAAAGCAGATAGCAGAGGTAACTTCAACCTGATAAGAAATTACATTAATGTAAATGAATTAAACATTCTAATCAAAATACTAAAGGCAGAAATAAATGGAATAGAGAATTGATGAACAACAGAGAATAACCAACAAGAAGAAAGTTGGTTCTTTGAAAAGATCAACAAAATTGACAAAGTTTAATTAGTACTGAAGAAAAAAAGAGAGAAGATTCAAATTACTAAAAAGAAATGAAAGAAGGATGTCACTACTGCCCTTACAAAAATAACAAGGAATATAAGGGAATACCATGAATAATTATACAGCCAATAAAATAGATAATCTAGATGAAATGGATAAATTCCTAGAAGGACATAAATGACTGAAGCTAATTCAAGGAGAAATAGAAAACTCAAATAATCCTACAATAAGTAGTGACTGAAATAGTAATCCAAAACATTCCCACGAGGAAATGCTAGGCCTCTATGGCTTTGCTGGTGAATTCCATCAACTACTTAAAGAAAAAACAAAGAAACAAACAAAAAAAAAAGAAAAATAAACAATTCTTCACAAACTCGTCTAAAAAAAGAGGTGGGCACACTTCCCAATTCATTCAATGAGACTAGTATCACACTGATACCAAAACCAGACAAAGGCATCACAAGAAACTAAAGACTGTCTCTTATGAATATAAAGGCAAAAATCCTCAACAGAATACAAGCAAATCCAATCCAGTAACATATAAAGTAGGCCACAATTAAGTGGGATGTATCCAGTTATGCAAAGGCAGTTCAACGTACAAAAGTCAATTCATGTAATATGCCATATTAATAGAATAATGGATAAAAACTAGGAATAGAAGACAACTTCCTCAAATTGACAGACAACATCTATGAAAAACCTGGAGCAAAGATCATACATAATGGTGAAAGACTGAATTATTTCCTCCCAAAATCAACATTGTTCTAGAGGTTCTAGTCAAAGCAACCAGACAAAGAAAATAACGCCTCTAGATTAGAAAGAAAGAAATAAAACTATTTCGATTCCACATGACATGATATTATATATTGAAATCCCAAGGAATCCACAAAGAAAAAGAGAGAGAGAGAAAAGAAAAAAAAAAACTTATTAGAATTAATAACCCAGTCTGACCAAAATTGTAAGACACAAATCAATATATAAAAAAGTAATCATACTTCTATACAACAGCAGTGAATGATCTAAAAATAATATGAAGGGAACATTTTCATTTGCAATAGCATCCAAAAGAATAAAATACTTAGGAATATTAAGAAAAATATGTGGAATACTGAGGAAAATATCTGAAACTTGTATATTGAAAAGTAAAATACTACTGATAGAAGTTAAAAATGACCTAAAATAAATGGAAAGCTCTTCTGTGTTCATGGATCAGAAGCCTTATTGTTAGGATGGCAATTGTCCTCAAAATGACCTATAGATCCAATGCAACTCTGGCTTTTTGGCAGAAATGAACAAGCTGATCCTAAAACTAATATGGAAATGCAAGATACCCAGAATGGTCAAAAAAATCTTGAAAAAGAACAAAGTTTTGAATTTTCCACATTCAAAACTCACTAACAAAACTGTAATCCATACAGTGTGGTACTTGCATAAAGGACAGACAAATAGATTGAGAGAAAAGAACTGAGAGTCCATAAACAAACTCTTACACGTAGCCAGTTAATTTTTGACAAAGGTGCCATGACAATCCAATGGGGAAAAATAACCTTTACAAAAATGATGCTGGGACACCTGAACATACACCTGGAAAGAAAGAAAACTGAACTTTTATCTTAACACCATTTATGAAAATTAACTCAAAATAAATCATAGACCTGAAACTATAAACTTTTACAAAATGAACAATGAGAAAATCTTCAGGACATTGGATTACAAATACTTCTAAGATATGACACCAAAAGCACAAACAACAAAAGAAAAAAAAATCAAGTAAACTGGACTTCCATAAAATTAAAAACTTCTGTGCTTCAAAGGACTTCATCAAGAAAGTAAGAAGACAATCCACAGAATGGGTGAAAATATTTCCAATATGATAAGGGACATTTATCCAGAATAGACAAAGAAGACTTAAAACGTGACAATACAAAGACAAATACAATTAAAATGGGCAAAGAATTTGAATAGATGTTTCTCCAAAGAAGACAATCGAATGGGAAATAAGCACATAAAAAGATGTTCAACATCAGTAGGCATTAGGGAAACAGAAATCAAAAGCACAATGTCATGCCACTTCATACCAACTAGGGTGACAAATATATATGATATATGATATATGATATATAAATATGTATGTATAAACCCGGTAATAAAAAGTGTTGATGAGGATGTGGAGAAACTGGACTCCTCATACATTACTACTGGAAATATAAAATGGTGCAGTCACTTTAAAAACTACTTTAGCAATTCCTCAAAATGTTAAAAGTAGAATACATCCCAGCAATTCCATTTTTTGATATATCCTCAAGAGAACTGAAAATATGTGTTCACACAAAAACTTGTCCATGAGCATTTACAGCAGAATTATTCATCATCAACAGATGGATGGATAAGCAATGTGGTGTATTTATAAAAATGGCAAATTATTTGAACACAAAAAGGAATTTGGGTACTGATATATGCTACACCATGGATGAGCCTTGACAACGTCACACTAAATGAAAGACAACAATCAAAAAAGGCAGCATACTGTATGGTTCTACTTATATGAAATGCCCAGAACAGGCAAATCCATAGAGGCAGAAAGTAGAGTGATGGCTGCTGGGGGCTAAGAGAAAGGAAGATTAGGAAGTGACTTACTAAAGGGTACTGCTTCCTTTTGGGGGTGATGGCTACACAACCCTGAAATGTACTTAAAACCCTAATGCACACTTTCAAAGGCTGCATTTTATGGTATGTGAATTATATCTCCATAAAGTTGTTATTCTTGAAGATGAGCCCACCTATGGAGCAACTGGCACAGCACTGACTGCAGCATCTGGAGAGGGAGTGACCCACACGCCCACCGCAAAGGAGAGCAGCATCTGATCCAGTGCTGGAGGGGCGTGATCTTCTTGCCGACAGACACTGTGAGCAGCAAAGACGAGGGTATCAACAGAGCAAGCTGAGTTCGTGAAACAGGGCAAAGACACAAAGACCTCTCAATAAAACCATTAAGAGCACAGTCTCTAGGAGAACACATCTTTGTTTTTTAAATCTTTTTATATCTGTTTTATTTTCTATTACCTTTTTAACCTTTACTTTTTAAACATTTCTATATGTTTACAGTTCTCACTTCATTTTTAATTCTCTTGGTTTTAATCTGTTATTTATTATTCACAGGTTTCAAATATTGTGTTTTGATTTTTTCTTCTTTTTATTAACATTTTTAAAAGACATCTCAACTCGATTCCTATTCTGCTTCAACTTTCTCTTCTATTATTGATTATACACTGTTTTCAAACCTTCTTTTCCTCCATTCTTTTAAAATTCTCTCTCTCTCTCTCGTTTTTAAGTTTTATTCCTGCATAGGCTTTAGATATATAAATAAATAAACTCCTTTAAGGACCACTATAGATAACTGATACTCCTTAAGCCACAGTGCCAGAGATATGAGCAGCATGAAGAAGCAGAGGAAGCACACCCAATTAAAAGAGCAAGAGAAATCCCCTGAAAGAACGGTCAATAAAATAGGCATTGATTTCCTACTAGATCAAGATTTCAAAAAAGAAGTATCAAATTACTGAAGGAACTAAAAGAGATAGTGTTTAGAGACATAAAATATGCCAAAAACAAAATAGAAGCTATAGAGAAGAGCCAAATAGAATTGGTAAATTCATTGGCTGAAATGAGATCTCACCTAAAGCCTATACAAAGCAGGCTAGATAATGCAGAGGAACGAATAAGTGACCTAGAAGACAGGACCACAGAAAGCCCAATCAGAACAGATGAGAGATAAACAAATAAAAAACAATGAAAACAATATAAGGAACCTATGGGATAATATAAAGCATGCCAATCTATGCATAATATGGGTTCCAGAAGGGGAAGAAAAAACAAAGGGGATGGGAAAGATATTTAAATAAATCATGACTGAAAACTTCCCAAACCTAAAGAAGGAATCAGACCACCAAGTACAGGAGGCTCAGAGGTTCCCAAACAGGAAGAGCCCAAAGAGAACCACACCAAGACATATCATAATCAAGATGGCCAGACTGAAAGATAAAGAAATGAGCCTAAAGGCAGCAAGAGAAAAAAAAAGAGTGAGTTACAAGAGAAGACTCTCAGCTGATTTCTCTACAGAAACACTACAGACCAGAAGGGATTGGCAAGATATATTCAAAGTCCAGAATGAAAAAAAAAAAAAAAAAAAGCAGCCAAAGATACTTTCTCCAGCAAGGCTATCCTTTAGAATAGAAAGAGAGATAAAGAATTTCACAGAGAAGCAAAAACTAAAAGACTTTAGCAACACTAAAGCCATGCTAAAAGAAATATTGAAAGGTCTACTCTAAATAGAAAAGAAGCAGGATGCTACAGAAATGAGAACTCGTAAATAGAAAGGTGATAACTACCATGAATTACAAATAGAATAACCATGAAATTGTAAAAGAAGACATCTAAACCATTGAGTGGGAGAGGGAAACAAGAAAATATAGAGTATTTTTTTCTTTCTTCTTTTTTTTTTTAAATGTTTTGTTCTCGGTAGAATGGGTTTGACATTACATTACTATTTGTTTAGTACACACAGTTACAGTAATTGGTTAACAGACTTAAAAAAAGTGAAACCACAAGCCAAAAACTTACAAGTGAGTCACAAAAACTAAATACAATCTAAGATAATACATAGGAAAATTAACATACCACAAAAGGATGAAGAAAGGAACAAAGAAGTAATACCAAATCAACTGCGAAAATAAGTTCAAAATAGCAATAAACACTCATCTATCATTAATTACTGTAAATGTTAATGGACTAAATGCTCCAGTCAAAAGACAGAGTGGCAGACTGGATAATAAAGCAGGAAACTTCAGTACACTGCATACAAGAGACACACTTTAGGAAGAAGGACACATATAGATTGAGAGTGAATGGAGGGAAAAGGATATTCCATGCAAATGGAAATGCCAGAAAAGCAGGTGTAACAGTACTGATTTCAGTCAAAATAGACTTTAAAACAAGGGTCATAAAGAAAGATAAATAAAGACATTTTATAATGATTAAAGAGCAATACAAGATGAGGATATTACAATCATTAATATATATGCACCCAACATGAGCACCTAAGTACATAAAACAACTACTAACAGAGATAAAGGGGGAAATTGATGGGAATACAATCATTGTCAGAAATTTTAACAACACATTAAGATCACAAGGTAGATCTTCCAGACAGAAAATAAATAAGGCAACAGAGAAATTAAATGATACAATAGAAAAATTACATTTAGTGGATATTTTCAGAACATTACAACCCCCCAAATTAGGATATACATTCTTTTCAAGTGTGCATGGAACATTTTCTAGGATTGATCATGCACTTGGTCACAAAAGAAGCCTCAACAATTTTAAGAAGATAGAAATTATCTCAAGCATCTTTACTGACCATAATGCCATTGAAACTAGAAATCAACTACAGAGAAACAAAGGAGAAAAAAAGGAAAGCATAGAGATTAAACAACATGCTATTAAAAAACCAATGGGTCAATGATGAAATCAAAGTTGAAATTAAAGAATACCTTGAGACAAATGAAAATGAAAACACAAACACACAAAACTTATGGGATGCAGCAAAAGCAGTGCTAAGAGGAAAGTTTAGGGTGATACAGGCCTTCCTCAAAAAAGAAGAACAATATCAAACAAACAATCTAACCCACCAGCTAAAAGAACTAGAAACAGAAGAGCAAAAACACCCAAAAGTCAGCAGAAGGAAGGAAATAATAAAGATCAGGGAGGAAATAAATAAAATAGAGATTAAAAAAAAATAAAGAAAATAATCAGTCAAACCAAAAGCTAGTTTTTTGAAAGAGTAAATAAAATCGACAAACCTCTGGCCAAACTCACACAGAAGAAAAAAGAGAGAGCACAAATAAGCAAAATAAGAAAGGAAAATGGAGAAATTACAACAAATAACAAAGAAATACAGAATATCATATGAGAATATCATGAAAAACTTCATGGAAAATAATGGATATCCTAGAGGAGATGGACAAGTTTCTGGAAACATACAGTCCACCAAGACTGAATCAAGAAGAAACTGACCACTTGAACAAACCGATCACAAGGAATGAAATCGAATTAACAATAAAAAAACCTCCCTACTAATAAAAGTCCAGGACTGGACAGCTTCACCAGGGAATTCTACCACACATACAAAGAAGAACTCATACAAGTCCTTCTAACTCTTCCAGAAGTTTGAAAAGAAGGAATATTCCCAAACTCATTCTATGAAGCCACCATCACTCTTATAACAAAAGCAGGCAAAGACACCAACAAAAAAGAGAATTACAGACCAATATCACTGATGAACACAGATGAAAATGTCCTTACCAAAATACTAGCAAATAGACTCCAACAGCACATAAAAAAGATTATACAACATGCCCAAGAGGGGTTCATCCCAGGGACACAAGGGTGGTTCAACATATGCAAATAAATCAATGTAATACTTCACATCAACAAGAGAAAGGACAAAAACCATATGATCACCTCAATAGATGGAGAAAAGATTTTGATAAAATTCAACACCAATTTATGATAAAAATTCTCACCAAAGTGGGTATTAAGGGAAAATATTTCAACATCATAAAAGCTATATATGACAAACCTACAGCCAGCATAGCACTCAACAGTGAAAAACTCAAAACCTTCCCACTAAAATCTGGGACAGGACAAGGATGCCCACTAAAACCACTCCAATTCAACATAGCCTTGGAAACCCTGGCCACAGCAATCAGGCAAGAAAGGGAAGTAAAAGGGGTCTAAATTGGAAAAGAAGAGGTAAAAGTGTCACTATATGCAGATGACATGATACTATATATAGAAAACCATAAAATTCCACACAAAACGACTAGAGCTGATTGAAGAATTTAGCAAGGTAGCAGGTTAAAAGATTAATGTTAAAAATCACTTGCATTTCTTTACACAAATGATGAATCAAAGGAAAAAGAAAGTAAAGAAACAAACAAGCAAACAAAAAAACAAACACCAAAGAGTATGATTGGCTGACATATATCCAAAGGAACCATGATATTTCAAAAGAAAATACTCAAAGTGATGTCAAGGATCATTAAGCACACATCAACACAGTATCGCTGCTTGCATGTACTCAACACACTTGTAATCAGAAAACAGATGCGTGCCTTAATATTCATAAATATTGATTCATAAGAGCACAGAGTGACTTAACCCAAATGCTTACTTTAAATAAAATGGTTTCATAGTCCGTGATATAGGCTTACAGGTCTTCCAAAAGGATGAATGAATGTCTTATTCAAACCTACGTAGAGAATACATGGCATACGCGTATAACAAAGACAAATAGCTCTAGAAAACTGTACTAAGAGCAAAAGAGACAGGAAGTAAAGTGTACACTGGGATTAGCCTCATATCTAGGAAATTCAGCCACCATGAAACAAATGGATCCATGTTCTGAGAGTGTGGGTGTTTCAGCAGAAAAGCAAAAGACGGATATGTATTCTGGGTGAATGGATATTACACAAACATAAGATTACTATAGTGGGTCTCTGTGTACTGTTAACTGTTAGAAAGATTAAAGAAGTGAGAAACCATAAAACTAACATGGACTCATAACCCTCCGTTTGTAATTTGTATAGAGATCTGTACAAAAGGAAAGAGGGAAGGAAAAAAAGGACAATCAGACACTAATGGAGAGAATCACATTAACCTTAGGAACCTCTCGACTGAAGCAGCCCCTTCCCCAACACTGACAAGATGCAGCCAACATTGGGGATGGCAGTTACCGGTTGGATTCCAGGTGGAATGTTGGTGTGTTCCACGAGGCTTGTTGTGGCTGGTGGAGCCAAGGTAACTGGGCAGAGCCCTGTGGGTGGATCAGTGTCATGGAGGGGCTGCCGACCTCTGTGGAGCTTGGCTTAGATCTCCTGTACTGGAAGCTGTGTAAGTTAGAGATACTGCTTCTGACCATGGCCTGAGTTCATGGGTCAGTTTCCATACCTGAAAGGGCAGACAGTGGGAGATCTGCCAGTCATCAGCTTACTGTTGAGGCTCTGAGGTAATTTCAGGACTGCCCCGTCCTGTAGAAGTCGACTTTATGGAAGACATGAAGAGAAGCCAGCAGAAAAGCTGGCTGCACAGACTGAGGTGAGATGCGAATACACTGATAAGAGTTGTTCTGCTACAATGGAGAATACTGACATGGAGACTTCTGTAGATAATACCAGGCTTGAAAGGCTTTCATGAGACATATTGAGCGTTGCTGATACTGTAAGAAACCTGTAGAGGGTCAACATGCACTTGAGGAAGGTACTCAATTCACTGCTGCAAGAACGGGTCCAAGATTCCTGATGTATAAAACAGAAGAGATGACAGAGATGTTCAAACCACTCATGTTCTTGGAAGAAGTCGTGAGAATCCACACGTCCCAAGGGGCATTTACAAACCATTCAGACCACAATGCACCAAGGCCTGGTAAGCCTTTTCCCAGGTTTGGGCCTATCTAACAAGCACTTGCTCTTCCCTCCCCTCCACTCAGGCATCCATTTCAAATGATCAGCACCTGAGCTGCAATGAAGGAATTAGGACAAGGGCAAGCCCCTACTAGAATCAGAGTTCCTCCTCCTTCACAGTCTTTGCACAACAGTGAAATCCTCTAGGGTCAAATAGTCTCGACTAAAATATATAGGAATGGAATACTTAGCTCACACAAAGAAATGATGACCTTCCCCTAGATTTAGCAAATGCTGGGGTTATGTCTTCTTTGGTGTGAAGGGAGTGTGGTAAATGAGGGGAATATTTGACTGAACTTGAATATATATTAGGCCTCAGTTTTTTAAGACATTATAGGTAACTATTGTAAGGCAGTTTGTGAAGATATCAGTATAAGTCACCATAAACATGTAAAGACACATGTTATGTGGACCAACTTTTCCCTTGATTGAAGCCCCGGGTGCAGTATATCATGGGGTGTGCAGACTTGGTTGGGTTAAGTTGCTTTACCCAACATGATTGGAAGATTAAGTGTTCTCATTGTTGATAGAAGAGCACATGATTCTCAATAGCCTAGAAAATCTTCAGCAGTTTTCTCATAGATATGTTTCTAGTTGCTTTTGGCACCAAGCCTACATTTAAATATGCTGTTTTTATTTCCTTGAGATTTCCTTGAGAGAAATGTTACTCCTTGAAATGGCAACAATTGCCTTTATGTATCACTGGGGAGAAAGGGCACCACATTCTCAAGGGAAACCCAGGGTGGGTGTTAATTCATGGTTCCAATACATATTTCATGGTTCCTGTTGGTGTTGGGGGCATCAACAGTA
This sequence comes from Camelus bactrianus, assembly GCF_048773025.1. NCBI lineage: Eukaryota > Metazoa > Chordata > Mammalia > Artiodactyla > Camelidae > Camelus > Camelus bactrianus. The sequence continues at coordinate 112,704,805 of NC_133544.1, read as the reverse complement.
AAAAGTTGACCTGTCCCCTTCATCATTTTAGACTGCTATATTACATTCTATCTATCTATTTTTCCCTTAGGACTGACAAAATGGTACCTGAATTTGACAAGTCTGGCTTGTAAGTAGATTTAGTATGTTTCAAAACCTAACTTCATTTTCATATAAATCCCAAAATATGTAAATAAATTCTATTAAGCTTTGAAAGACTGCAACTGAGGAATCAACACAATATCAAAGCTGGTGTCTTCGGTCAATCCCTCCCACCAGGGCAGTATAGAACAAAGAGATAAACAAGAATCAAATTTTTGTGAGTTATATATGGAATGTGTCGATTTATCAAAGCCCAGTTGGCAGAGTACCAGTGCAACGTATGCTCACTCGCTCCCAATGAACACAGCAATATAAGTATCCACTCACCCAGCCAGTGGTCCAGGCCAAATGCTGAAGAGTGGTCTCTAACAAAGACAGAATGAGGCCTCAGAAAACCTGGAAGGAGGAGAAGGGAAAGTAGAGAAGAAAAATCAGTGCAGGACCTGAACTCATGATGGAGCAGCAAAGGTGAAACTCTGTTTTACTTGGATGCACAATCTGAAGTTGACAGCACACATGGGGTTGAAAGGGATGCGCTGAGTGTTAGTAGAGTGCACAGCACATGTTTGGCTGACAGAACTGAAAGAAACAGCACAAATTATCCCAATTGATTCTGAGACCAAGATCTGAGCTGCCAAATTTGAGCTAGCAGTGGCTGTGGAAAATGAGATATTGGTCTATGGATCATGGCACACACTGAGTGTCAGTGATCTGGAGTGTGTTTTGGATGGTGGTTGGCCCTATCAAGAGAGGAAACTGACCTTAGACCCCAGTAAGAATGCAACCACACTGGCGGGCAAAGTTGAGTTTTTTGAAATATCCCATGGCCACATCCACTGCATCTGCAGGCCCAGGGACCAATTTGGCAATTTGCCAATAGAGCACATGTGGGGATCAATCAGAGAAATCATGCATCTTGTCTGAGATATCCAGGGGGCCTTTGGGATGAAATCAGTTTCAAAAGCCTTAGGATCAGCTACATTCATAGCCTGGTCTGGGATTAGAGTTTGGTATGAGGCAGAGGATGTGGGACAGCTCTTTGGTTCCCTTCATGGTCCAAAGCCACAAGGATGAGTGAACAAAGAATAGTGGTCTATTCCACAGTGTGAGAAGATGAAGCATTTCCTTCACCATTATCTCCCAAAAGCAGAAACCACATTTTGAATGGCATGACATTATACGGCACCGAGGAAAACTAGGTGGGGCTGCGTGATAATGGCAGAAGGCCCTGATGCATGACACCCTTAGATATGTTTCCACAGGTTTATCTGCAGAGAGAGAAGCTCTGGGAAGAATTGTTAACATTGGGACATTCTTATGGAAATAGAAAGGACAAGTGCACTGACACGATGCTGTTTTGGAAACACTCAAAAATGACATACAACAGCCTGCAGAGCTGAAAACATTTAGATGCTACGTTTCCACTAGAGCAAGGATCCTGTAGACTTTCAGAACAGTGATAGAAGCATAATAAAAATGAGGTTATACTGAACGATGAGAGTATGGTGTGTTCATCACAACGAAGGCATCACCAGCAATTACATATATACCAGATATTACACAAGGAAAACTACATGGCATCAAAGTCTAGGAAAAATTGTCCTCACAGAAATATCATGGAATTGTGTACAACCAAGAGACTGAAATTTTCACTTAACAAAGCCCTAGAAGTCTCCTTAGATACCTGAGAGTACTTGACCAGTAGAGATAAAGAAGTATAGTAAAATAAACAGGAAGTACCATTTTCAGTTAAAAAGAAATTGAAGGCCCCCAAAAAAGCTTTCAAACATCTAGACTGTGAAACACTACCAGAGCAATTATTGAAAATGGAGGTGAGGGAAATACTGAAGAAAAACTGTGTCTCAGAATCACAAAAGGAAGAATACAGAAATGGGGAGGAGAACCTCTAAAGAGGAGCCAAATAAAATCAGAAAACTCAATGGATGAGATAATAGCAGGGCTAAAGTCAGTCCTAACCAGACTAAATAATGCAGAGGGACTCGTGAATGACTGTGAACACAGGGGAACAGAAATACATCTATCAGAAGATGACATAGAAAAGCAAGTGAAAACCAATGCAAATATTGCTGTTGAACCCTGGGGTAAGACAAAGCATGAAAGACTAGGACTCATAAGAGTCCCAGAGGGTAAAGCAAGATATATAAAAAAAAAAAATTCTGGAAATTAATTTGTAGAAAAACCAGTCAGAAAATTACTAAAAGCCAAGAAACAATCATCTATAAGAAACCAGAAGCAAACAGCATCTAAATTATCTCGAATACCAATAGACATACAAGAAGCTGGTATATCATTCAAATAATTAAAGTTCATGATCAACCCAGATATTTTAAATGAACCTAGAGGAAAGCAACTTAGTCACAACAGAATCTACAGATGGGATTCAGCTGATATTTTGACAGGACTATTGCAGGAAAGGAAAGAGTGCCAGTACATAGTCCAAAAACTGAATGAGAAAAAGCTGCAATTTAGAGCAGCATAAGCCACAAGACCGCCATCTCTAAAAACAGCAGAACTAGGCAATTTCCCAGATCAGCAAAATGTAAAAGAATTCAGCAGTTCAAAACTAATCTTAAAGAAATATTTAGAATTCTACCCTGAATAGTAAAGTAGCAAGATGAAATAGAAATAAGAAAACCGTCATTGGAAAGGCAAGAAGAGTCATGAGTTGCAGAGAATAAACAAGAAGAAGTCAAGGAGGACATCAAAACCCTAAATATGGGAGAGGGAAGAAGGAAAACATAGGTGATTTTCAGCACTATACTAACTGAATAATCTTATATGAATCTCTGTTTAAAGAAAATGAAGAAATGCATGGCCTAATGTGTTTCAAAAACAAACAAAAGCAAACAATCAAAATATCAAACAAACAAACAAACACCAAACAGAACTGTTGGCTGACATATATGCAAAGGAACCATGATAATTCAAAAGAAAATACTCAAAGGGGTGTCAAGTATCATTCAGCATGAACAGTATTGCTGCTTGCAAGTAATCAACACACTTGTATTCAGAAAACAGATGCGAGCAAAAAGATTGAAAAATGTTCATTCAAAAGAGCATATCGTGACCAAACACAAATGCCTATTTTGTATAAAATAGATTCATATTCCGTTATATAATTTGACTCTATTTCCAACAGAAAGAATGAATGTGATATCCATGCCTACAGAGAGAATAAATGGCATACGCCCAGAACAAAGACAAGTAGTTCTACAAAACAGTACTAAGAGCAAAAAAGACAGACAGTAATGAATACATTGGTATGGGTTTATTTCTAGGAATTTCAGCCCCCATGAAACAAATGGATCCATGTCCTGAGAGTGCGGGTGTTTCAGCAGAAAAGCAACAGACGGATAAGAATTCTGGGTGAATGGCTATTACACAAACATAAGATTCCTATAGTGGGGTCTTTGTGAACTGTTAAATGTTAGAAAGTTTAAGACGTATGGAAAAATAAACATAACATGCACACACTTCCCTCGGTATTGTGTATAGACATCTGAACTAAAGGAAAGAGTGTCGGAAAAAAAGGACCATGGGATGCTAATGGAGAGAATCACTTTTAACTTAGGAAATTCTCATCTGATGCAGTCCCTCCCCAAAAAATGAAAAGATGCTGCAACCTTTGTGGATGGCAGTTACCGTTTGGATAACAGGTGGAATGTTGTTGTGTTCCACGAGGCTTGATGTGGCTGCTGGATACAAGGTAACTCGGCAGAGATCTGTGGGAGGATCAGAGTCATGTAGGGGCTGACAACCTCCATGGATTTTGGCTTAGGTCTATTGTATGGGGAGCTCTTTAACTTCGAGATAATGTTGCTGCCCAATGAGTTTAGATCACGGGTCAGTTTCTAGGAACTGAAAAGTAAGACAGTGGAAGATCTGCCCATCATTAGCATACTGGTGAGGCTCCGAAAAACTTTCAGACTTCCTCAGTATTGTAGAAGTCGAATTTATGGGAGACACGAAGAGAAGCCTGCAGAAAAGCTGGCTGCACAGATTGAGGGGAGATGCGAACACATTGATGAGGCTTGTTCTGCTACAATGGAGAATACTGGCATGGATATTTCTTTACATAATTCCAGGCTCAGAAGATATTCATGAGACATGTTGAGCCTGGGTGATACTAGCAGAAACCTGTGGAGGGTTAAGGTGAAATTCAAGAAGGTACTAAATTATCTGCTCCAAGAAGTGGCCCAAAATTCCTGACGTCTAAAAGAGAAGAGATGTCAGAGTTGATAAAACTGCCCATGGTCTTGAAAGAGGTCGTGAGAATCCACACGTCCCAAGGGGCATTTAAAAATCACACAGACCACAGGGCATGAAGTCCTGGTAAGCATTTACCCAGGGTTGGGAATACCTATCAAGCACATGCCCTTCAATCCTATCCACTCAGGCATCCATTTCAGAAGATCAGAAATTGAGCTGCAATGAATCCAATAGGAGAAGAGCAAGCCCCTCCTAGAAACAGTTTTCCTACAACTTCACAATCTGTGCACAACACTGAAATCCTCAATGGTCAAATACTCTCGACTATAATAGATAGAAATTAAGTAAATAGGTCACACAAAGAAATGATGACGTTCCCCTAGATTCAGCAAATTCTGGGGTTACGTCTTCTTTGGGGTGAAGGGAGTGTGGTAAGTGAGGGGATTCTTTGACTGAACTTGAATATGTATAAGGCCTCTGGTTTTCTAGACAGTATAGGTAAATATTATAAGTCAGTTAGTGAAGTGAACACTAAAAGTCGCCATAGATATGTAAGGATTTTTTTTTTTATGTGGACCGTCTTTTCCCTTCATTCATGCCCGGGAGCTGTATGTCATGTGGGTGCAGACTTGGTTGTGTTAAACTGCTTTACCCAACATGATCGGACGTTTAAGCGTTCTCATGGTTGATAGAAGAGCACCTGGTTCTCAATAGACTAGCAAAGCTGCAGCAGGATTCTCATTGCTCTAATGCCCCTAGTTCCTTTGTGAACCAAGCCTACATATAAATATCTTGTTTCAGATACCTTGTGTTTTCCTGGAGAGAAATGTTACTGCTTGAAATGACAACATTGGTCAGTATGTGTCATGGGGTGGAAAGGGCACCACATGCACAAGGGAAACCAAGTGTGGGGGTAATTTCATGCTTACAATAATTATTTCATGGTTCCTGTTGGTGTTGGAGGCATCAAAATTAAAGAGTTTACCTGTCCCCTTCATCATTTTGGAGTGTTATTTTACATTTTATCTGTCTAGTTTTTCCTTAGAGCTGACAAAATTATACCTGAATTTGACAATTGTGGATTTTAAGTAGATTTAGTATGTTTCAAAAACTAACTTCATTTTCATATAAATCCCAAAATATGTAAATCAATTATATTACACTATTGAAAGGCTGCAACTGAGGTATCAACTAAATGACAAAAATGTATTCTTTGTACAAACACATAACATCATGACTGTATAGAAAAAAGAGATAAACAAGAATCCCATTTCGGCAAGTTATATATGGAAAGTGTTGATTTATTGATGCCCAGGTGGCAGTGTACCAGTGCATCATACGCTAACTCACTCCCAATTACACAGAATTATAAAAATTCACTCACCAAGCCCTTGGATCAGGAGACTTGCCAAGAGTGGTTCCTTAATTCCAAAGACAGTATGATGCCTTAGAATACGTGGATGGAGGAGAAGCAAAGTAGAGAATGGAAATCAGTGCAGTACCTGACCTCTGGTAATGGAGCAGCAAAGGTGAAACTCTATTACAATTGGACACACACTCTTAAGTGGACCGGACACATGGGATTCAAAGCGATGCGTTGAGATTTAGAAGAGTGCATAGCAGATGCTAAGTTGACAGAACTGAAATAAATCAACACAAATTTTCCCCATAATTGATTCTGAGGTCAAGAAACTAGCAGCCTAATTTGAGCTAGCAGTGGCTGTGTAAAATGAGGTATAGGACTATGGATTATGACACATGCTTTTTCTCAGCGATCTGGAGTGTACTGTGGATTGAGTTTGGCCCTAAAAAGAGAGAAAACTGACCTTGAACCCCAAAGAAAATGCACCACTGTGGTGTGCAAAGATGACTTTGTCGAAATATCCCATGGCCTCATGCACTGCATCTGCAGGCCCAGGGACCAATTTAGCATTTTGCCAATAGAGCACGTGGGGGCTCAATCAGAGAAATCATGCATCTGGTCTGAGGAATTCAGGGGGCCTTGGGGTTGAATTCAATTTTGAATGCCTTTGGATAAGCTAAAGTCCTAGCCTCTACTGGGATTAGGGTTTGGTATGAGGCAGAGATGCAGGACAGCATGGTTTCTATTCATGGTGCCAAGCCACAAGGATGAGAGAACAAAGAGCATTTGTCTACATCAGCAGCGTGAGAAGATGAAGCATTTCCTTCACCATTATCTCCCAAATGCAGATGGTTCATTTTGGATGGCATTGATATTGCAATAACCCGAGGACATCTAGGTGGGTTGAGCAATAATGGCAGCAGGCCCTGATGCATGACATGCATAGATATGTATCCACAGGTTTTTCCGTGGACAGAGAAGATCTGGGAAGAACTGGTAAGACTGGAACATTCTTATGGAAGTAGAAAGGACAAGTGCACTGTCAATGTGCTCTTTAGAAAACAGTACAAAATGACATACAAGAGCCTGCAAAGCTGAAAATATTTAGATGCTACGTTTCCACAAGGGGTAGGGTCCTCTGAACTTTCAGAAAATTGACATAAGCATAATAATATTGAGATTGTTCTAAACGGTGAGGGTATGTCGCGTTCATCACATCAAAGTCAACACCAGCAGTTAGAGATATACAAGACAACACACACAAAAAAACGACATGGAATCAATGTGCAGGAAAATCTGTCCTCACAGAAATATCATGGAATTGCCTACACCTAAGAGACTAAAATTATCACTTTAACAAGCCCTAAAATTCTACACTAGATACCTGAGACTACTAGAACTGTATGCATAAAGAAGTATAGTACAAGAAACAGGAAGTAACATTTTCTGTTTCAAAGAGATTGAAGGTCCAAAAAAATGCTTTCCAACAACTAGATTATGAAACATTATCAGAGCATGTATTGAAAATCGAGGTGAGAGAAACACTGAAGTAAACTAGTGTCTCAGAATCACAAAAGGCACAATGCCATAAATGGGGAAGGGAATCATTTTGATGAGAAAAATAAAATCAGAATACTCAATGTATGAGATAATAGCAGGGCAAAATTCAGTCCTAAGCAGACTAGATAATACAGAGGGACTCGTGAATATCTGTAAACACAAGGGAAAAGAAATCCCTGTATCAGAAGATGGCATAGAAAAGCAAGTGTAAACCAATGCAAATATTGCTGTTGAACCCTGGGGTAAGACAAAGCATGAAAGAATAGGATTCATAAGAGCCCCATAGGGAAAAGCTAGATATAAATATCAAACTCTGAATAGGTATTTGGAGAAAAATCAGACTGAAACTTGCTGAAAGCCAACAAACCATCTCCTATACGAAACCAGGATCAAACATCATCCACATAATGTGGAATCCCAGTAGACATACAAGCAGCTTTCTTTTCATTCAAATCATCAATTTTCATGATCAACTCTGTGATTTTCGATGCACGTAGACTACAGCAACTCAGTCACAACAGAACCCCCACAAGTGTTTCAGCTGATACCTAGACAGAAATATTGCAGTACAGGAAGGAGTGCCAAGACATAGACCAAATCATGAATGAGACAAAGCTGCATTATACGGTAGCCTCTGCCACAAGACAGCCATTAACATGAACGACAGAACTTGGCAATTTCACAGATAGGCAAAGTGTAAAATAATTCAGCATTTAAAAATTATCCTAAAAAAAGTTTGAGAAATCTACTCTGAATAGAAAAGTAGTCACAACAGTAACTACGGAAGTGTTTCAACTGATAACTCGACAAGAATATTGCAGGACAGGAAGGAGTGCCAAGACATACACCAAAAGCTGAATTAGAAAAAGCTGCATTCTAGAGAAGCCTATGTCACAAGAACGCCATATCTGATAACGGCACATCTAGACAATTTCACAGACTGGCATAACTGAATAGAATTCAACAGTTCAAACTTATCCTTAAACAAAGATTGAGAATTCTACCCTGAAGAGAAAAGTAGCAATATGAAATGGAAATAAGAAAAACATCAATGGAAATGCATAAATATCCATGAGTTGAAGAGAGTAATCAAGTAGAAGGCAAGGAGGACAAGAAATCCCTAAAGTTGGGAGAGGGAAGCAGGAAAACAAAGGGGATTTTCAGCACTATACTAACTGAATCATTTATATGACTCTCTGTTTAATGCAAATGGAGAGATGCATGGCCTAATGTGTTTCAAAAACAAACAACAAGCAAACAATCAAAATATCAAACAAAAACCAGAGTACTGTTGGCTGACATATATGCAAAGAAACCATGATAATTCAAAAGAAAATACTCAAAAGGGTGTCAAGTATCATTCAGCACGGACCGACCCAGTATTGCTCCTTGCATGTATTCAACACACATGTATTCAGAAAACAGATGCGAGCAAAAAGATTGAAAAATGTTCATTTATAAGAGCATATCGTGACCAAACCCAAATCCCTATTTTGTATAAAATCGATTCATATTCCTTTATATAGATTGAGTCTACTTCCAAAAGAAAGAATGAATGTGATATCAATCCCTACATGGAGAATAAATGGCATACGCCCATAACAAAGACAAGTAGTTCTACAAAACTGTAATAAGAGCAAAAAAGACAGACAGTAATGTGTACATTGGGAGGGGTTTATTTTTAGGAATTTCAGCCCCCATGAAACAACTGGATCCATGTCTTGATAGTGTGGGTGTTTCGGCAGAAAAGCAACAGACGGATATGTATTCTGGGTCAATGTTTATTACACAAACATAAGATTACTATAGTGGGGTATTTGTGAAATGTTAACTGTTAGAAAGGTTAAAGACGTGTGGAAAAGTAAACATAACATGCACACACTTCCCTCGGTATTGTGTATAGACATCTGAACTAAAGGAAAGAGGGACAAAAAAAGGACCATGGGATGTTAATGGAGAGAATCACTTTTAACTTAGGAAACTCTCCTCTGATGAAGTCCCCCCCCAACACTGAAAAGATGCTGCAACCTTTGTGGATGGCAGTTACCGGTTGGATTCCAGGTGGAATGGTGCTGTGTTCCACGAGGCTTGTTGTGGCTGCTGGATCCAAGGTAACTCGGCAGAGATCTGTGGGTGGATCAGAGTCATGTAGGGGCTGACACATTCAGTGGAGCTTGGCTTATGTCTATTGCATGGGGAGCTCTTTAAGTTCGAGATACTGTTGCTGCCCAATGACCTTAAATCACGGGTCAGTTTCTAGGAACTGAAAAGTAAGACAGTGGAAGATCTGCCCGTCATCAGCATATTGGTGAGTCTCCAAGGAACTTTCAGACTTGCTCAGTAATGTAGAAGTCGACTTTATGGGAGACACGAAGGGAAGCCTGCAGAAAAGTTGGCTGCAGAGATTGAGGGGAGATGCGAACACATTGATGAGACTTGTTCTGCTACAATGGAGAATACTGGCATGGAAACTTCTTTACACAATACCAGGCTCAGAAGACGTTCATGAGAAATATTGAGCCTGGCTGATACTAGCAGAAAACTGTGGAGGGTCAACATGAAGTTGAAGAAGGTACTCTATCCTCTAATCCAAGAAGTGGCCCAATATTTCTGACGTCTAAAAGAGAAGAGATGTCAGAGTTGATAAAACTGCCCATGGTCTTGGAAGAGGTCGTGAGAATCCACACGTCCCAAGGGGCATTTAAAAATCACACAGACCAAAGGGCATGAAGTCCTGGTAAGCATTTACCCGGGGTTGGGAATACCTATCAAGCACTTGCCCTTCCCTCCTAACCACTCAGGCATCCATTTCAGAGGATCAGAAATTGAGCTGCAATGAAGCCAATAGGAGAAGAGCAAGCCCCTCCTAGAACCAGTTTTCCTACAACTTCTCACTCTGTGCACGACACTGAAATCCTCAATGGTCAAATACTCTCGACTATAATACATAGAAATTAAATAATTAGCTCATACAAAGAAATGATGACGTTCCCCTAGATTCAGCAAATTCTGGGGTTACGTATTCTTTGGGGTGAAGGGAGTGTGGTAAGTGAGGGGATTCTTTGACTGAACTTGAATATGTATTAGGCCTCTGATTTTCTAGACAGTATAGGTAACTATTAAATGTCAGTTATTGAAGGGAACAGTAAAATTCGCCATAGACACGTGAGGAAATTTTTTTTATGTGGAACGTCTTTTCCCTTCATTCATGCCCGGGTGCAGTATGTCATGTGGGTGCAGACTTGGTTGTGTTAAACTGCTTTACGCAACATGATCGGGCGTTAAAGTGTTCTCATGATTGATAGAAGAGCACCTGATTCTCAATAGACTAACAAAGCTGCAGCAGGTTCCTCATTGCTCTAGTGCCCCTAGTTCCTTTTTGAAACAAGCCTACATATAAATATCTTGTTTCAGATACCTTGTGTTTTCCTGGAGAGAAATGTTACTGCTTGAAATGACAACATTGGTCATTATGTGTCATTGGGTGGAAAGGGCACCACATGCACAAGGGAAACCAAGTGTGGGGGTAATTTCATGCTTACAATAATTATTTTATTGTTCCTGTTGGTGTTGGAGGCATCAAAATTAAAGAGTTTACCTGTCCCCTTCATCATTTTGGAGTGTTATTTTACATTATATCTGTCTAGATTTTCCTTTGAGCTGACAAAATGGTACCTTAATTTGACAAGTGTGGATTGTAAGTAGATTTAGTATGTTTCAAAAACTAACTTCATTTTCATATAAATCCCAAAATATGTAAATCAATTATATTACACTATTGAAAGGCTGCAACTGGGGTATTAACACAATGACAAATATGTAGTCTTTGGACAAACACATAACATCATGAGTGTATAGAAAACAGGGATAAACAAGAATACCATTTCGGCGAGATATATATGGAAAATATTGATTTATTGATGCCCAGGTGGCAGTGTACCAGTGCATCATACGCTAACTCGCTCACAATTACACAGAATTTTAAACATCCACTCACCAAGCCCTTGGTTAAGGAGACTTGCCAAAGAGTGTTTCCTTAATTCCAAAGACAGTATGATGCCTTAGAATACGTGGATGGAGGAGAAGCAAAGTAGAGAATGGAAATCAATGCAGTACCTGACCTCTGGTAATGGAGCAGCAAAGGTTAAAGTCTGTTTCAATTGGACACACACTCTTAAGGGGACCGGAAACATGGGATTCATAGCGATGTGCTGAGTGGTAGAAGAGAGCACAGCAGATGCTAAGTTGACAGAACTGAAATAAATCAGGACAAATTTTTCCGAAAATTGATTCTGAGGCCAAGAAAAGAGCAGCATAATTTGAGCTAGCAGTGGCAGCGTAAAATGAGGTATAGGACTATGGATTATGACACATGCTTTGTCTCAGCGATCTGGAGTGTGCTGTGCATTGAGGTTGGTCCTAAAATGAGAGAAAACTGACTTGAACCCCATAGAGAAAGCAACCACTCAAGTGTGCAAAGTTGACTTTATCGAAATGTACCATGGCCACATGCACTGCATCTGCAGGACCAGGGACCAATTTGACATTATGCCAATAGAGCACATGGGGGCTAAATCAGAGAAATCATGCATCTGTTCTGAGGAATCCAGGGGGCCTTGGTATTGATATCAGTTTCCAAATCTTTGGATCAGCTAAAGTCATAGCCTGGACTGCTTTTAGGGTTTGGTATGAGGCAGAGGATGCGGGACACCTGGGTTTCTTTTCGTGGTCACAAGCCTCAAGGATGAGAGAACAAAGAGCATTTGTCTAGGTCCGCAGAGTGAGAAGATGAAGCTTTTCCTTCAGCGTTATCTCCCAAAAGCAGATGCTAAATTTTGGATGGCCTTGATATTGCAGAGCCCTGTAGACACCTAGGCAGTGTGAGCAATAATGGCAGCAGGCCCTGATGCATGGCATCCAAAGATATGTTTCCACAGGTTATTCTGTGGATAGAGAAGCTCTGGGAAGAACTGGTAAGATTGGAACTTTCTTATGTAAGTAGAAAGGACAAGGGCACTGTCAATGTGCTCTTTTGAATACACTTCAAAATGATTTACAACAGCCTGCAAAGCTGAATATATTTAGATGCTCCGTTTCCACAAGGGGAAGGGTCCTCTGAACTTTCAGAAATGTGACATAAGCGTAATAAAAAATAGATTGTTCTAAAAGAAGAGAGTATGGTGCGTTAATCACATCAAAGGCAACACCAGCAGTTAGAGATATACAGGAAAACACACACAGGAAAACGACATGGAATCAATGTGCAGGAAAATTTGTCCTCACAGAAATATCATGGAATTGCCTACACCAAAGAGACTAAAATTTTCACTTTATCAAGCCCTATAGTTCTACATTAGATACCTGGTATTACTAGACCAGTAGAGATAAAGAAGTATAGTATAAGAAACAGGAAGTACCATTTTCTGTTTCAAAGAGATTGAAGGTCCAAGAAAAAGCTTTCAAACAACTAGATTATGAAACATTATCAGAGCATTTATTGAAAACCGAGATGAGAGAAACACTGAAATAAACCAGTGTCTCAGAACCACAAAAGGCACAATACCAGAAATGGGGAAGAGAAACATTAAGACGAACCAAATAAAATCAGAATACTCAATGTATGAGATAATAGCAGTGCAAAATTCAGTCCTAAGCAGACTACATAATGCAGAGTGACTCATAAATATCCGTGAACACAAGGGAAAAGAAATCCCTATATCAGAAGGTGACATAGAAATACAAGTGTAAACCAATGCAATACTGCTGTTGAAACATGGTGTAAGACAAAGCATGAAAGACTAGAAATCAATAGAAGCCCTTTGGGAAAACCTCGATATAAAAATGAAACCCTGTATAGGTATTTGGAGAAAAATCAGACTGAAATTTGCTGAAAGCCAACAAACAATCTCCTATACAAAAGCAGGAGCAAACAGCATCCAAATAATATGGAATCCCAATAGGCTTACAAGCAGCTTTCCCTTCATTCAAGTCATCAAATTCCAAGATCAACTCTGTAATTTTCGATGCACAAAGAGTACAGCCACTCAGTGACAACAGAACCTCCACAGGTGTTGCAGCTGATACCTAGACAGAAATATCACAGTACAGGAAACATTTCCAAGACAAAGACCAAATCATGAATGAGACAATGCTGCATTATACGGTAGCCTATGCCTCAAGACAGACATTACCATTAACGACAGAGCTTGGCAATTTCACAGATCGGCAAAGTGTAAAATAATTCAGCATTTAAAATCTTATCCTAAAAGAAAGACTGAGAATTCTACCCTGAATAGGAAAGTAGTCACAAAAGAAAATCCGGAAGTGTTTCAGCTGATAACTTGATATAAATATTTCAGGACTGGAAGGAGTTCCAGGACATACATCGAAACCTGAATGAGAAAATGTTTCATTCTAGAGAAGCCTATGCCACAAGAATGCCATATCTGATAACGGCACATCTAGACAATTTCACAGACTGGCAAAACTTAATAGAATTCAACAGTTCAAAACTTATTTTAAACAAAGATTGAGAATTCTACCCTGAAGAGAAAAGTAGCAACATGAAATGGAAATAAAAATACATCAATGGAAATGCATGAAGAGCCATGAGTTGTAGAGAGTAAACAAGTAGAAGGCAAGGAGGACAACAAATCCTTAAAGTTGGGAGAAGGAAGCAGGAAAACATAGGTGAATTTCAGCACTATACTAACAGAATCATCTTATGTGACTCTCTGTTTAATGCAAATGGAGAGATGCATGGCCTAATGTGTTTGCAAAGCAAACAACAAGCAAACAATCAAAATATCAAACAAAAACCAAAGAGTACATTTGGCTGACAAATATGCAAAGCAACCATGATAATTCAAAAGGAAATACTCAAAGGGTGTCAAGTATCCTTCAGCACACACCGACCCAGTATTGCTCCGTGCATGTACTCAACACACATGTATTCAGATAACAGATGCGAGCAAAAAGATTGAAAAATTTTCGTTCATAAGAGCATATCGTGATGAAACCCAAATCCCTATTTTTTATAAAATTGATTCATATTCCTTTACATAGATTGTGTCTACTTCCAACAGAAAGAATGAATGTGATATCCATCCCTACATGGAGAATAAATGGCATACGCCCATAACAAAGACAAGTAGATCTACAAAACTGTACTAAGAGCAAAAAAGACAGACATTAATGCGTACATTAGGAGGGGCTTCATTTCTAGGAATTTTAGCCCCCATGAAACAACTAGATCCATGTCTTGCGAGTGTGGGAGTTTCAGCAGAAAAGCAACAGACGGATATGTATTCTGGGTGAATGGCTATTACACAAACATTAGATTTCTATAGTGCGGTCTTTGTGAACTGTTAACTGTTAGAAAGTTTAAAGACATGTGGAAAAATAAACATAACATGCACACAATTCCCTCCATATCGTGTATAGATATCTGAAATAAAGGAAAGAGGGTCGAAAAAAAGGACCATGGGATGCTAATGGAGAGAATCACTTTTAAATTAGGAAACTGGTTTTCTAGACAGTATAGGTAACTATTAAATGTCAGTTAGAGAAGTGAACAGTAAAAGTCGCCATAGACATGTAAGGACATTTTTTTTTTATGTGGACCGTCTTTTCCCTTCATTCAAGCCCAGGTGCTGTATGTCATGTGGGTGCAGACTTCGTTGTGTTAAACTGCTTTACCCAACATGATCGGACGTTAAAGAGTTCTCATGGTTGATAGAAAATCACCTGGTTCTCAATAGACTAGCAAAGCTGCAGCAGATTTCTAATTGCTCTAGTGCCCCTAGTTCCTTTTTGAACCAAGCCTACATATAAATATCTTGTTTCAGATTCCTTGTGTTTTTCTGGAGAGAAATGTTACTGCTTGAAATGACAACATTGGTCAGTATGTGTCATTGGGTGGAAAGGGCACCACATGCACAAGGGAAACCAAGTGTGGGGGTAATTTCATGCTTACAATAATTATTTCATGGTTCCTGTTGGTGTTGGAGGCATCAAAATTAAAGAGGTTACCTGTCCCCTTCATCATATTCGAGTGTGATATTACACTTTATCTGTCTAGTTTTTCCTTAGAGCTTACAAAATTGTACCTTAATTTGACAAGTGTGGATTGTAAGTAGATATAGTATGTTTCAAAAACTAACTTCATTTTCATATAAATCCCAAAATATATAAATCAATTGTATTACACTATTGAGAGGCTGCAACTGAGGTATCAACTCAATGACAAAAATTTATTCTTCGGACAAACACATAACATCATGACTGTATAGAAAAAGAGATAAACAAGAATACCATTTCGGCGAGTTATATATGGAAAATGTTGATTAATTGATGCCCAGGTGGCAGTGTACCAGTGCATCATACGCTAACTCGCTCAAAATTACACAGAATTTTAAACATCCACTCACCAAGCCATGGTTAATTAGACTTGCCAAAGAGTGTTCCCTTAATTCTAAAGACAGTATGATGCCTTAGAATACGTGGATGGATGAGAAACAAAGTAGAGAATGGAAATCAATGCAGTACCTGACCTCTGGTAATGGAGCAGCAAAGGTTAAAGTCTGTTTCATTTGGACACACACTCTTAAGTGGACCGGACACATGGGATTCATAGCGATGGGCTGAGTGTTAGAAGAATGCACAGCAGATGCTAAGTTGACAGAACTGAAATAAATCAGCACAAATTGTCCCCAAAATTGTTTCTGAGGCCAAGAAATGAGCAGCCTAATTTGAGCTAGCAGTGGCTGCGTAAAATGAGGTATAGGACTATGAATTATGACACATGCTTTGTCTCAGCGATCTGGAGTGTGATGCGGATTGAGTTTGGCCCTAAAAAGAGAGAAAAATGAACTTGAAACCCAAAGAGAAACTACAACCCCAGTGTGCAAAGTTGACTTTATCGAAATGTACCATGGCCACATGCACTGCATCTGCAGGACCAGGGAACAATTTGGCATTTGGCCAAAAGAGCACGTGGGGGCTCAATCAGAGAAATCATGCATCTGGTCTGAGAATCAAGGGGGCCTTTGGATAGATATCTGTTTCCAAATCTTTGGATCAGCTAAAGACATAGCCTGGACTGGGATTAGGGTTTGCTATGAGGCAGAGGATGCGGGACAGCTGGTTTCCTTTCATGGTCCCAAGCCACAAGAATGAGAGAACAAAGAGCATTTGTCTAGGTCCGCAGCGTGAGAAGATGAAGCATTTCCTTCAGCGTTATCTCCCAAAAGCAGATGCTAAATTTTGGATGGCCTTGATATTGCAGAGCCCTGTGGACACCTAGGCATTGTGAGCAATAATGGCAGCAGGCCCTGATGCATGGCATTCAAAGATATGTTTCCACAGGATTTTCTGTGCATTGAGAAGCTTTGGGAAGAACTGGTAAGATTGGAACTTTCTTATGGAAGTAGAAAGGAGAAGGGCACTGTCAATGTGCTCTTTTGAATACACTTCAAAATGACATACAACAGCCTGCAAAGCTGAATATATTTAGATGCTCCGTTTCCACAAGGGGAAGGGTCCTCTGAACTTTCAGAAATGTGACATAAGTGTAATAACAATGAGAGCGTTCTAAACGTTGAGAGTATGGTGTGTTAATCACATCAAAGGCAACACCAGCAGTGAGAGATATACAGGACAACACACACAGAAAAACGACATGGAATCAATGTGCAGGAAAATTTGTCCTCACAGAAATATCATGGAATTACCTACACCAAAGAGACTAAAATTTTCACTTTATCAAGCCCTACAATTCTAAATTTGATACCTGATAGTACGAGACCAGTAGAGATAAAGAAGTATAGTATAAGAAACAGGATGTAAAATTTTCTGTTTCAAAGAGATTGAAGGTCCAAGAAAAAGCTTTCAAACAACTAGATTATGAAACATTATCAGAGCATGTATTGAAAACCGAGGTGAGAGAAACACTGAAATAAACCAGTGTCTCAGAACCACAAAAGGCACAATACCAGAAATGGGGAAGAGAAACATTAAGACGAACCAAATAAAATCAGAATACTCAATGTATGAGATAATAGCAGGGCAAAATTCAGTCCTAAGCAGACTACAAAATGCAGAGGAACTCGTGAATATCCTTGAACACAAGGGAAAAGAAATCCCTGTATCAGAAGATGACATAGAAAACAAGTGTAAACCAATGCAATATTTGTGTTGAAACCTGGGGTAAGACAAAGCATGAAAGACTAGAAATCATAAGAGCCCCATTGTGAAAATCTCGATATAAAAATGAAACCGTGTATAGGTGTTTGGAGAAAAATCAGACTGAAATTTGCTGAAAGCCAACAAACAATCTCCTATATGAAACCAGGAGCAAACAGCATCCAAATAATTTGGAATCCCAATAGGATTACAAGCAGGTTTCTTTTCATTCAAATCATCAAATTCCATGATCAACTCTGTAATTTTCGATGTACGAAGACTACAGCAACTCAGTGACAACAGAACCCCCACAGGTGTTGCAGCTTATACCTAGACAGAAATATCAAAGTACAGGGAGCATTTCCAAAAAAAAGACCAAATCATGAATGAGACAAAGCTGCATTATACGGTAGCCTATGCCTCCAGACAGCCATTACCATTAACAACAGAGCTTGGCAATTTCACAGATCGGCAAAGTGTAAAATAATTCAGAATTAAAAACTTACCCTAAAAGAAAGACTGAGAATTCTACCCTGAATAGAAAAGTAGTCACAACAGAAACTCCGGAAGTGTTTCACCTGATAACTTGATATAAATATTTCAGGACAGGAAGGAGTTCCAGTACATACATTGAAACCTGAATGAGAAAAAGATTCATTCTTGAGTAGCCTATGCCACAAGAACGCCATATCTGATAACGGCACATCTAGACAATTTCACAGACTGGCAAAACTTAATAGAATTCAACAGTTCAAAACTTATCTTTAAACAAAGAGGATTGTACCCTGAAGAGAAAAGTAGCAACATGAAATTGAAATAAGAAAAACATCAATGGAAATGCATGAAGAGCAATGAGTTGTAGAGAGTAAACATATAGAAGGAAAGGAGGACAACAAATCCATAAATTGGGGAGTGGAAAGCAGGAAAATTTAGGAGATTTTCAGCACTATACTAACAGAATGATCTTATATGACTCTCTGTTAAATGCAAATGGTTTGATGCCTGACATAATATGTTTGCAAAACAAACAACAAACAAACAATCAAAATATCAAACAAAAACCAAAGAGTACTTTTGGCTGACATATATGCAAAGGAACCATGATAATTCAAAAGAAAATCTCAAAGGGGTGTCAAGTATCATTCAGCACGCACTGACCCAGTATTGCTCCTTGCATGTATTCAACACACATGTATTCAGAAAACAGATGCGAGCAAAAAGATTGAAAAATTTTCGTTCATAAGAGCATATCGTGACCAAACCCAAATCCCTATTTTGTATAAAATTGATTCATATTCCTTTATATAGATTGAGTCTATTTCCAACAGAAAGAATGAATGTGATATCAATCCCTACATGGAGAATAAATATCATACTCCCATAACAAAGACAATTAGTTCTACAAAATTTTACTATGAGCAAAAAAGACAGACAGTAATGCGTACATTGTGATGGGCTTCATTTCTTGAAATTTCAGACCCCATGAAACAAATGGATCCATGTCTTGAGAGTGTGGGAGTTTCAGAAGAAAAGCAACAGACAGATATGTATTCTGGGTGAATGGCTATTACACAAACATATGATCCCTATAGTGGGGTCTTTGTGAACTGTTAACTGTTACAAAGCTTAAAGACGTGTGGAAATATAAACATAACATGAACACACTTCCATCTGTATTCTGTATAGACATCTGAACTAAAGGAAATAGGGTCGGAAAGAAAGACCATGGGATGCTAATGGAGAGAGATACTTTTAACTTAGGAAACTCTCGTCTAATGAAGTCCCTCCCCCAACACTGAAAAGATGCTGCAACCTTTGTTGATGACAGATAACGGTTGAATTCCAGGTGGAATGCTGGTGTGTTCCACGAGGCTTGTTGTGGGTGCTGGATCCAAGGTAACTCGGCAGAGCTCTGTGGGTGGATCAGAGTCAGGTTGGGGCTGACACATTCCGTGGAGCTTGGCTTAGGTCTATTGTATGGGGAGCTCTTTAAGTTCGAGATACTGTTGCTGCCCAAAGACCTTAGATCACGGGTCAGTTTCTAGGAACTGAAAAGTCAGACACTGGAAGATCTGCCCATCATCAGCATATTGGTGAGGCTCCGAGGAACTTTCAGACTTGCTCAGTAATGTAGAAGTCAACTTTATGGGAGACAAGAAGGGAAGCCTGCAGAAAAGCTGGCTGCACAGATTGAGGGGAGTTGCGAACACACTGATGAGACTTGTTCTGCTACAATGGAGAATACTGGCATGGAGACTTCTTTTCAGAATACCAGGCCCAGAAGTCTTTCATGAGACATGTTGTGCCTGGCTGATACTAGCAGAAACCTGTGGATGGTCAACGTGAACTTGAAGAAGGTACCTTATTCTCTGCTCTAAAAAGTGGCCCAATATTCCTGACGTCTAAAAGAGAAGAGATGTCAGAGTTGATATAAAAGCCCATGGTCTTGGAAGAAGTCGTGAGAATCCACATGTTCCAAGGGGCATTTAAACATCACACAGACCACAGGGCATGAAGTCCTGGTAAGCATTTACCCGGGGTTTGGAATACCTATCAGGCACTTGCCATTCCCTCCTATCCACTCAGTCATCCATTTCAGAGGATCAGAATTTGAGATGCAATGAAGCCAATAGGAGAAGAGCAAGCCCCTCCTAGAACCAGTTTTCCTACAACTTCACACTTTGTGCACAACACTGAAATCCTCAATGCTCAAATACTCTCGACTGTTATAGATAGAAATTAAATAAATAGCTCACACAAAGAAATGATGACGTTCCCCTAGATTCAGCAAATTCTGGGGTTACGTCTTCTTTGGGGTGAAGGGAGTGTGGTAAGTGAGGGGATTCTTTGACTGAACTTGAATATGTATTAGGCCTCAGGTTTTCCAGACAGTATAGGTAACTGTTATAAGTCAGTTAGTGAAGTGAACAGTAAAAGTCGCCATAGACATGTAAGGACATTTTTTTTTATGTGGACCGTCTTTTACCTTCATTCATGCCCGGGTGCAGTATGTCATGTGGGTGCAGACGTGGTTGTGTTAAACTGCTTTACCCAACATAATTGGACATTTAAGCGTTCTCATGATTGATAGAAGAGCACCTGTTTCTCACTAGACTAGCAAAGCTGAAGAAAGTTTCTCATTTCTTTAGTGCCCCTAGTTCCTTTTTGAACCTAGCCTACATATAAATATCTTGTTTCAGATTCATTGTGTTTTTCTGGAGAGAAATGTTACTGCTTGAAATGACAACATTGGTCAGTATGAGTCTTTGGGTGGAAAGGGCACCATATGCACAAAGGAAACCAAGTGTGGGGGTAATTTCATGCTTACAATAATTATTTCATGGTTCCTGTTGGTGTTGGAGGCATCAAAACTAAAGAGGTTACCTGTCCCCTTCATCATATTTGAGCTTTATATTACACTTTATCTGTCTAGTTTTTCCTTAGAGCTTACAAAATTGTACCTTAATTTGACAAGTGTGGATTGTATGTAGATTTAGTATGTTTCAAAAACTAACTTCATTTTCATATAAATCCCAAAATATATAAATCAATTTTATTACACTTTTGAAAGGCTGCAACTGAGGTATCAACACAATGACAAAAATGGAGTCTTTGGACAAACACATAACATCATGAGTGTATAGAAAAAAGTGATAAACATGAATACCATTTCGGCGAGTTATATATGGAAAATGTTGATTTATTGATGCCCAGGTGGCAGTGTACCAGTGCATCGTATGCTAACTCGCTCAAAATTACACAGAATTTTAAAATCCACTCACCAAGCCATGGTTAATGAGACTTGCCAAAGAGTGTTCCCTTAATTCTAAAGACAGTATGATGCATTAGTATACATGGATGGTAGAGAAGCAAAGTAGAGAATGGAAATCAATGCAGTACCTGACCTCTGGTAATGGAGCAGCAAAGGTGAAAGTCTGTTTCAATTGAACACACAATCTTAAGTGGACCGGACACATGGGATTCATAGCGATGGGCTGAGTGTTAGAAGAGTGCACAGCAGATGCTAAGTTGACAGAACTGAAATAAATCAGCACAAATTTTTCCGAAAATTGATTCTGAGGCCAAGAAACGAGCAGCCTAATTTGAGCTAGCAGTGGCTGCGTAAAATGAGGTATAGGACTATGGATTATGACACATGCTTTGTCTCAGCGATCTGGAGTGTGCTGTGGATTGAGGTCAGCCCTCAAAAGAGAGAAAACTGAACTTGAACCCCATAGAGAATGTAACCAATCCAGTGAGCAAAGTTGACTTTATCGAAAAGTCCCATGTCCCCATGCACTGCATCTGCAGGACCAGTTACCAATTTGGCATTTTGCCAATACAGCATATGGGGGCTAAATCAGAGAAATCATGCATCTGGTCTGAGGAATCCAGGGGGCCTTGGGATTCAAATCAGATTCCAAACCTTTGGATCAGCTAAAGTCATAGCCTGGACTGGGATTAGGGTTTGGTATGAGGTAGAGGATGCGGGACATCTGGGTTTCCTTTCGAGGTCCCAAGCCACAAGGATGAGAGAACAAAGAGCATTTGTCTAGGTCAGCAGCGTGAGAAGATGAAGCATTTCCTTCACCATTATCTCCCAAAGGCTAATGCTAAATTTTGGATGGCCTTGATATTGCAGAGCCCTGCGGAAACCTAGGCAGTGTGAGCAATAATGGCAGCAGGCCCTGATGCATGGCATCCAAAGATATGATTCCACAGGTTTTTCTGTGAACAGAGAAGCTCTGGGAAAAACTGGTAAGATTGGAACTTTCTTATCGAAGTAGAATAGACATGCGCACTGTCAATGTGCTCTATTGATTACACTACAAAATGACATACAACAGCCTGCAAAGCTGAATATATTTAGATGCTCCGTTTCCACAAGGGGAACGGTCCTCTGAACTTTCAAGAATTTGAAATAAGCGTAATAAAAGTGAGATTGTTCTAAACGATGAGAGTATGTTGCGTTCATCACATCAAAGGCAACATCAGCAGTTAGAGATATAAAAGACAACAAACACAGGAAAACGACATGGAATCAATGTGCAGGAAAATTTGCCCTCACAGAAATATCAAGGAATTGCCTACACCAAAGAGACTAAAATTTTCACTTTACCAAGCCCTATAATTCTTCATTAGGTACCTGATAGTATGAGAACAGTAGAGATAAAGAATTATAATACAAGAAACAGGAAGTATCATTTTCTGTTTCAAAGAGATTGAAGGTCCAAGAAAAAGCTTTCAAACAACTAGATTATGAAACATTATCAGAGCATGTATTGAAAACGAGGGTGAGTTATACACTGAAGTAAAACACTGTCTCAGAAACACAAAAGGCACAATACCATAAATGGGGAAGAGAATCATTTACACGAGCCAAATAAAATTAGAATACTCAATGTATGAGGTAATAGCAGGGCAAAATTAAGTTCCAAGCAGACTAGATAATGCAGAAGTACTCATAAAAGTCCGTGAACTCAGGGGAAAAGAAATCCCTATATCAGAAAGTGACATAGAAAACAAGTGTAAAGCAATGCAAATATTGCTGTTGAAACCTGGGGCAAGACAAAGCATGAAAGACTAGAAATCATAAGAGCCCCATTGTGAAAATCTCGATATAAAAATGAAACCCTCAATAGGTATTTGGAGAAAAATCAGACTGAAATTTGCTGAAAGCCAACAAACAATCTCCTATACGAAACCAGGAGCAAACAGCGTCCAAATAATGTGGAATCCCAATAGGCTTACAAGCAGCTTTCTTTTCATTCAAATCATCAAAGTCCATGATCAACTCTGTAATTTTTGATGCACGAAGAATACAGCAACTCAGTGAAAACAGAACCCCCACAGGTGTTGCAGCTGATACCTAGACAGAAATATCACAGTACAGGATGCATTTCCAAGACAAAGACCAAATCATGAATGAGACAAAGCTGCATTATACGGTAGCCTAGGCCTCAAGACAGCCATTACCATTAACGACAGAGCTTGGCAATTTCACAGATCGGCAAAGTGTAAAATAATTCAGCATTTAAAAACTTATCCTAAAAGAAAGACTGAGAATTCTACCCTGAAGTGAAAAGTAGTCACAACAGAAACTCTGGAAGTGTTTCAGCTGATAACTTGATATAAATATTTCAGGACTGGAAGGAGTTCCAGGACATACATCGAAACCTGAATGAGAAAAAGTTTCATTCTAGAGAAGCCTATGCCACAAGAACGCCATATCTGATAACGGCATATCTAGACAATTTCACAGACTGGCAAAACTTAATAGAATTCAACAGTTCAAAACTTATCTTTAAACAAAGATTGAGAATTCTACCCTGAAGAGAAAAGTAGCAACATGAAATGGAAATAAGAAAAACATCAATGGAATGCATGAAGAGCCATGAGTTGTAGAGAGTAAACAAGTAGAAGGCAAGGAGGACAACAAATCCTTAAAGTTGGGAGAAGGAAGCAGGAAAACATAGGTGCATTTCAGCACTATACTAACAGAATCATCTTATGTGACTCTCTGTTTAATGCAAATGGAGAGATGCATGGCCTAATGGGTTTGCAAAACAAACAACAAACAAACAATCAACATATCAAACAAAAACCAAAGAGTACATTTGGCTGACATATATGCAAAGGAACCATGATAATTCAAAAGAAAATACTCAAAGGGGTGTCAAGTATGATTCAGCACGCACCGACCCAGTATTGCTCCATGCACGTACTCAACACACATGTATTCAGAAAACAGATGCGAGCAAAAAATTGAAAAATGTTCATTCTTAAGAGCATATCGTGACCAAACCCAAATGCCTATTTTGTATAAAATAGATTCATATTCCTTTATATAGATTGAGACTATTTCCAAAAGAAAGAATGAATGTGATATTCATCCGTACATGGAGAATAAATGGCATACGCCCATAACAAAGACAAGTAGTTCTACAAAACTGTAATAAGAGCAAAAAAGACAGACTGTAATGCGTACATAGGGATGGGCTTCATTTCTAGGATTTTCAGCCCCCATGAAACAAATGGATCCATGTCTTGAGAGTGGGGGTGTTTCAGCAGAAATGCAACAGATGGATATGTATTCTGGGTGAATGGCTATTACACAAACATTAGATTTCTATAGTGTGGTCTTTGTGAACTGTTAAATGTTAGAAAGGTTAAAGACGTGTGGAAATATAAACATAACATGCACACACTTCCCTCTGTATAGTTTATAGAGATTTTAACTAAAGAAAAGAGGGTCGAAAAAAAGGACCATGGGATGCTAATAGAGAGAATTACTTTTAAATTAGGAATCTCTCGTCTGATGCAGTCCCTCCACCAGCACTGAAAAGATCCTGCAACCTTTGTGGATGGCAGTTACCGGTTTGATTCCAGGTGGAATGCTGGTGTGTACCAAAAGGCTTGTTGTGGCTGCTGGATCCAAGGTAACTCGGCAGAGCTCTATGGGTGGGTCAGAGTCATGTAGGGGCTGACACCCTCCGTGGAGCTTGGCTTAGGTTTATTGTATGGGGAGCTCTTTAAGTACGAGATACTGTTGCTGCCCAATGAGCTTAGATAACGGGTCAGATTCTAGGAACTGAAAAGTCAGACAGTGGAAGATCTGCCCGTCATCAGCATACTGGTGAGGCTCCGAGGAACTTCCAGACTTGCTCAGTAATGTAGAAGTCGACTTTATGGGAGACATGAAGAGAAGCCTGCAGAAAAGCTGGCTGCACAGATTGAGGGGAGATGCGAACACATTGATGAGACTTGTTCTGCTACAATGGAGAATATTGGCATGGAGACTTCTTTAGAGAATACTAGGCTCAGAAGACATTCATGAGACATGTTGAGCCTGGCTTATACTAGAAGTAACCTGTGGATGTTCAACGTGAACTTGAAGAAAGTACTCTATTCTCTGCTGCAAGAAGTGGCCCAATATTCCTGACGTCTAAAAGAGAAGAGATGTCAGAGTTGATAAAACCGCCCATGGTCTTGAAAGAGGTCATGAGAATCCACACGTCCCAAGGGGCATTTAAAAATCACACAGACCACAGGGCATGAAGTCCTTGTAAGCATTTACCAAGGGTTGGGAATACCTATCAAGCACTAGCCCTTCCCTCCCATCCAGTCAGGCATCCATTTCAGAGGATCAGAATTTGAGCTGCAATGAAGCCAATAGGAGAAGAGCAAGCCCCTCCTAGAACCAGTTTTCCTACAACTTCACACTCTGTGCACAACACTAAAATCCTCAATGGTCAAATACTCTCGACCTTAATAGATAGAATTTAAGTAAATAGCTCACACAAAGAAATGATGACGTTCCCCTAGATTCAGCAAATTCTGGGGTTATGTATTCTTTGGGGTGAAGGGAGTGTGGTAAGTGAGGGGATTCTTTGACTGAACTTGAATTTGTATTAGGCCTCTGGTTTTCTAGACAGTATAGCTAACTATTATAAGTCAGATATTGAAGTGAACAGTAAAAGTCGCCATAGACATGTAAGGACTTTTATTTTATGTGGACCGTCTTTACCCTTCATTCCAGCCCGGGTGCTGTATGTCATGTATGTGCAGACTTGGTTGTGTTAAACTGATTTACCCAACATGATCGGACGTTTAAGCATTCTCATGGTTGATAGAAGAGCACCTGGTTCTCAATAGACTAGCAAAGCTGCAGCAGGTTCCTCATTGCTCTAATGCCCCTAGTTCCTTTGTGAACAAAGCCTACATATAAATACCTTGTTTCATATTCCTTGTGTTTTTCTGGAGAGAAATGTTACTGCTTGAAATGACAACATTGGTCAGTATGTGTCATTGGGTGGAAAGAGCACCACATGCACAAGGGAAACCAAGTGTGGGGGTAAGTTCATGCTTACAATAATTATTTCATGGTTCCTGTTGGTGTTGGAGGCATCAAAAGTAAAGAGTTTACCTGTCCCCATCATCATTTTCGAGTGGTATTTTACATTTTATCTGTCTAGTTTTTCCTTAGAGCTTACAAAATTGTACCTGAATTTGACAAGTGTGGATTTTAAGTAGATTTAGTATGTTTCAAAAACTAACTTCATTTTCATATAAATCCCAAAGTATGTAAATCAATTGTATTACACTATTGAAAGGCTGCAACTGAAGTATCAACTCAATGACAAAAATGTATTCTTCGGACAAACACATAATATCATGACTGTATAGAAAAAAGAGATAAACAAGAATCCCATTTCGGCGAGTTATATATGGAAAGTGTTGATTTATTGAGGCCCAGGTGGCAGTGTACAAGTGCATCATTCGCTAACTCGCTCCCAATTACACAGAATTTTGAAAATCCACTCACCAAGCCCTTGGTTCAGGAGACTTGCCAAAGAGTGGTCCCTTAATTCCAAATACAGTATGATGCCTTAGAGAACGTGGACCGAACAGAAGCAATGTAGAGAATGGAAATCATTGCAGTACCTGACCTCTGGTAATGGAGCAGCAAACGTGAAACTCTGTTTCATTGGACGCACACTCTTAAGGGGACCGGACACATGGGATTCAAAGCGATGCGCTGAGTGTTAGAAGAGTGCACAGCAGATGCTAATCTGACAGAACTGAAATAAATCAGCAAAAATTGTCCCCAAATTGATTCTGAGGCCAAGAATCAAGCAGCCGAATTTGAGCTAGAATTAGCTGTGTAAAATCAGGTATAAGACAATGGATGATGTCACACGCTTTGTCTCAGTGATCTGGAGTGTGTTGTGGATTGTAGTTGGCCCTACCAAGAGAGAAAAATGCCCTTTAACCCCCAAAGAAAAATCAACCACTCCGGTGTGCAAAGTTGACATTATCGAAATGTCCCATGGCCACATTCACTGCATCTGCAGGCCCAGGGACCAATTTGTCTTTTTGCCAATAGAGCACGTGGGGGCTCAATCAGAGAAATCATACATCTGGTCTGAGGAATCCAGAGGGACTTGGGATTGAAATCAGTTTCCAA
This sequence comes from Camelus bactrianus, assembly GCF_048773025.1. Lineage (NCBI taxonomy): Eukaryota > Metazoa > Chordata > Mammalia > Artiodactyla > Camelidae > Camelus > Camelus bactrianus. Next base: position 112,677,422 of record NC_133544.1, on the reverse strand, counting down.
ACCTTTGGATCAGCTAAAGTCATAGCCTGGACAGGGATTAGAGTTTGGTATGAGGCAGAGGATGCGGGACAGCTGGGTTTCTTTTCATGGTCCCAAGCCACAAGGATGAGATAACAAAGAGCATTTGTCTAGGTCTGCAGCGTGAGAAGATGAAGCATTTCCTTCACCGTTATCTCCCAAAAGCAGATGCTATATTTTTGATGGCCTTGATATTGCACAGACCCGAGGACAACAATGTGGTTAGAGCAAAATGGCAGCAGGCCCTGATTCATGACATCCATAGATATGTTTCCACAGGATTTTCTGTTGACAGAGAAGCTCTGGGAAGAACTGGTAAGATTGGAACATTCTTATAGAAGTAGAAAGGACAAGCACACTGTCATTGTGCTCTTTAGAAAACACTTCAAAGTGACATACAACATCCTGCAAAGCTGAAAATATATAGATGCTCCGTTTCCACAAAGTGAAGGGTCCTCTGAACTTTCAGAAATGTGACATAAGCATAATGACAATGAGATTGTTCTAAACGATGAGGGTATGTTCCGTTCATCACATCAAAGGCAACACCAGCAGTTAGAGATATACAAGACAACACACAACCAAAAACAACATGGAATCAATGTGCAGGAAATTTTTCCTCACAGAAATATCATGGAATTGCCTACACCTAAGAGACTAAAATTTTCACTTTACCAAGCCCTACAATTCTACATTAGATACCTGAGAATACTAGACCAGTAGAGATAAAGACGTATAGTACAAGAAAAAGGAAGTACCATTTTCTTTTTCAAAGAGATTGAAGGTCCAAAAAAATGCTTTCAAACAACTAGATTATGAAACATTATCAGAGCATGTATTGAAAACCGAGGTGAGAGAAACACTGAATTAAAATAGTGACTCAGAATAAAAAAGGCACAAGACCAGAAATGGGGAAGAGAATCATTGACACGAGCCAAATAAAATCAGAATACTCAATGTATGAGATAATAGCAGGGCAAAATTCAGTCCTAAGCAGACTAGATAATACAGAGGGACTAGTGAATGTCCGTGAAGGCAGGGGAAATGAAACCCCTGTATCAGAAATTGACATAGAAAAGCAAGTGTAAACCAATGCAAATATTGCTGTTGAAACCTGGGGTAAGACAAAGCATGAAAGACTAGGATTCATAAGTGCCCCATAGGGAAAAGCTAGATATAAATATCAAACTCTGAATAGCTATTTGGAGAAAAATCAGACTGAAACTTGCTGAAAGCCACCAAAAAATCTCCTATACGAAACCAGGAGCAAACAGCATCCAAATAATTTGGAATCCCAATAGACATACAAGCAGCTATATTTTCATTCAAATCATCAAAGTTCATGATCAATTCTGTGATTTTCAATGCATGTAGTGTACAGCAACTCAGTCACAACAGAACCCCCACATGTGTTTCAGCTGATACCTAGACAGAAGTATCGCAGTACAGGAAGGAGTGTCAAGACATAGACCAAATCATGAATGAGACAAAGCTGCATTATACGGTAGCCTATGCCACAAGACAGCCATTAACATTAACGACAGAGCTTGGCAATTTCACAGATCGGCAAAGTGTAAAGTAATTCAGCACTTAAAAACTTATCCTAAAATAAAGATTGAGAATTCTACCCTGAATAGAAAAGTAGTCACAACAGAAACTCCGGAAGAGTTTCAGCTGATAACTCGACACAAATATTGCAGGACAGGAAGGAGTGCCAAGACATACACCAAAAGCTGAATAAGAAACAGCTGCATTCTAGAGAAGCCTAAACCACAAGTACGCCATATCTGATAACGGCCAATCTAGACAATTTCACAGACTGGCATAACTGAAAAGAATTCAACAATTCAAACTTACCATTAAACAAAGATTGAGAATTCTACCCTGAAGAGAAATGTAGCAACATGAAATTGAAATAAGAAATACATCAATGGAAATGCATGAAGAGCCATGAGTTGTAGACAGTAAACAAGTAGAAGGCAAGGAGGACAACAAATCCCTAAAGTTGGGAGAGGGAAGCAGGAAAACATAGGAGATTTTCAGCACTATACTAACTGAATCATCTTATATGACTCTCTGTTTAATGCAAATGGGGTGATTCATGGCCTAATGTGTTTGCAAAACAAACAACAAGCAAACAATCAAAATATCAAACAAATACCAAAGAGTACTGTTGGCTGACATATATGCAAAGGAACCATGAAAATTCAAAAGAAAATACTCAAAGGGGTGTCAAGTGTCATTCAGCACGCACCGACCCAGTATTGTTCCTTGCATGTACTCAACACCCATGTATTCAGAAACGAGATGCGAGCAAAAAGATTGAAAAATATTCATTCAAAAGAGCATATTGTGACCAAACCCAAATGCCTATTTTGTATAAAATCGATTCATATTCCTTTATATAGATTGAGTATACTTCCAAAAGAAAGATTGAATGTGATATACATCCCTACATGGATAATAAACGGCATACGCCCATCACAAAGTCAAGTAGTTCTACAAAACTGTACTAAGCGCAAAAAAGACAGAAAGTAATACGTACATTGTGAGGGGCTTCATTTCTAGGAATTTCATCCCCCATGAAAGAACGGGATCCATGTCTTGGGATTGTAGGTGTTTCAGCAGAAATGCAACAGACGGATATGTATTCTGGGTGAATGGCTATTACACAAACATAAGATTCCTATAGTGGGGTCTTTGTGAAATGTTAACTGTTAGAATGGTTAAAGACGCGTGGAAAAATAAACATAACATGCACACACTTCCCTCTGTATTGTGTATAGAGATCTGAACTAAAGGAAAGAGGGTCGAAAAGAAGGACCATGGGATGCTAATGGAGAGAATCACTTTTAACTTAAGAGACTCTCGTCTGATGCAGTCTCTCCCCCAGCACTGAAAAGATGCTGCAAAATTTGTTGATGGCAGTTACCGGTCGGATTCCAGGTGGAATGTTGGTGTGTTCCACGAGGCTTGTTGTGGCTGCTGGATCCAAGGTAACTCAGCAGAGCTCTGTGGGTGGATCAGAGTCATGTAGGGGCTGACACCCTCCGTGGAGCTTGGCTTAGGTCTACTCTATGGGGAGATCTTTAAGTACGAGATACTGTTGCGCCCAATGAACTTAGATCACGGGTCAGTTTCTAGGAAATGAAAAGTCAGACATTGGAAGATCTGCCCGTCATCAGCATACTGGTGAGGCTCCGAGGAACTTCCAGACTTGCTCAGTAATGTAGAAGTCGACTTTATGGGAGACACGAAGAGAAGCCTTCAGAAAAGCTGGCTGCACAGATTGAGGGGAGATGCGAACACATTGATGAGACTTGTTCTGCTACAATGGAGAATATTGGCATGGAGAATTCTTTACAGAATACCAGGCTCAGAAGACATTCATGAGACATGTTGAGCCTGGCTGATCCTAGAAGTAACCTGTGGAGGGTCAACGTGAACTTGAAGAAGGTACACTATTCTCTGCTCCAAGAAGCGCCCAATAATCCTGACGTCTAAAAGAGAAGAGATGTCAGATTTGATAAAACCACCCATGGTCTTGAAAGAGGTCGTGAGAATCCACACGTCCCAAGGGGCATTTAAAAATCACACAGACCACAGGGCATGAAGTCCTGGTAAGCATTTACCCGGGGTTGGGAATACCTATCAAGCACTTGTCATTCCCTCCTATCAACTCAGGCATCCATTTCAGATGATCCGAACTTGAGCTGCAATGAAGCCAATAGGAGAAGAGCAAGCCCCTCCTAGAACCAGTTTTCCTACAACTTCACACTCTGTGCACAACACTGAAATCCTCAATGGTCAAATACTCTCGACTATAATAGATAGAAATTAAATAAATAGCTCACACAAAGAAAAGATGACGTTCCCCTAGATTCAGCAAATTCTGGGGTTATGTCTTCTTTGGGGTGAAGGGAGTGTGGTAAGTGAGGGGATTCTTTGACTGAACTTGAATTTGTATTAGTCCTCCGGTTTTCTAGACAGTATAGCTAACTATTATAAGTCAGTTAGTGAAGTTAACAGTAAAAGTCGCCATAGACATGTAAGGACATTTTTTTTTTATGTGGACCGTCTTTTCCCTTCATTCAAGCCCGGGTGCTCTATGTCATGTGGGTGCAGACTTTGTTGTGTTAAACTGCTTTACCCAACATGATCGGATGTTTAAGCATTCTCATGGTTGATAGAAGAGCACCTGATTCTCAATAGACTAGCAAAGCTGCAGCAGGTTTCTCATTGCTCTAGTGCCCCTCGTTCCTTTTTGAACCAAGCCTACATGTAACTATCTTGTTTCAGATTCCTTGTGTTTTCCTGGAGGGAAATGTTACTGCTTGAAATGACAACATTGGTCAGTATGTGTCATTGGGTGGAAAGAGCACCATATGCACAAGGGAAACCAAGTGTGGGGGTAAGTTCATGCTTACAATAATTATTTCATGGTTCCTGTTGGTGTTGGAGGCATCAATAGTAAAGAGTATACCTGTCCCCTTCATCATTTTCGAGTGGTATTTTACATTTTATCTGTCTAGTTTTTCCGTAGAGCTTACAAAATGGTACCTGAATTTGACAAGTGTGGATTGTAAGTAGATTTAGTATGTTTCAAAAACTAACTTCATTTTCATATAAATCCCAAAGTATGTAAATCAATTGTATTACACTATTGAAAGGCTGCAACTGAGGTATCAACACAATGACAAAAATGTATTCTTCGGACAAACAGATAAAATCATGACTGTATAGAAAAAAGAGATAAAAAAGAATCCTTTTTCGGCGAGGTATATATGGAATGTGTTGATTTATTGATGCCCAGGTGGCAGTGTACCAGTGCATCATACGCTAACTCGCTCCTAATTACACAGAATTTTGAAAATCCACTCACCAAGCCCTTGGTTCAGGAGACTTGCCAAAGAGTGGTCCCTTAAATCCAAAGACAGTATGATGCCTCAGAAAACGTGGATGGAGGAGAAGCAAAGTAGAGAATGGAAATCAGTGCAGTACCTGACCTCTGGTAATGGAGCAGCAAATGTGAACTTCTGATAAAATTGTACGCACAATTTTAATTTTAAAAGACACATGTGATTCAAAGCGATGCGCTGAGTGTTAGAAGAGTGCACAGCAGATGCTAATCTGACAGAACTGAAATAAATCAGCAAAAATTGACCCCACAATTGATTCTGAGGCCAAGAAACAAGCAACTGAATTTGAGCTACAATTGGATGCGTAAAATCAGGTATAGGACAATGGATGATGTCACACGCTTTGTCTCAGTGATCTGGAGTGTGTTGTGGATTGTAGTTGGCCCTACCAAGAGAGAAAAATGCCCTTTAACCCCCAAAGAAAAATCAACCACTCCGGTGTGCAAAGTTGACATTATCGAAATGTCCCATGGCCACATTCACTGCATCTGCAGGCCCAGGGACCAATTTGTCATTTTGCCATTAGAGCACGTGGGGGCTATATCAGAGAAATCATGCATCTGGTCTGAGGAATCCAGGGGGCCTTGGGATTGAAATCAGTTTCCAAACCTTTGGATCAGCTAAAGTCATAGCCTGGACTGGGATTAGGGTTTGGTATGAGGTAGAGGATGCGGGACAGCTGGGTTTCTTTTCATGGTCCCAAGCCACAAGGATGAGATAACAAAGAGCATTTGTCTAGGTCCGCAGCCTGAGAAGATGAAGCATTTCCTTCACCATTATCTCCCAAATGCAGATGCTAAATTTTAAATGGCCTTGATATTACACGGACCCGAGGACAACTATATGGGTTGAGCAATAATGGCAGCAGGCCCTGATGCATGACATCCATAGATATGATTCCACAGGATTTTCTGTTGACAGAGAAGCTCTGGGAAGTACTGGTAAGATTGGAACATTCTTATGGAAGTAGATAAGACAAGCGCACTGTCAATGTGCTCTTTAGAAAACACTTCAATATGACATGCAACATCCTGCAAATCTGAAAATATATAGATGCTCCATTTCCACAAGGGGAAGGGTCCTCTGAAGTTTCAGAAAAGTGACATAAGTGTAATAAAAATGAGATTGTTCAAAACGAAGGGTGTATGTTGTTTTGATCACATCAAAGGCAACACCAGCATTTAGAGATATTCAAGACAACACACACAGTAAAAAGACTTGGAATCAATGTGCAGGAAAATATGTCCTCACAGAAATATCATGGAATTGTCTACAACAAGAGACTTAAATTTTCACTTTAAAAAGACCTACAATTCTACATTAGATACCTGATATTAGTAGACAAGTAAAGATAAAGACGTATAGTACAAGAAAAAGGAAGTACCATTTTCTGTTTCAAAGAGATTGAAGGTCCAAAATAAAGCTTTCAAACACCTAGATTATGAAACATTATCAGAGCTTTTATTGAAAACCGAGGTGATAGAAACACTGAAGTAAAACCGTGTCTCAGAATCACAAAAGGCACAATACCAGAAATGTGGAAGAGAATCATTCAGACGAGCCAAATAAAATCAGAATACTCAATATATGATATAATAGCAAGGCAAAATTCAGTACTAAGCAGACTAGATAATGCAGAGGGATTCGTGAATCTCCGTGAATACAAGAGAAAAGAAATCCCTGTATCAGAAGATGGCATAGAAATGCAAGTGTAAACCAATGCAAATATTGCTGTTGAATCCTTGGGTAAGACAAAGCATGAAAGACTACGATTCATAAGAGCCCCATAGGGAAAATCTAGATATAAAAATCAAACTCTGAACAGGTATTTGGAGAAAAAGAAGACTGAAAATTACTGAAATCCAAGAAAAAATCACCTATATGAAATCAGGAGCAAACAGCATCCAAATAATTTGGAATCGCAATAGACTTACAAAAAGCTATATTTTCATTCAAATCATCAAATATCATGAGAAGCTCTGTGATTTTTGATGCACCTAGAGGACAGCAACTCAGTCACAACAGAACCCCCACATGTGTTTCAGCTGATACCTAGACAGAAATATCACAATACAGGTAGGAGTGCCAAGACGTACTCCAAATCATGAATGAGACAAATCTCCAATTACGGTAGCCTATGCCTCAAGACAGCCATTAACATTAACGACAGAATTTGGCAATTTCACAGATCGGCAAGTGTAAAATATTTCAGCATTTAAAAACTTATCCTAAAAGAAAGATTGAGAATTCTAACCTGAATAGAAAAGTAGTCACAACAGAAACTCTGGAAGTGTTTCAGCTGATAACTCGACACAAATATTGCAGGACAGGGAGGAGTGCCATGACATACACTGAAACCTGAATGAGAAAAAGCTGCAATCTAGAGTAGCCTATGCCACAAGAATGCCATATCTGATAACAGCAGATCTAGAAAATTTCACAGAGTGGCAAGCTGAATAGAATTCAGCAGTTCAATTCTTATACTTAGACAAAGATTGACAATTGTACCCTGAAGAGTAAAGTAGCAAGATGAAATTGAAATAAGAAACCATCATTGGAAATAAAGAAGAGCCATGAGTTGTAGAGAATTAACAAGAAGAAAGCAAGGAGGACCTCAAAAGCCTACAGATGGGATAGGGAAGCAGGAAAACATAGGTGATTTTCAGCAATATACTAACTGAATCATTCTATACGTCTCTCTGTTTAATGCAAATGGAGAGATATATGGCCTAATGTGTTTGCAAAACAAACAACAAGCAAACAATAAAAATATCAAACAAACAAACACCAAAGAGTACTGTTGGCTGACATATATGCAAAGAAACATGAGAATTCAAAAGAAAATACACAAAGTGCTGTCAAGTATCATTCAGCACGCAACGAACCAGTTTCGCTGCTTGCATGTACTCAAAACACTTGTATTCAGAAAAGAGATGCGAGCAAAATGATTGAAAAATTTTCATTCATAAGAGCATATCGTGACCTAACCCAAATGCCTTTTTTGTATAAAATGGATTCATATTCCATTGTATAGATTGACTCTTCTTCCAACAGGAAGATTGAACGTGATATTCATCCCTAGTTAGAGAATTAATGGCATACGCCTCTAACAAAGACAAGTAGTTCTACAAAATGTACTAAGATCAAAAGAGATAGACAGAAAAGTGTACAATGGGATGGGCTTCATTTCTAGGAATTTCAGCCCCCATGAAACAAATGGATCCATGTCATGAGACTGTGGGAGTTTAAGCAGAAAAGCAACAGACGGATATGCATTCTGAGTGAATGGCTATTACAGAAATATAAGATTCCTTTGGGTGGTCTTTGTGAATTTTAACTGTTAGAAAGTTTAAAGCCCTTGGAAATATACACTTAACATTCACACACATCCCTCTCTTTGTAATCTGTATTGACATATGAACTAAAGGAAAGAGGGTTGGAAAAACAGGACCATGGGATGCTAATGGAGAGAATTACTTTTAACTTAGGAATCTCTCGTCTGATGCAGTCCCTCCCCCAGCACTGAAAAGATGCTGCAACCTTTGTGGATGGTAGTTACCGGTTGGATTCCAGGTGGAACTTTGGTGTGTTCCACGAGTCTTGTTGTGGCTTCAGGATCCAAGGTAACTCGGCAGAGCTCTGTGGGTGGATCAGAGTCATGTAGGGGCTGACACCCTCTGTGGAGCTTGGCTTAGGTCTATTTTATCGGGAGCTGATTATGTTCGTGATACTGCTGCTGCCCAATCACCTGAGATCATGGTTCATTTTCTAGAAACTGAAAAATCAGACATTGGAAGATATGCCCATCATCAGCATACTGGTGAGTCTCCGAGGTACTTTCAGACATGCCCAGTAATGTAGAGGTCGACTTTATGGGATACACGAAAAGAAGCATGAAGAAAAGCTGGCTGCACAGATTGAGGAGAGATGCGAACACATTCATGAGAGTTGTTCTGCTACAATGGAGAATAATGGCATGGAGACTTTTTTCCAGAACACCACGCTCCAAAGACATTCATGAGACATGTCGAGCCTGGCTGATACTAGCAGAAACCTGTGGAGGGTCAACGTGAACTTGAAGAAGGTACTCAATGCTCTGCTCCAAGGAGTGGTCCAATATTCCTGACGTCTAAAAGAGAAGAGATGGTAGAGTTGATAAAATAGCTCATGTTCTTGAAAGAGGCCGTGAGAATCCACACTTCCCAAGGGGCATTTAAAAATCACACAGACCACAGAGTACGAAGTCCTGGTAAGTTTTACCTGGGTTTGGTCATACCTATTAAGCACTTGACATTCCCTCCCAACCACTCATTCATCCATTCCAGAAGATCAGCACTTGAGCTGCAATGAAGCCAATAGGAGAAGAGCAAACCCCTCCTAGAACCAGTTTTCCTACAACTTCACAATCTGTGCACAAAACTGAATTCCTGAATTGTCAAATACTCTTGGCTATCATAGATAGAAATTAAATACTTAGCTCACACATAGAAATGATGATGTTCCCCTAGTTTCAGCAAATTCTGGGGTTACGTCTTCTTTGAGGTGAAGGGAGTGTGGTAACTGAGGGGATTCTTTGACTGAAATTGAATATGTATTAGGCCTCAGATTTTTAGACAGTATAGGTAACTATTATAAATCAGTTAGTGAAACGAACTGTAAAAGTGGCCTTAGACATGTAAGGAAATACTTTTATGTTGACAGTCTGTTTTCTTCATTCAATCCCGAGTGCATTATATCATGTTGGTGCAGACTTTGTTGTGTTAAGATGCTTTACCCAACATGTTTGTACGTTTAAGCGTTCTCATAGTTGATAGAAGAGCACCTGGTTCTCAATAGACTAGCAAAGCTGCAGCAGATATCTCATTACTCTAATGCCCCTAGTTCCTTTTTGAACCAAGCCTACATATTAATATCTTGTTTCAGATTCCTTGTGTTTTCCTGGAGAGAAATGTTACTTCTTGAAATGACAACATTGGCCAGTATGTGTCGTTGGGTGGATAGGGCACCACATTCACAATTGAAACCAAGTTTGTGGGTAATTTCATGCTTACAATAATTATTTCATGGTTCCTGTTGGTGTTGGAGGCATCAAAAGTAAAGAGTTTACCTGTCCCCTTCATCATTTTCGAGTGGTATATTACATTTTAACTGTCTATTTTTTCCTTAGAGATGACAAAATGGTACCTGAATTTGACAAGTGTGGATTGTAAGTAGAATTAGTATGTTTCAAAAACTAACTTCATTTTCATATAAATCCCAAAGTATGTAAATCAATTTTATTAAACTTTTGAAAGGCTGCAACTGAGGTATCAACACAATGACAAAAATGGAGTCTTCTGACAAACACTAACATCAAGACTGTATAGAAAAAGAGATAAACGAGAATCCCATTTCGGTGAGATATATATATGGAATGTGTTGATTTATTGATGCCCAGGTGGCAGTGTACCAGTGCATCATATGCTAACTCGCTCCCAATTACACAGAATTTTAAATATCCACTCACCAAGCCCTTGGTTCAGAAGACTTGTCGAAGAGTGCTCCCTTACTTGCAAGGACATTATGATGCCTCAGAAAACGTGGATGGAGGAGAAGCAAAGTAGAGAATGGAAATCAGTGCAGTACCTGACCTGTGGTAATGGAGAAGCAAAAGTTAAACTCTGTTACAGTTGTTCGCACACTCTTAAGTGGACCTCACACATGGGATTCAAAGCGATGCGCTGAGTGTTAGAAGAGTGCACAGCAGATGGTAAGCTGACGGAACTGAAATAAATCAGCACAAATTGTCCAGACAATTGATTCTGAGGCCAAGAAACGAGCATCCGAATTTGAGCTAGCAGTGGCTGCGTAAAATGAGGTATAGGACTATGAATGATGTAACTCCCTTTGTCTCAGGGATCTGGAGTGTGTTGTGGATTGTGCTTGTCCCTATCAAGACAGAAAACTGACGTTGAACACCAATGAGAAAGCAACCCCTCCGGTGTGCAAAGTTGACTTAATCGAAATTTCTCATGGCCACATGCACTGCATCTGCAGGCCCAGGGACCAATTTGGAATTTTCCCAATAGAGAACGTGGGGGCTCAATCAGAGAAATCATGCATCTGATCTGAGGAATCCAGGGGGCCTTGGGGTTGAAATCAGTTTCCGAAGCCTTTGGATGAGCTAAACTCCTAGCCTGGAATGGGATTAGGGTTTGGTATGAGGCAGAGGATGCGGAACAGCTGGGTTTCCATTCGTGGTCCCAAGCCACAAGGATGAGGGAACAAAGAGCATTTGTCTAGGTCCACAGCATGAGAAGATGAAGCATTTCCTTCACCATTATCTCCCAAATGCAGATGCTACATTTTGGATGGCGTTGAGATTGCACAGCCCCATGGACACCAAGGCGGGGTGAGCAATAATGGCAGCAGGCCCTGATGCATGACATGCATAGATATGTTTCCACAGGTTTTTCTGTGGACAGAGAAGCTCTAGGAAGAACTGGTATGATTTGAACATTCTTATTGAAGTAGAAAGGACAAGCGCACTCTCAATGTGCTCTATTGAATACACTACAAAACGACATACAACAGCCTGAAAAGCTGAATATATTTAGATGCTCCATTTCCACATGGGGTAGTGTCCTCTGAACTTTCAGAAAAGTGACATAATCGTAATAAAAATGAGATTGTTCTAAACGATGAGAGTATGTTGCGTTGATGACATCAAAGGCAACACCAGCAGTTCAAGATATACAAGACAACACACACAGGAAAACGACATGGAATCAATGTGCAGGAAAATTTGTCCTCACAGTAATATCATGGAATTGCCTAAAACTAAGAGACTAAAATTTTCACTCTACAAATCCCTAAAATTTTACATTAGATACCTGATAGTAATAGACAGGTTGAAATAAAGAAGTATAGTACACGAAACAGGAAGTACCATTTTCTGTTTCAAAGAGATTGAAGGTCCAAGAAAAAGCTTTCAAACAAGTAGATTATGAAACATTATCAAAGCATGTATTGAAAACCGTGGTGAGAGAAACACTGAAGTAAAACAGTGTCTCAGAAACCAAAAAGGCACAATACCAGAAATGGGGAAGCGAAACATTTAGACGAGCCAAATAAAATCAGAACACTTAATGTATGAGATAATAGCAGGGCAAAATTCAGTCCTAAGCCGACTAGATAATGCAGAGGGATTCGTGAATGTCCGTGAACACAAGGGAAAAGAAATCCCTGTATAAGAAGATGGCATAGAAATAGAAGTGTAAACCAATGCAAATATTGCTGTTGAATCCTTGGGTAAGACAAAGCATGAAAGACTACGATTCATAAGAGCCCCATAGGGAAAAACTAGATATAAAAATCAAACTCTGAATAGGTATTTGGAAAAAAATCAGACTGAAAATTACTGAAAGCCAAGAAACAATCATCTATAAGAAACCAGGAGCAAACAGCATCCAAATAATGTGGAATCCCAATAGACCTACAAGCAGCTATATTTTCATTCAAATCATCAAAAATCATGATAAGCTCTGTGATTTTCGATGCACCTAGAGGACAGCAACTCAATCACAACAGAACTCCCACAGGTGTTTCAGCTGATTCCTAGACAGAAATATCACAGTACAGGAAGGTGTGCCAAGACATACACCAAATCATGAATGAGACAAAGCTGCATTATATGGTAGCCTATGCCAAAAGACAGCCATTACCATTAAAGACAGAACTTGGCAAATTCACCAATTGGCAAAGTGAAAAATAATTCAGCAGTTAAATAGTTATCCTAAAAGAAAGATTGAGAATTCTACCCTGAATAGAAAAAGAGTCACAACAGTACTCCTGAAGTGTTTCAGCTGATAACTTGACACAAATATTTCAGGACAGGAAGGAGTGCCAGGACATACACTGAAACCTGAATGAGTAAAAGCTTCAATCTAGAGTAGCCTATGCCACAAGAACGCCATATCTGATAACAGCAGATATAGACATTTTCACAGAGCGGCAAAACTGAATAGAATTCAGCAGTTCAAATCTAATCCTTAGACAAAGTTTGACAATACTACCCTGAAGAGAAAAGTAGCAAGATGAAATGGAAATAAGAAAACCATCATTGGAAATGCAAGAAGAGCCATGAGTTGCAGAGAATTAAAAAGAAGAAGGCAAGGAGGACATCAAAAGCCTACAGATGGGAGAGGGAAGCAGGAAAACATAGGTGATATTCAGCACTATACTAACTGAATCATCCAATATGGCTCTCTGTTTAATGCAAATGGAGAGATGCATGGCCTAATGTGTTTGCAAAACAAACAACAAGCAAACAATCAAAATATCAAACAAAAAAACAAACACCAAAGAGTACTGTTGGCTGACATATATGAAAAGGAACCATGAGAATTCAAAAGAAAATACTCAAAGGGCTGTCAAGTATCATTCAGCACGCACCGAACCAGTTTCGCTGCTTGCATGTACTCAAGATACTTGTATTCAGAAAACAGATGTGAGCAAAAATATTGAAATATGTCCATTCATAAGAGCATATCGTGACCTAACCCAAATGCCTTTTTTGTATAAAATGGATTCATATTCCGTTATATAGATCGACTCTTTTTCCAACAGGAAGATTGAATGTGATATTCATCCCTAGTTAGAGAATTAACGGCATACGCCTCTAACAAAGACAAGTAGTACTACAGAACAGTACTAAGAGGAAAAGAGACAGACAGTAAAGAGTACATTGGAATGGGCTTCATTTCTAGGAATTTCAGCCCCCATGGAACAAATGGATCCATGTCTTGAGACTGTGGGAGTTTCAACAGAAAAGCAACAGAGGGATATGTATTCTGAGTGAATGGTTATAACACAAAAATAAGATTCCTTTGGGTGGTCTTTGTGAATTTTAACTGTTAGAAAGGTTAAAGTCGTTGGAAATATAAACATAACATGCACACACTTCCCTCTCTTTGTAATCTGTACTGAGATATGAACTAAAGGAGAGAGGGTTGGAAAAACAGGACCATGGGATGCTAATGGAGAGAATTACTTTTAACTTAGGAATCTCTCGTCTGATGCAGTCCCTCCCCCAGCACTGAAAAGATGCTGCAACCTTTGTGGATGGCAGTTACCAGTTGGATTCCAGGTGGAACGTTGGTGTGTTCCACGAGTCTTGTTGTGGCTTCAGGATCCAAGGTAACTCGGCAGAGCTTTGTGGGTGGATCAGAGTCATGTAGGGGCTGACACCCTCTGTGGAGCTTGGCTTAGGTCTATTTTATCGGGAGCTGATTATGTTCGTGATACTGCTGCTGCCCAATCACCTGAGATCACGGTTCAGTTTCTAGAAACTGAAAAGTCAGACATTGGAAGATATGCCCATCATCTAGCATACTGGTGAGTCTCCGAGGTACTTTCAGACATGCCCAGTAATGTAGAGGTCGACTTTATGGGAGACACGAAAAGAAGCATGAAGAAAAGCTGGCTGCACAGATTGAGGAGAGATGCGAACACATTCATGAGAGTTGTTCTGCTACAATGGAGAATAATGGCATGGAGAATTCTTTCCAGAACACCACGCTCCAAAGACATTCATGAGACATGTTGAGCCTGGCTGATACTAGCAGAAACCCGTGGAGGGTCAACGTGAACTTGAAGAAGGTACTCAATGCTCTGCTCCAAGGAGTGGTCCAATATTCCTGACGTCTAAAAGAGAAGAGATGGCAGAGTTGATAAAATAGCTCATGTTCTTGAAAGAGGCCGTGAGAATCCACACTTCCCAAGGGGCATTTAAAAATCACACAGACCACAGAGCACGAAGTCCTGGTAAGTTATACCCGGATATGGTCATACTTATAAAGCATTTGCCTTCCCTCCCATTCACTCACTCATCCATTACAGAGGATCAGCCCTTGAGCTGCAATGAAGCCAATAGGAGAAGAGCAAACCCCTCCTAGAAACAGTTTTCCTGCAACTTCACAATCTGCGCACAACACTGAATTCCTCAATGGTCAAATACTCTTGGCTATCATAGATAGATATTAAATATTTAGCTCACACAAATAAATGATGATGTTCCCCTAGTTTCAGCAAATTCTGGGGTTACGTCTTCTTTCGGTTGAAGGGACTGTGGTAAGTGAGGGGATTTTTTGACTGAAGTTCAATATGTATTAGGCTTCATTTTTTTCTAGAGAACATAGATAACTATTATAAATCAGTTAGTGAAACGAACTGTAAAAGTCGCCGTAGACATGTAAGGAAATACTTTTATGTTGACAGTCTGTTTTCTTCATTCAATCCCGGGTGCAGTATATCATGTGGGTGGAGACATGGTTGTGTTAAACTGCTTTACCCAACATGTTTGGACGTTTAAGCATTCTCATGGTTGATAGAAGAGCCCCTGGTTCTCAATAGACTAGCAAAGCTGCAGCAGGTTTCTCATTACTCTAATGCCCCTAGTTCCTTTTTGAACCAAGCCCACATATTAATAACTTGTTTAAGATTCTTTGTGTTTTCCTGGAGAGAAATGTTACTTCTTGAAATGACAACATTGGCCAGTATATGTCATTGGGTGGAAAGGGCACCACATGCACAAGGGAAACCATGTGTGGGGGTAATTTCATGCTTACAATAATTATTTCATGGTTACTGTTGGTGTTGGAGGCATCAAAAGTAAAGAATTTACCTGTCCCCTTCATCATTTTCGAGTGGCAATTTACATTTTATCTGTCTAGTTTTTCCTTAGAGATGACAAAATGGTACCTGAATTTGAGAAGTGTGGATTGTAAGTAGATTTAGTATGTTTCAAAAACTAACTTCATTTTCATATAAATCCCAAAATATGTAAATCAATTGAATTAAACTTTTGAAAGTCTGCAACTGAGGTAGCAGCACAATGACAAAAATGGGGTTTTGGACAAACAGTAACATCATGAATCTATAGAAAAAGAGATAAACAAGAATCCCATTTCGGTGAGTTATATATGGAAAGTGATGATTTATTGATGCCCAGGTGGCAGTGTACTAGTGCATCATATGCTAACTTGCTCCCAATTACACAGAAATTTAAACATCCATTCACCAAGACCTTGTTTCAGAGACTTGCCATAGAGTGCTCCCTTACTTGCAAGGACAGTATGATGCCTCAGAAAACGTGGATGGAGGAGAAGCAAAGTAGAGAATGGAAATCAGTGCAGTACCTTACCTCTGGTAATGGAGCAGCAAAGGTGAAACTCTGTTTCAATTGGACCCACACTCTTAAGCCGAGCAGACACATGGGATTAAAAGCGATGCGCTGAGTGTTGGAAGAGTGCACAGCAGATGCTAAGCTGACAGAACTGAAATAAATCAGCACAAATTGTCCCCACAATTGATTCTGAGGCCAAGAAACGAGCAGCCGAATTTGAGCTAGCAGTGGCTGCATAAAATGAGGTATAGGACTATGAAATTATGTCACACGCTTTGTCTCAGTGATCTGAAGTGTGTTGTGGTTTGTGGTTGGCCCTACCAAGAGAGAAACCTGACCTTGAACCCCAATGAGAAAGCAAGCACTCCGGTGTGCAAAGTTGACTTTTTTGAAATGTACCATG
Source organism: Camelus bactrianus (assembly GCF_048773025.1). Classification (NCBI taxonomy): domain Eukaryota; kingdom Metazoa; phylum Chordata; class Mammalia; order Artiodactyla; family Camelidae; genus Camelus; species Camelus bactrianus. Next base: position 112,660,918 of record NC_133544.1, on the reverse strand, counting down.
GCCACATGATCTGCATCTGCAGGCCCAGGTACCAATTTGGCATTTTGCCAATAAAGAACGTGGGGGCTCAATCAGAGAAATCATACATCTGGTCTGAGGAATCCAGGGGACCTTGTGGTTGAAAACAGTTTTCAAATCCTTTGGATCAGCTAAATTCCTTGCCTGGACTGGGATTAGGGTTTGGTATGAGGTAGAGGATGCGGGACAGCTGGGTTTCCTTTCGTGGTCCCAAGCCACAAGGATGAGGGAACAAAGAGCATTTGTCTAGGTCCACAGCGTGAGAAGATGAAGCATTTCCTTCACCATTATCTCCCAAATGCAGATGCTACATTTTGGATGGCGTTGAGATTGCACAGGCCCAAGGACACCTAGGCGGGTTTAGCAAAAATGGCATCATGCCCTGATGCATGACATCCATAGATGTATTTCCACAGGTTTTTCTGTGGACAGAGAAGCTCTGGGAAGAACTGGTAAGTTTGGAACATTCTTATGGAAGTAGAAAGTACAAGCGCACTGTCAATGTGCTCTATTGAATACACTTCAAAATGACATACAACAGCCAGCAAAGCTGAATATATTTAGATGCTCCGTTTCCACAAGGGGGAGGGTTCTCTGAACTTTCAAGAATTTGACATAAGCATAATAAAAATGAGATTGTTCTAAACGATGAGAGTATGTTGCGTTGATCACATCAAAGTCAACACCAGCCGTTAGAGATATACAAGACAACGCACACACAGGAAAACGACATGGAATCAATCTGCAGGAAAATTTGCCCTCACAGAAATATCATGGAATTGCCTACAAATAAGAGACTAAAATTTTCACTTTACAAATCCCTAAAATTCTACATTAGATACCTGATAGTAATAGACCAGTTGAGATAAAGAAGTATAGTACAAGAAACAGGAAGTACCATTTTCTGATTCAAAGAGTTTGAAGGTCCAAAAAAAGCTTTCAAACATCTTGATTATGAAACATTATCTGAGCATATATTGAAAAACACGGTGAGAGAAAAACTGAAGTAAAACAGTTTCTCAGAATCACAAAAGTCACAATACCAGAAATGTGGAAGAGAATCATTGAGACGAGCCAAATAAAATCAGAATACTCAAAATGTTAGATAATAGCAGGGCAAAATTCAGTCGTTGCAGAGTAGATAATGCAGAGGGACACGTGAATGTCCCTGAAAACAAGGGAAAAGAAATCCCTGTATCAGAAAATGGCATAGAAAAGCAAGTGTAAACCAGTGCAAATATTGCTGTTGAATCCTTGGGTAAGACAAAGCATGAAAGACTAGGATTCATAAGAGCCCCATAGGGAAAAGCTAGATATAAAAATCAAACTCTGAATAGGTATTTGGAGAAAAAGCAGACTGAAAATTACTGAAAGCCAAGAAACAATCATGTATATGAAACCAGGAGCAAACAGCATCCAAAATAATGTGTAATCCCAATAGACCTACAAGCAGCTATAATTTCATTCAAATCATCAAAGATCATGATAAGCTCTGTGATTTTCGGTGCACCTAGAGAACAGCAACACAGTCACAACAGAACCCCCACACGTATTTCAGCTTATACTTAGACCAAAATATCACAGTACAGGAAGGAGTGCCAAGACATAGACAAAATCTTGAATGAGACAAAGCTGCATTATACGGTAGCCTATGCCACAAGACAGCCATTACCATTAATGACAGAACTTGGCAATTTCACAGATCGGCTAAGTGTAAAATAATTCAGCATTTAAATAATTATCCTAAAAGAAATGTTGAGAATTCTACCCTGAATAGAAAAGTAGTCACAACAGAAACTCCGGAAGTGTTTCAGCTGATAACTCGACACAAATATTGCAGGACAGGGAGGAGTGCCATGACATACACTGAAACCTGAATGAGAAAAAGCTGCAATCTAGAGTAGCCTATGCCACAAGAATGCCATATCTGATAACAGCAGATCTAGAAAATTTCACAGAGTGGCAAGCTGAATAGAATTCAGCAGTTCAATTCTTATACTTAGACAAAGATTGACAATTGTACCCTGAAGAGTAAAGTAGCAAGATGAAATTGAAATAAGAAACCATCATTGGAAATAAAGAAGAGCCATGAGTTGTAGAGAATTAACAAGAAGAAAGCAAGGAGGACCTCAAAAGCCTACAGATGGGATAGGGAAGCAGGAAAACATAGGTGATTTTCAGCAATATACTAACTGAATCATTCTATACGTCTCTCTGTTTAATGCAAATGGAGAGATATATGGCCTAATGTGTTTGCAAAACAAACAACAAGCAAACAATAAAAATATCAAACAAACAAACACCAAAGAGTACTGTTGGCTGACATATATGCAAAGAACCATGAGAATTCAAAAGAAAATACACAAAGTGCTGTCAAGTATCATTCAGCACGCACCGAACCAGTATCGCTGCTTGCATGTACTCAAAACACTTGTATTCAGAAAAGAGATGCGAGCAAAATGATTGAAAAATTTTCATTCATAAGAGCATATCGTGACCTAACCCAAATGCCTTTTTTGTATAAAATGGATTCATATTCCATTGTATAGATTGACTCTTTTTCCAACAGGAAGATTGAACGTGATATTCATCCCTAGTTAGAGAATTAATGGCATACGCCTCTAACAAAGACAAGTAGTTCTACAAAATGTACTAAGATCAAAAGAGATAGACAGAAAAGTGTACAATGGGATGGGCTTCATTTCTAGGAATTTCAGCCCCCATGAAACAAATGGATCCATGTCATGAGACTGTGGGAGTTTAAGCAGAAAAGCAACAGACGGATATGCATTCTGAGTGAATGGCTATTACAGAAATATAAGATTCCTTTGGGTGGTCTTTGTGAATTTTAACTGTTAGAAAGTTTAAAGCCCTTGGAAATATACACTTAACGTTCACACACATCCCTCTCTTTGTAATCTGTACTGAGATATGAACTAAAGGAAAGAGGGTTGGAAAAACAGGACCATGGGATGCTAATGGAGAGAATTACTTTTAACTTGGGAATCTCTCGTCTGATGCAGTCCCTCCCCCAGCACTGAAAAGATGCTGCAACCTTTGTGGATGGCAGTTACCGGTTGGAATCCAGGTGGAAATTTGGTGTGTTCCACGAGTCTTGTTGTGGCTTCAGGATCCAAGGTAACTCGGCAGAGCTCTGTGGGTGGATCAGAGTCATGTAGGGGCTGACACCCTCTGTGGAGCTTGGCTTAGGTCTATTTTATCGGGAGCTGATTATGTTCGTGATACTGCTGCTGCCCAATCACCTGAGATCACGGTTCAGTTTCTAGAAACTGAAAAGTCAGACATTGGAAGATATGCCCATCATCAGCATACTGGTGAGTCTCCGAGGTACTTTCAGACATGCCCAGTAATGTAGAGGTCGACTTTATGGGAGACACGAAAAGAAGCATGAAGAAAAGCTGGCTGCACAGATTGAGGAGAGATGCGAACACATTCATGAGAGTTGTTCTGCTACAATGGATAATAATGGCATGGAGACTTCTTTCCAGAACACCACGCTCCAAAGACATTCATGAGACATGGTGAGCCTGTCTGATACTAGCAGAAACCCGTGGAGGGTCAATGTGAACTTGAAGAAGGTACTCAATGCTCTGCTCCAAGGAGTGGTCCAATATTCCTGACGTCTAAAAGAGATGAGATGGTAGAGTTGATAAAATAGCTCATGTTCTTGAAAGAGGCCGTGAGAATCCACACTTCCCAAGGGGCATTTAAAAATCACACAGACCACAGAGTACGAAGTCCTGGTAAGTTTTACCTGGGTTTGGTCATACCTATTAAGCACTTGACATTCCCTCCCAACCACTCATTCATCCATTCCAGAAGATCAGCACTTGAGCTGCAATGAAGCCAATAGGAGAAGAGCAAACCCCTCCTAGAACCAGTTTTCCTACAACTTCACAATCTGTGCACAAAACTGAATTCCTGAATTGTCAAATACTCTTGGCTATCATAGATAGAAATTAAATACTTAGCTCACACATAGAAATGATGATGTTCCCCTAGTTTCAGCAAATTCTGGGGTTACGTCTTCTTTGAGGTGAAGGGAGTGTGGTAACTGAGGGGATTCTTTGACTGAAATTGAATATGTATTAGGCCTCAGATTTTTAGACAGTATAGGTAACTATTATAAATCAGTTAGTGAAACGAACTGTAAAAGTGGCCTTAGACATGTAAGGAAATACTTTTATGTTGACAGTCTGTTTTCTTCATTCAATCCCGAGTGCATTATATCATGTTGGTGCAGACTTTGTTGTGTTAAGATGCTTTACCCAACATGTTTGTACGTTTAAGCGTTCTCATAGTTGATAGAAGAGCACCTGGTTCTCAATAGACTAGCAAAGCTGCAGCAGATATCTCATTACTCTAATGCCCCTAGTTCCTTTTTGAACCAAGCCTACATATTAATATCTTGTTTCAGATTCCTTGTGTTTTCCTGGAGAGAAATGTTACTTCTTGAAATGACAACATTGGCCAGTATGTGTCGTTGGGTGGATAGGGCACCACATTCACAATTGAAACCAAGTTTGTGGGTAATTTCATGCTTACAATAATTATTTCATGGTTCCTGTTGGTGTTGGAGGCATCAAAAGTAAAGAGTTTACCTGTCCCCTTCATCATTTTCGAGTGGTATATTACATTTTAACTGTCTATTTTTTCCTTAGAGATGACAAAATGGTACCTGAATTTGACAAGTGTGGATTGTAAGTAGAATTAGTATGTTTCAAAAACTAACTTCATTTTCATATAAATCCCAAAGTATGTAAATCAATTTTATTAAACTTTTGAAAGGCTGCAACTGAGGTATCAACACAATGACAAAAATGGAGTCTTCTGACAAACACTAACATCAAGACTGTATAGAAAAAGAGATAAACGAGAATCCCATTTCGGTGAGATATATATATGGAATGTGTTGATTTATTGATGCCCAGGTGGCAGTGTACCAGTGCATCATATGCTAACTCGCTCCCAATTACACAGAATTTTAAATATCCACTCACCAAGCCCTTGGTTCAGAAGACTTGTCGAAGAGTGCTCCCTTACTTGCAAGGACATTATGATGCCTCAGAAAACGTGGATGGAGGAGAAGCAAAGTAGAGAATGGAAATCAGTGCAGTACCTGACCTGTGGTAATGGAGAAGCAAAAGTTAAACTCTGTTACAGTTGTTCGCACACTCTTAAGTGGACCTCACACATGGGATTCAAAGCGATGCGCTGAGTGTTAGAAGAGTGCACAGCAGATGGTAAGCTGACGGAACTGAAATAAATCAGCACAAATTGTCCAGACAATTGATTCTGAGGCCAAGAAACGAGCATCCGAATTTGAGCTAGCAGTGGCTGCGTAAAATGAGGTATAGGACTATGAATGATGTAACTCCCTTTGTCTCAGGGATCTGGAGTGTGTTGTGGATTGTGCTTGTCCCTATCAAGACAGAAAACTGACGTTGAACACCAATGAGAAAGCAACCCCTCCGGTGTGCAAAGTTGACTTAATCGAAATTTCTCATGGCCACATGCACTGCATCTGCAGGCCCAGGGACCAATTTGGAATTTTCCCAATAGAGAACGTGGGGGCTCAATCAGAGAAATCATGCATCTGATCTGAGGAATCCAGGGGGCCTTGGGGTTGAAATCAGTTTCCGAAGCCTTTGGATGAGCTAAACTCCTAGCCTGGAATGGGATTAGGGTTTGGTATGAGGCAGAGGATGCGGAACAGCTGGGTTTCCATTCGTGGTCCCAAGCCACAAGGATGAGGGAACAAAGAGCATTTGTCTAGGTCCACAGCGTGAGAAGATGAAGCATTTCCTTCACCATTATCTCCCAAATGCAGATGCTACATTTTGGATGGTGTTGAGATTGCACAGCCCCATGGACACCAAGGCGGGGTGAGCAATAATGGCAGCAGGCCCTGATGCATGACATGCATAGATATGTTTCCACAGGTTTTTCTGTGGACAGAGAAGCTCTAGGAAGAACTGGTATGATTTGAACATTCTTATTGAAGTAGAAAGGACAAGCGCACGCTCAATGTGCTCTATTGAATACACTACAAAACGACATACAACAGCCTGAAAAGCTGAATATATTTAGATGCTCCATTTCCACAAGGGGTAGTGTCCTCTGAACTTTCAGAAAAGTGACATAATCGTAATAAAAATGAGATTGTTCTAAACGATGAGAGTATGTTGCGTTGATGACATCAAAGGCAACACCAGCAGTTCAAGATATACAAGACAACACACACAGAAAAACGACATGGAATCAATGTGCAGGAAAATTTGTCCTCACAGTAATATCATGGAATTGCCTAAAACTAAGAGACTAAAATTTTCACTCTACAAATCCCTAAAATTTTACATTAGATACCTGATAGTAATAGACAGGTTGAAATAAAGAAGTATAGTACACGAAACAGGAAGTACCATTTTCTGTTTCAAAGAGATTGAAGGTCCAAGAAAAAGCTTTCAAACAAGTAGATTATGAAACATTATCAAAGCATGTATTGAAAACCGTGGTGAGAGAAACACTGAAGTAAAACAGTGTCTCAGAAACCAAAAAGGCACAATACAAGAAATGGGGAAGCGAAACATTTAGACGAGCCAAATAAAATCAGAACACTTAATGTATGAGATAATAGCAGGGCAAAATTCAGTCCTAAGCAGACTAGATAATGCAGAGGGATTCGTGAATGTCCGTGAACACAAGGGAAAAGAAATCCCTGTATAAGAAGATGGCATAGAAATAGAAGTGTAAACCAATGCAAATATTGCTGTTGAATCCTTGGGTAAGACAAAGCATGAAAGACTACGATTCATAAGAGCCCCATAGGGAAAAACTAGATATAAAAATCAAACTCTGAATAGGTATTTGGAAAAAAATCAGACTGAAAATTACTGAAAGCCAAGAAACAATCATCTATAAGAAACCAGGAGCAAACAGCATCCAAATAATGTGGAATCCCAATAGACCTACAAGCAGCTATATTTTCATTCAAATCATCAAAAATCATGATAAGCTCTGTGATTTTCGATGCACCTAGAGGACAGCAACTCAATCACAACAGAACTCCCACAGGTGTTTCAGCTGATTCCTAGACAGAAATATCACAGTACAGGAAGGTGTGCCAAGACATACACCAAATCATGAATGAGACAAAGCTGCATTATATGGTAGCCTATGCCAAAAGACAGCCATTACCATTAAAGACAGAACTTGGCAAATTCACCAATTGGCAAAGTGAAAAATAATTCAGCAGTTAAATAGTTATCCTAAAAGAAAGATTGAGAATTCTACCCTGAATAGAAAAAGAGTCACAACAGTACTCCTGAAGTGTTTCAGCTGATAACTTGACACAAATATTTCAGGACAGGAAGGAGTGCCAGGACATACACTGAAACCTGAATGAGTAAAAGCTTCAATCTAGAGTAGCCTATGCCACAAGAACGCCATATCTGATAACAGCAGATATAGACATTTTCACAGAGCGGCAAAACTGAATAGAATTCAGCAGTTCAAATCTAATCCTTAGACAAAGTTTGACAATACTACCCTGAAGAGAAAAGTAGCAAGATGAAATGGAAATAAGAAAACCATCATTGGAAATGCAAGAAGAGCCATGAGTTGCAGAGAATTAAAAAGAAGAAGGCAAGGAGGACATCAAAAGCCTACAGATGGGAGAGGGAAGCAGGAAAACATAGGTGATATTCAGCACTATACTAACTGAATCATCCAATATGGCTCTCTGTTTAATGCAAATGGAGAGATGCATGGCCTAATGTGTTTGCAAAACAAACAACAAGCAAACAATCAAAATATCAAACAAAAAAACAAACACCAAAGAGTACTGTTGGCTGACATATATGAAAAGGAACCATGAGAATTCAAAAGAAAATACTCAAAGGGCTGTCAAGTATCATTCAGCACGCACCGAACCAGTTTCGCTGCTTGCATGTACTCAAGATACTTGTATTCAGAAAACAGATGTGAGCAAAAATATTGAAATATGTCCATTCATAAGAGCATATCGTGACCTAACCCAAATGCCTTTTTTGTATAAAATGGATTCATATTCCGTTATATAGATCGACTCTTTTTCCAACAGGAAGATTGAATGTGATATTCATCCCTAGTTAGAGAATTAATGGCATACGCCTCTAACAAAGACACGTAGTACTACAGAACAGTACTAAGAGGAAAAGAGACAGACAGTAAAGAGTACATTGGAATGGGCTTCATTTCTAGGAATTTCAGCCCCCATGGAACAAATGGATCCATGTCTTGAGACTGTGGGAGTTTCAACAGAAAAGCAACAGAGGGATATGTATTCTGAGTGAATGGTTATAACACAAAAATAAGATTCCTTTGGGTGGTCTTTGTGAATTTTAACTGTTAGAAAGGTTAAAGTCGTTGGAAATATAAACATAACATGCACACACTTCCCTCTCTTTGTAATCTGTACTGAGATATGAACTAAAGGAGAGAGGGTTGGAAAAACAGGACCATGGGATGCTAATGGAGAGAATTACTTTTAACTTAGGAATCTCTCGTCTGATGCAGTCCCTCCCCCAGCACTGAAAAGATGCTGCAACCTTTGTGGATGGCAGTTACCAGTTGGATTCCAGGTGGAACGTTGGTGTGTTCCACGAGTCTTGTTGTGGCTTCAGGATCCAAGGTAACTCGGCAGAGCTTTGTGGGTGGATCAGAGTCATGTAGGGGCTGACACCCTCTGTGGAGCTTGGCTTAGGTCTATTTTATCGGGAGCTGATTATGTTCGTGATACTGCTGCTGCCCAATCACCTGAGATCACGGTTCAGTTTCTAGAAACTGAAAAGTCAGACATTGGAAGATATGCCCATCATCTAGCATACTGGTGAGTCTCCGAGGTACTTTCAGACATGCCCAGTAATGTAGAGGTCGACTTTATGGGAGACACGAAAAGAAGCATGAAGAAAAGCTGGCTGCACAGATTGAGGAGAGATGCGAACACATTCATGAGAGTTGTTCTGCTACAATGGAGAATAATGGCATGGAGAATTCTTTCCAGAACACCACGCTCCAAAGACATTCATGAGACATGTTGAGCCTGGCTGATACTAGCAGAAACCCGTGGAGGGTCAACGTGAACTTGAAGAAGGTACTCAATGCTCTGCTCCAAGGAGTGGTCCAATATTCCTGACGTCTAAAAGAGAAGAGATGGCAGAGTTGATAAAATAGCTCATGTTCTTGAAAGAGGCCGTGAGAATCCACACTTCCCAAGGGGCATTTAAAAATCACACAGACCACAGAGCACGAAGTCCTGGTAAGTTATACCCGGTTATGGTCATACTTATAAAGCATTTGCCTTCCCTCCCATTCACTCACTCATCCATTACAGAGGATCAGCCCTTGAGCTGCAATGAAGCCAATAGGAGAAGAGCAAACCCCTCCTAGAAACAGTTTTCCTGCAACTTCACACTCTGCGCACAACACTGAATTCCTCAATTGTCAAATACTCTCGGCTATCATAGATAGATATTAAATATTTAGCTCACACAAATAAATGATGATGTTCCCCTAGTTTCAGCAAATTCTGGGGTTACGTCTTTTTTCGGTTGAAGGGACTGTGGTAAGTGAGGGGATTTTTTGACTGAAGTTCAATATGTATTAGGCTTCATTTTTTTCTAGAGAACATAGATAACTATTATAAATCAGTTAGTGAAACGAACTGTAAAAGTCGCCGTAGACATGTAAGGAAATACTTTTATGTTGACAGTCTGTTTTCTTCATTCAATCCCGGGTGCAGTATATCATGTGGGTGGAGACATGGTTGTGTTAAACTGCTTTACCCAACATGTTTGGACGTTTAAGCATTCTCATGGTTGATAGAAGAGCCCCTGGTTCTCAATAGACTAGCAAAGCTGCAGCAGGTTTCTCATTACTCTAATGCCCCTAGTTCCTTTTTGAACCAAGCCCACATATTAATAACTTGTTTAAGATTCTTTGTGTTTTCCTGGAGAGAAATGTTACTTCTTGAAATGACAACATTGGCCAGTATATGTCATTGGGTGGAAAGGGCACCACATGCACAAGGGAAACCATGTGTGGGGGTAATTTCATGCTTACAATAATTATTTCATGGTTACTGTTGGTGTTGGAGGCATCAAAAGTAAAGAATTTACCTGTCCCCTTCATCATTTTCGAGTGGCAATTTACATTTTATCTGTCTAGTTTTTCCTTAGAGATGACAAAATGGTACCTGAATTTGAGAAGTGTGGATTGTAAGTAGATTTAGTATGTTTCAAAAACTAACTTCATTTTCATATAAATCCCAAAATATGTAAATCAATTGAATTAAACTTTTGAAAGTCTGCAACTGAGGTAGCAGCACAATGACAAAAATGGGGTTTTGGACAAACAGTAACATCATGAATCTATAGAAAAAGAGATAAACAAGAATCCCATTTCGGTGAGTTATATATGGAAAGTGATGATTTATTGATGCCCAGGTGGCAGTGTACTAGTGCATCATATGCTAACTTGCTCCCAATTACACAGAAATTTAAACATCCATTCACCAAGACCTTGTTTCAGAGACTTGCCATAGAGTGCTCCCTTACTTGCAAGGACAGTATGATGCCTCAGAAAACGTGGATGGAGGAGAAGCAAAGTAGAGAATGGAAATCAGTGCAGTACCTTACCTCTGGTAATGGAGCAGCAAAGGTGAAACTCTGTTTCAATTGGACCCACACTCTTAAGCCGAGCAGACACATGGGATTAAAAGCGATGCGCTGAGTGTTGGAAGAGTGCACAGCAGATGCTAAGCTGACAGAACTGAAATAAATCAGCACAAATTGTCCCCACAATTGATTCTGAGGCCAAGAAACGAGCAGCCGAATTTGAGCTAGCAGTGGCTGCATAAAATGAGGTATAGGACTATGAAATTATGTCACACGCTTTGTCTCAGTGATCTGAAGTGTGTTGTGGTTTGTGGTTGGCCCTACCAAGAGAGAAACCTGACCTTGAACCCCAATGAGAAAGCAAGCACTCTGGTGTGCAAAGTTGACTTTTTTGAAATGTACCATGGCCACATGATCTGCATCTGCAGGCCCAGGTACCAATTTGGCATTTTGCCAATAAAGAACGTGGGGGCTCAATCAGAGAAATCATACATCTGGTCTGAGGAATCCAGGGGACCTTGTGGTTGAAAACAGTTTTCAAATCCTTTGGATCAGCTAAATTCCTTGCCTGGACTGGGATTAGGGTTTGGTATGAGGTAGAGGATGCGGGACAGCTGGGTTTCCTTTCGTGGTCCCAAGCCACAAGGATGAGGGAACAAAGAGCATTTGTCTAGGTCCACAGCGTGAGAAGATGAAGCATTTCCTTCACCATTATCTCCCAAATGCAGATGCTACATTTTGGATGGCGTTGAGATTGCACAGGCCCAAGGACACCTAGGCGGGTTTAGCAAAAATGGCATCATGCCCTGATGCATGACATCCATAGATGTATTTCCACAGGTTTTTCTGTGGACAGAGAAGCTCTGGGAAGAACTGGTAAGTTTGGAACATTCTTATGGAAGTAGAAAGTACAAGCGCACTGTCAATGTGCTCTATTGAATACACTTCAAAATGACATACAACAGCCAGCAAAGCTGAATATATTTAGATGCTCCGTTTCCACAAGGGGGAGGGTTCTCTGAACTTTCAAGAATTTGACATAAGCATAATAAAAATGAGATTGTTCTAAACGATGAGAGTATGTTGCGTTGATCACATCAAAGTCAACACCAGCCGTTAGAGATATACAAGACAACGCACACACAGGAAAACGACATGGAATCAATCTGCAGGAAAATTTGCCCTCACAGAAATATCATGGAATTGCCTACAAATAAGAGACTAAAATTTTCACTTTACAAATCCCTAAAATTCTACATTAGATACCTGATAGTAATAGACCAGTTGAGATAAAGAAGTATAGTACAAGAAACAGGAAGTACCATTTTCTGATTCAAAGAGTTTGAAGGTCCAAAAAAAGCTTTCAAACATCTTGATTATGAAACATTATCTGAGCATATATTGAAAAACACGGTGAGAGAAAAACTGAAGTAAAACAGTTTCTCAGAATCACAAAAGTCACAATACCAGAAATGTGGAAGAGAATCATTGAGACGAGCCAAATAAAATCAGAATACTCAAAATGTTAGATAATAGCAGGGCAAAATTCAGTCGTTGCAGAGTAGATAATGCAGAGGGACACGTGAATGTCCCTGAAAACAAGGGAAAAGAAATCCCTGTATCAGAAAATGGCATAGAAAAGCAAGTGTAAACCAGTGCAAATATTGCTGTTGAATCCTTGGGTAAGACAAAGCATGAAAGACTAGGATTCATAAGAGCCCCATAGGGAAAAGCTAGATATAAAAATCAAACTCTGAATAGGTATTTGGAGAAAAAGCAGACTGAAAATTACTGAAAGCCAAGAAACAATCATCTATATGAAACCAGGAGCAAACAGCATCCAAAATAATGTGTAATCCCAATAGACCTACAAGCAGCTATAATTTCATTCAAATCATCAAAGATCATGATAAGCTCTGTGATTTTCGGTGCACCTAGAGAACAGCAACACAGTCACAACAGAACCCCCACACGTATTTCAGCTTATACTTAGACCAAAATATCACAGTACAGGAAGGAGTGCCAAGACATAGACAAAATCTTGAATGAGACAAAGCTGCATTATACGGTAGCCTATGCCACAAGACAGCCATTACCATTAATGACAGAACTTGGCAATTTCACAGATCGGCTAAGTGTAAAATAATTCAGCATTTAAATAATTATCCTAAAAGAAATGTTGAGAATTCTACCCTGAATAGAAAAGTAGTCACAACAGAAACTCCGGAAGTGTTTCAGCTGATAACTCGACACAAATATTGCAGGACAGGGAGGAGTGCCATGACATACACTGAAACCTGAATGAGAAAAAGCTGCAATCTAGAGTAGCCTATGCCACAAGAATGCCATATCTGATAACAGCAGATCTAGAAAATTTCACAGAGTGGCAAGCTGAATAGAATTCAGCAGTTCAATTCTTATACTTAGACAAAGATTGACAATTGTACCCTGAAGAGTAAAGTAGCAAGATGAAATTGAAATAAGAAACCATCATTGGAAATAAAGAAGAGCCATGAGTTGTAGAGAATTAACAAGAAGAAAGCAAGGAGGACCTCAAAAGCCTACAGATGGGATAGGGAAGCAGGAAAACATAGGTGATTTTCAGCAATATACTAACTGAATCATTCTATACGTCTCTCTGTTTAATGCAAATGGAGAGATATATGGCCTAATGTGTTTGCAAAACAAACAACAAGCAAACAATAAAAATATCAAACAAACAAACACCAAAGAGTACTGTTGGCTGACATATATGCAAAGAAACATGAGAATTCAAAAGAAAATACACAAAGTGCTGTCAAGTATCATTCAGCACGCAACGAACCAGTTTCGCTGCTTGCATGTACTCAAAACACTTGTATTCAGAAAAGAGATGCGAGCAAAATGATTGAAAAATTTTCATTCATAAGAGCATATCGTGACCTAACCCAAATGCCTTTTTTGTATAAAATGGATTCATATTCCATTGTATAGATTGACTCTTCTTCCAACAGGAAGATTGAACGTGATATTCATCCCTAGTTAGAGAATTAATGGCATACGCCTCTAACAAAGACAAGTAGTTCTACAAAATGTACTAAGATCAAAAGAGATAGACAGAAAAGTGTACAATGGGATGGGCTTCATTTCTAGGAATTTCAGCCCCCATGAAACAAATGGATCCATGTCATGAGACTGTGGGAGTTTAAGCAGAAAAGCAACAGACGGATATGCATTCTGAGTGAATGGCTATTACAGAAATATAAGATTCCTTTGGGTGGTCTTTGTGAATTTTAACTGTTAGAAAGTTTAAAGCCCTTGGAAATATACACTTAACATTCACACACATCCCTCTCTTTGTAATCTGTACTGAGATATGAACTAAAGGAAAGAGGGTTGGAAAAACAGGACCATGGAATGCTAATGGAGAGAATTACTTTTAACTTGGGAATCTCTCGTCTGATGCAGTCCCTCCCCCAGCACTGAAAAGATGCTGCAACCTTTGTGGATGGCAGTTACCGGTTGGATTCTAGGTGGAACTTTGGTGTGTTCCACGAGTCTTGTTGTGGCTTCAGGATCCAAGGTAACTCGGCAGAGCTCTGTGGGTGGATCAGAGACATGTAGGGGCTGACACCCTCTGTGGAGCTTGGCTTAGGTCTATTTTATCGGGAGCTGATTATGTTCGTGATACTGCTGCTGCCCAATCACCTGAGATCACGGTTCAGTTTCTAGAAACTGAAAAGTCAGACATTGGAAGATATGCCCATCATCAGCATACTGGTGAGTCTCCGAGGTACTTTCAGACATGCCCAGTAATGTAGAGGTCGACTTTATGGGAGACACGAAAAGAAGCATGAAGAAAAGCTGGCTGCACAGATTGAGGAGAGATGCGAACACATTCATGAGAGTTGTTCTGCTACAATGGAGAATAATGGCATGGAGACTTTTTTCCAGAACACCACGCTCCAAAGACATTCATGAGACATGTCGAGCCTGGCTGATACTAGCAGAAACCTGTGGAGGGTCAACGTGAACTTGAAGAAGGTACTCAATGCTCTGCTCCAAGTAGTGGTCCAATTTTCCTGACGTCTAAAAGAGAAGAGATGGTAGAGTTGATAAAATAGCTCATGTTCTTGAAAGAGGCCGTGAGAATCCACACTTCCCAAGGGGCATTTAAAAATCACACAGACCACAGAGTACGAAGTCCTGGTAAGTTTTACCTGGGTTTGGTCATACCTATTAAGCACTTGACATTCCCTCCCAACCACTCATTCATCCATTCCAGAAGATCAGCACTTGAGCTGCAATGAAGCCAATAGGAGAAGAGCAAACCCCTCCTAGAACCAGTTTTCCTACAACTTCACAATCTGTGCACAAAACTGAATTCCTGAATTGTCAAATACTCTTGGCTATCATAGATAGAAATTAAATACTTAGCTCACACATAGAAATGATGATGTTCCCCTAGTTTCAGCAAATTCTGGGGTTACGTCTTCTTTGAGGTGAAGGGAGTGTGGTAACTGAGGGGATTCTTTGACTGAAATTGAATATGTATTAGGCCTCAGATTTTTAGACAGTATAGGTAACTATTATAAATCAGTTAGTGAAACGAACTGTAAAAGTGGCCTTAGACATGTAAGGAAATACTTTTATGTTGACAGTCTGTTTTCTTCATTCAATCCCGAGTGCATTATATCATGTTGGTGCAGACTTTGTTGTGTTAAGATGCTTTACCCAACATGTTTGTACGTTTAAGCGTTCTCATAGTTGATAGAAGAGCACCTGGTTCTCAATAGACTAGCAAAGCTGCAGCAGATATCTCATTACTCTAATGCCCCTAGTTCCTTTTTGAACCAAGCCTACATATTAATATCTTGTTTCAGATTCCTTGTGTTTTCCTGGAGAGAAATGTTACTTCTTGAAATGACAACATTGGCCAGTATGTGTCGTTGGGTGGATAGGGCACCACATTCACAATTGAAACCAAGTTTGTGGGTAATTTCATGCTTACAATAATTATTTCATGGTTCCTGTTGGTGTTGGAGGCATCAAAAGTAAAGAGTTTACCTGTCCCCTTCATCATTTTCGAGTGGTATATTACATTTTAACTGTCTATTTTTTCCTTAGAGATGACAAAATGGTACCTGAATTTGACAAGTGTGGATTGTAAGTAGAATTAGTATGTTTCAAAAACTAACTTCATTTTCATATAAATCCCAAAGTATGTAAATCAATTTTATTAAACTTTTGAAAGGCTGCAACTGAGGTATCAACACAATGACAAAAATGGAGTCTTCTGACAAACACTAACATCAAGACTGTATAGAAAAAGAGATAAACGAGAATCCCATTTCGGTGAGATATATATATGGAATGTGTTGATTTATTGATGCCCAGGTGGCAGTGTACCAGTGCATCATATGCTAACTCGCTCCCAATTACACAGAATTTTAAATATCCACTCACCAAGCCCTTGGTTCAGAAGACTTGTCGAAGAGTGCTCCCTTACTTGCAAGGACATTATGATGCCTCAGAAAACGTGGATGGAGGAGAAGCAAAGTAGAGAATGGAAATCAGTGCAGTACCTGACCTGTGGTAATGGAGAAGCAAAAGTTAAACTCTGTTACAGTTGTTCGCACACTCTTAAGTGGACCTCACACATGGGATTCAAAGCGATGCGCTGAGTGTTAGAAGAGTGCACAGCAGATGGTAAGCTGACGGAACTGAAATAAATCAGCACAAATTGTCCAGACAATTGATTCTGAGGCCAAGAAACGAGCATCCGAATTTGAGCTAGCAGTGGCTGCGTAAAATGAGGTATAGGACTATGAATGATGTAACTCCCTTTGTCTCAGGGATCTGGAGTGTGTTGTGGATTGTGCTTGTCCCTATCAAGACAGAAAACTGACGTTGAACACCAATGAGAAAGCAACCCCTCCGGTGTGCAAAGTTGACTTAATCGAAATTTCTCATGGCCACATGCACTGCATCTGCAGGCCCAGGGACCAATTTGGAATTTTCCCAATAGAGAACGTGGGGGCTCAATCAGAGAAATCATGCATCTGATCTGAGGAATCCAGGGGGCCTTGGGGTTGAAATCAGTTTCCGAAGCCTTTGGATGAGCTAAACTCCTAGCCTGGAATGGGATTAGGGTTTGGTATGAGGCAGATGATGCGGAACAGCTGGGTTTCCATTAGTGGTCCCAAGCCACAAGGATGAGGGAACAAAGAGCATTTGTCTAGGTCCACAGCGTGAGAAGATGAAGCATTTCCTTCACCATTATCTCCCAAATGCAGATGCTACATTTTGGATGGCGTTAAGATTGCACAGCCCCATGGACACCAAGGTGGGGTGAGCAATAATGGCAGCAGGCCCTGATGCATGACATGCATAGATATGTTTCCACAGGTTTTTCTGTGGACAGAGAAGCTCTAGGAAGAACTGGTATGATTTGAACATTCTTATTGAAGTAGAAAGGACAAGCGCACTCTCAATGTGCTCTATTGAATACACTACAAAACGACATACAACAGCCTGAAAAGCTGAATATATTTAGATGCTCCATTTCCACAAGGGGTAGTGTCCTCTGAACTTTCAGAAAAGTGACATAATCGTAATAAAAATGAGATTGTTCTAAACGATGAGAGTATGTTGCGTTGATGACATCAAAGGCAACACCAGCAGTTCAAGATATACAAGACAACACACACAGAAAAACGACATGGAATCAATGTGCAGGAAAATTTGTCCTCACAGTAATATCATGGAATTGCCTAAAACTAAGAGACTAAAATTTTCACTCTACAAATCCCTAAAATTTTACATTAGATACCTGATAGTAATAGACAGGTTGAAATAAAGAAGTATAGTACACGAAACAGGAAGTACCATTTTCTGTTTCAAAGAGATTGAAGGTCCAAGAAAAAGCTTTCAAACAAGTAGATTATGAAACATTATCAAAGCATGTATTGAAAACCGTGGTGAGAGAAACACTGAAGTAAAACAGTGTCTCAGAAACCAAAAAGGCACAATACAAGAAATGGGGAAGCGAAACATTTAGACGAGCCAAATAAAATCAGAACACTTAATGTATGAGATAATAGCAGGGCAAAATTCAGTCCTAAGCAGACTAGATAATGCAGAGGGATTCGTGAATGTCCGTGAACACAAGGGAAAAGAAATCCCTGTATAAGAAGATGGCATAGAAATAGAAGTGTAAACCAATGCAAATATTGCTGTTGAATCCTTGGGTAAGACAAAGCATGAAAGACTACGATTCATAAGAGCCCCATAGGGAAAAACTAGATATAAAAATCAAACTCTGAATAGGTATTTGGAAAAAAATCAGACTGAAAATTACTGAAAGCCAAGAAACAATCATCTATAAGAAACCAGGAGCAAACAGCATCCAAATAATGTGGAATCCCAATAGACCTACAAGCAGCTATATTTTCATTCAAATCATCAAAAATCATGATAAGCTCTGTGATTTTCGATGCACCTAGAGGACAGCAACTCAATCACAACAGAACTCCCACAGGTGTTTCAGCTGATTCCTAGACAGAAATATCACAGTACAGGAAGGTGTGCCAAGACATACACCAAATCATGAATGAGACAAAGCTGCATTATATGGTAGCCTATGCCAAAAGACAGCCATTACCATTAAAGACAGAACTTGGCAAATTCACCAATTGGCAAAGTGAAAAATAATTCAGCAGTTAAATAGTTATCCTAAAAGAAAGATTGAGAATTCTACCCTGAATAGAAAAAGAGTCACAACAGTACTCCTGAAGTGTTTCAGCTGATAACTTGACACAAATATTTCAGGACAGGAAGGAGTGCCAGGACATACACTGAAACCTGAATGAGTAAAAGCTTCAATCTAGAGTAGCCTATGCCACAAGAACGCCATATCTGATAACAGCAGATATAGACATTTTCACAGAGCGGCAAAACTGAATAGAATTCAGCAGTTCAAATCTAATCCTTAGACAAAGTTTGACAATACTACCCTGAAGAGAAAAGTAGCAAGATGAAATGGAAATAAGAAAACCATCATTGGAAATGCAAGAAGAGCCATGAGTTGCAGAGAATTAAAAAGAAGAAGGCAAGGAGGACATCAAAAGCCTACAGATGGGAGAGGGAAGCAGGAAAACATAGGTGATATTCAGCACTATACTAACTGAATCATCCAATATGGCTCTCTGTTTAATGCAAATGGAGAGATGCATGGCCTAATGTGTTTGCAAAACAAACAACAAGCAAACAATCAAAATATCAAACAAAAAAACAAACACCAAAGAGTACTGTTGGCTGACATATATGAAAAGGAACCATGAGAATTCAAAAGAAAATACTCAAAGGGCTGTCAAGTATCATTCAGCACGCACCGAACCAGTTTCGCTGCTTGCATGTACTCAAGATACTTGTATTCAGAAAACAGATGTGAGCAAAAATATTGAAATATGTCCATTCATAAGAGCATATCGTGACCTAACCCAAATGCCTTTTTTGTATAAAATGGATTCATATTCCGTTATATAGATCGACTCTTTTTCCAACAGGAAGATTGAATGTGATATTCATCCCTAGTTAGAGAATTAATGGCATACGCCTCTAACAAAGACAAGTAGTACTACAGAACAGTACTAAGAGGAAAAGAGACAGACAGTAAAGAGTACATTGGAATGGGCTTCATTTCTAGGAATTTCAGCCCCCATGGAACAAATGGATCCATGTCTTGAGACTGTGGGAGTTTCAACAGAAAAGCAACAGAGGGATATGTATTCTGAGTGAATGGTTATAACACAAAAATAAGATTCCTTTGGGTGTTCTTTGTGAATTTTAACTGTTAGAAAGGTTAAAGTCGTTGGAAATATAAACATAACATGCACACACTTCCCTCTCTTTGTAATCTGTACTGAGATATGAACTAAAGGAGAGAGGGTTGGAAAAACAGGACCATGGGATGCTAATGGAGAGAATTACTTTTAACTTAGGAATCTCTCGTCTGATGCAGTCCCTCCCCCAGCACTGAAAAGATGCTGCAACCTTTGTGGATGGCAGTTACCAGTTGGATTCCAGGTGGAACGTTGGTGTGTTCCACGAGTCTTGTTGTGGCTTCAGGATCCAAGGTAACTCGGCAGAGCTTTGTGGGTGGATCAGAGTCATGTAGGGGCTGACACCCTCTGTGGAGCTTGGCTTAGGTCTATTTTATCAGGAGCTGATTATGTTCGTGATACTGCTGCTGCCCAATCACCTGAGATCACGGTTCAGTTTCTAGAAACTGAAAAGTCAGACATTGGAAGATATGCCCATCATCTAGCATACTGGTGAGTCTCCGAGGTACTTTCAGACATGCCCAGTAATGTAGAGGTCGACTTTATGGGAGACACGAAAAGAAGCATGAAGAAAAGCTGGCTGCACAGATTGAGGAGAGATGCGAACACATTCATGAGAGTTGTTCTGCTACAATGGAGAATAATGGCATGGAGAATTCTTTCCAGAACACCACGCTCCAAAGACATTCATGAGACATGTTGAGCCTGGCTGATACTAGCAGAAACCCGTGGAGGGTCAACGTGAACTTGAAGAAGGTACTCAATGCTCTGCTCCAAGGAGTGGTCCAATATTCCTGACGTCTAAAAGAGAAGAGATGGCAGAGTTGATAAAATAGCTCATGTTCTTGAAAGAGGCCGTGAGAATCCACACTTCCCAAGGGGCATTTAAAAATCACACAGACCACAGAGCACGAAGTCCTGGTAAGTTATACCCGGATATGGTCATACTTATAAAGCATTTGCCTTCCCTCCCATTCACTCACTCATCCATTACAGAGGATCAGCCCTTGAGCTGCAATGAAGCCAATAGGAGAAGAGCAAACCCCTCCTAGAAACAGTTTTCCTGCAACTTCACACTCTGCGCACAACACTGAATTCCTCAATGGTCAAATACTCTCGGCTATCATAGATAGATATTAAATATTTAGCTCACACAAATAAATGATGATGTTCCCCTAGTTTCAGCAAATTCTGGGGTTACGTCTTCTTTCGGTTGAAGGGAGTGTGGTAAGTGAGGGGACTTTTTGACTGAAGTTCAATATGTATTAGGCTTCATTTTTTTCTAGAGAACATAGATAACTATTATAAATCAGTTAGTGAAACGAACTGTAAAAGTCGCCGTAGACATGTAAGGAAATACTTTTATGTTGACAGTCTGTTTTCTTCATTCAATCCCGGGTGCAGTATATCATGTGGGTGGAGACATGGTTGTGTTAAACTGCTTTACCCAACATGTTTGGACGTTTAAGCATTCTCATGGTTGATAGAAGAGCCCCTGGTTCTCAATAGACTAGCAAAGCTGCAGCAGGTTTCTCATTACTCTAATGCCCCTAGTTCCTTTTTGAACCAAGCCCACATATTAATAACTTGTTTAAGATTCTTTGTGTTTTCCTGGAGAGAAATGTTACTTCTTGAAATGACAACATTGGCCAGTATATGTCATTGGGTGGAAAGGGCACCACATGCACAAGGGAAACCATGTGTGGGGGTAATTTCATGCTTACAATAATTATTTCATGGTTACTGTTGGTGTTGGAGGCATCAAAAGTAAAGAATTTACCTGTCCCCTTCATCATTTTCGAGTGGCAATTTACATTTTATCTGTCTAGTTTTTCCTTAGAGATGACAAAATGGTACCTGAATTTGAGAAGTGTGGATTGTAAGTAGATTTAGTATGTTTCAAAAACTAACTTCATTTTCATATAAATCCCAAAATATGTAAATCAATTGAATTAAACTTTTGAAAGTCTGCAACTGAGGTAGCAGCACAATGACAAAAATGGGGTTTTGGACAAACAGTAACATCATGAATCTATAGAAAAAGAGATAAACAAGAATCCCATTTCGGTGAGTTATATATGGAAAGTGATGATTTATTGATGCCCAGGTGGCAGTGTACTAGTGCATCATATGCTAACTTGCTCCCAATTACACAGAAATTTAAACATCCATTCACCAAGACCTTGTTTCAGAGACTTGCCATAGAGTGCTCCCTTACTTGCAAGGACAGTATGATGCCTCAGAAAACGTGGATGGAGGAGAAGCAAAGTAGAGAATGGAAATCAGTGCAGTACCTTACCTCTGGTAATGGAGCAGCAAAGGTGAAACTCTGTTTCAATTGGACCCACACTCTTAAGCCGAGCAGACACATGGGATTAAAAGCGATGCGCTGAGTGTTGGAAGAGTGCACAGCAGATGCTAAGCTGACAGAACTGAAATAAATCAGCACAAATTGTCCCCACAATTGATTCTGAGGCCAAGAAACGAGCAGCCGAATTTGAGCTAGCAGTGGCTGCATAAAATGAGGTATAGGACTATGAAATTATGTCACACGCTTTGTCTCAGTGATCTGAAGTGTGTTGTGGTTTGTGGTTGGCCCTACCAAGAGAGAAACCTGACCTTGAACCCCAATGAGAAAGCAAGCACTCCGGTGTGCAAAGTTGACTTTTTTGAAATGTACCATGGCCACATGATCTGCATCTGCAGGCCCAGGTACCAATTTGGCATTTTGCCAATAAAGAACGTGGGGGCTCAATCAGAGAAATCATACATCTGGTCTGAGGAATCCAGGGGACCTTGTGGTTGAAAACAGTTTTCAAATCCTTTGGATCAGCTAAATTCCTTGCCTGGACTGGGATTAGGGTTTGGTATGAGGTAGAGGATGCGGGACAGCTGGGTTTCCTTTCGTGGTCCCAAGCCACAAGGATGAGGGAACAAAGAGCATTTGTCTAGGTCCACAGCGTGAGAAGATGAAGCATTTCCTTCACCATTATCTCCCAAATGCAGATGCTACATTTTGGATGGCGTTGAGATTGCACAGGCCCAAGGACACCTAGGCGGGTTTAGCAAAAATGGCATCATGCCCTGATGCATGACATCCATAGATGTATTTCCACAGGTTTTTCTGTGGACAGAGAAGCTCTGGGAAGAACTGGTAAGTTTGGAACATTCTTATGGAAGTAGAAAGTACAAGCGCACTGTCAATGTGCTCTATTGAATACACTTCAAAATGACATACAACAGCCAGCAAAGCTGAATATATTTAGATGCTCCGTTTCCACAAGGGGGAGGGTTCTCTGAACTTTCAAGAATTTGACATAAGCATAATAAAAATGAGATTGTTCTAAACGATGAGAGTATGTTGCGTTGATCACATCAAAGTCAACACCAGCCGTTAGAGATATACAAGACAACGCACACACAGGAAAACGACATGGAATCAATCTGCAGGAAAATTTGCCCTCACAGAAATATCATGGAATTGCCTACAAATAAGAGACTAAAATTTTCACTTTACAAATCCCTAAAATTCTACATTAGATACCTGATAGTAATAGACCAGTTGAGATAAAGAAGTATAGTACAAGAAACAGGAAGTACCATTTTCTGATTCAAAGAGTTTGAAGGTCCAAAAAAAGCTTTCAAACATCTTGATTATGAAACATTATCTGAGCATATATTGAAAAACACGGTGAGAGAAAAACTGAAGTAAAACAGTTTCTCAGAATCACAAAAGTCACAATACCAGAAATGTGGAAGAGAATCATTGAGACGAGCCAAATAAAATCAGAATACTCAAAATGTTAGATAATAGCAGGGCAAAATTCAGTCGTTGCAGAGTAGATAATGCAGAGGGACACGTGAATGTCCCTGAAAACAAGGGAAAAGAAATCCCTGTATCAGAAAATGGCATAGAAAAGCAAGTGTAAACCAGTGCAAATATTGCTGTTGAATCCTTGGGTAAGACAAAGCATGAAAGACTAGGATTCATAAGAGCCCCATAGGGAAAAGCTAGATATAAAAATCAAACTCTGAATAGGTATTTGGAGAAAAAGCAGACTGAAAATTACTGAAAGCCAAGAAACAATCATCTATATGAAACCAGGAGCAAACAGCATCCAAAATAATGTGTAATCCCAATAGACCTACAAGCAGCTATAATTTCATTCAAATCATCAAAGATCATGATAAGCTCTGTGATTTTCGGTGCACCTAGAGAACAGCAACACAGTCACAACAGAACCCCCACACGTATTTCAGCTTATACTTAGACCAAAATATCACAGTACAGGAAGGAGTGCCAAGACATAGACAAAATCTTGAATGAGACAAAGCTGCATTATACGGTAGCCTATGCCACAAGACAGCCATTACCATTAATGACAGAACTTGGCAATTTCACAGATCGGCTAAGTGTAAAATAATTCAGCATTTAAATAATTATCCTAAAAGAAATGTTGAGAATTCTACCCTGAATAGAAAAGTAGTCACAACAGAAACTCCGGAAGTGTTTCAGCTGATAACTCGACACAAATATTGCAGGACAGGGAGGAGTGCCATGACATACACTGAAACCTGAATGAGAAAAAGCTGCAATCTAGAGTAGCCTATGCCACAAGAATGCCATATCTGATAACAGCAGATCTAGAAAATTTCACAGAGTGGCAAGCTGAATAGAATTCAGCAGTTCAATTCTTATACTTAGACAAAGATTGACAATTGTACCCTGAAGAGTAAAGTAGCAAGATGAAATTGAAATAAGAAACCATCATTGGAAATAAAGAAGAGCCATGAGTTGTAGAGAATTAACAAGAAGAAAGCAAGGAGGACCTCAAAAGCCTACAGATGGGATAGGGAAGCAGGAAAACATAGGTGATTTTCAGCAATATACTAACTGAATCATTCTATACGTCTCTCTGTTTAATGCAAATGGAGAGATATATGGCCTAATGTGTTTGCAAAACAAACAACAAGCAAACAATAAAAATATCAAACAAACAAACACCAAAGAGTACTGTTGGCTGACATATATGCAAAGAAACATGAGAATTCAAAAGAAAATACACAAAGTGCTGTCAAGTATCATTCAGCACGCAACGAACCAGTTTCGCTGCTTGCATGTACTCAAAACACTTGTATTCAGAAAAGAGATGCGAGCAAAATGATTGAAAAATTTTCATTCATAAGAGCATATCGTGACCTAACCCAAATGCCTTTTTTGTATAAAATGGATTCATATTCCATTGTATAGATTGACTCTTCTTCCAACAGGAAGATTGAACGTGATATTCATCCCTAGTTAGAGAATTAATGGCATACGCCTCTAACAAAGACAAGTAGTTCTACAAAATGTACTAAGATCAAAAGAGATAGACAGAAAAGTGTACAATGGGATGGGCTTCATTTCTAGGAATTTCAGCCCCCATGAAACAAATGGATCCATGTCATGAGACTGTGGGAGTTTAAGCAGAAAAGCAACAGACGGATATGCATTCTGAGTGAATGGCTATTACAGAAATATAAGATTCCTTTGGGTGGTCTTTGTGAATTTTAACTGTTAGAAAGTTTAAAGCCCTTGGAAATATACACTTAACATTCACACACATCCCTCTCTTTGTAATCTGTACTGAGATATGAACTAAAGGAAAGAGGGTTGGAAAAACAGGACCATGGAATGCTAATGGAGAGAATTACTTTTAACTTGGGAATCTCTCGTCTGATGCAGTCCCTCCCCCAGCACTGAAAAGATGCTGCAACCTTTGTGGATGGCAGTTACCGGTTGGATTCTAGGTGGAACTTTGGTGTGTTCCACGAGTCTTGTTGTGGCTTCAGGATCCAAGGTAACTCGGCAGAGCTCTGTGGGTGGATCAGAGACATGTAGGGGCTGACACCCTCTGTGGAGCTTGGCTTAGGTCTATTTTATCGGGAGCTGATTATGTTCGTGATACTGCTGCTGCCCAATCACCTGAGATCACGGTTCAGTTTCTAGAAACTGAAAAGTCAGACATTGGAAGATATGCCCATCATCAGCATACTGGTGAGTCTCCGAGGTACTTTCAGACATGCCCAGTAATGTAGAGGTCGACTTTATGGGAGACACGAAAAGAAGCATGAAGAAAAGCTGGCTGCACAGATTGAGGAGAGATGCGAACACATTCATGAGAGTTGTTCTGCTACAATGGAGAATAATGGCATGGAGACTTTTTTCCAGAACACCACGCTCCAAAGACATTCATGAGACATGTCGAGCCTGGCTGATACTAGCAGAAACCTGTGGAGGGTCAACGTGAACTTGAAGAAGGTACTCAATGCTCTGCTCCAAGTAGTGGTCCAATTTTCCTGACGTCTAAAAGAGAAGAGATGGTAGAGTTGATAAAATAGCTCATGTTCTTGAAAGAGGCCGTGAGAATCCACACTTCCCAAGGGGCATTTAAAAATCACACAGACCACAGAGTACGAAGTCCTGGTAAGTTTTACCTGGGTTTGGTCATACCTATTAAGCACTTGACATTCCCTCCCAACCACTCATTCATCCATTCCAGAAGATCAGCACTTGAGCTGCAATGAAGCCAATAGGAGAAGAGCAAACCCCTCCTAGAACCAGTTTTCCTACAACTTCACAATCTGTGCACAAAACTGAATTCCTGAATTGTCAAATACTCTTGGCTATCATAGATAGAAATTAAATACTTAGCTCACACATAGAAATGATGATGTTCCCCTAGTTTCAGCAAATTCTGGGGTTACGTCTTCTTTGAGGTGAAGGGAGTGTGGTAACTGAGGGGATTCTTTGACTGAAATTGAATATGTATTAGGCCTCAGATTTTTAGACAGTATAGGTAACTATTATAAATCAGTTAGTGAAACGAACTGTAAAAGTGGCCTTAGACATGTAAGGAAATACTTTTATGTTGACAGTCTGTTTTCTTCATTCAATCCCGAGTGCATTATATCATGTTGGTGCAGACTTTGTTGTGTTAAGATGCTTTACCCAACATGTTTGTACGTTTAAGCGTTCTCATAGTTGATAGAAGAGCACCTGGTTCTCAATAGACTAGCAAAGCTGCAGCAGATATCTCATTACTCTAATGCCCCTAGTTCCTTTTTGAACCAAGCCTACATATTAATATCTTGTTTCAGATTCCTTGTGTTTTCCTGGAGAGAAATGTTACTTCTTGAAATGACAACATTGGCCAGTATGTGTCGTTGGGTGGATAGGGCACCACATTCACAATTGAAACCAAGTTTGTGGGTAATTTCATGCTTACAATAATTATTTCATGGTTCCTGTTGGTGTTGGAGGCATCAAAAGTAAAGAGTTTACCTGTCCCCTTCATCATTTTCGAGTGGTATATTACATTTTAACTGTCTATTTTTTCCTTAGAGATGACAAAATGGTACCTGAATTTGACAAGTGTGGATTGTAAGTAGAATTAGTATGTTTCAAAAACTAACTTCATTTTCATATAAATCCCAAAGTATGTAAATCAATTTTATTAAACTTTTGAAAGGCTGCAACTGAGGTATCAACACAATGACAAAAATGGAGTCTTCTGACAAACACTAACATCAAGACTGTATAGAAAAAGAGATAAACGAGAATCCCATTTCGGTGAGATATATATATGGAATGTGTTGATTTATTGATGCCCAGGTGGCAGTGTACCAGTGCATCATATGCTAACTCGCTCCCAATTACACAGAATTTTAAATATCCACTCACCAAGCCCTTGGTTCAGAAGACTTGTCGAAGAGTGCTCCCTTACTTGCAAGGACATTATGATGCCTCAGAAAACGTGGATGGAGGAGAAGCAAAGTAGAGAATGGAAATCAGTGCAGTACCTGACCTGTGGTAATGGAGAAGCAAAAGTTAAACTCTGTTACAGTTGTTCGCACACTCTTAAGTGGACCTCACACATGGGATTCAAAGCGATGCGCTGAGTGTTAGAAGAGTGCACAGCAGATGGTAAGCTGACGGAACTGAAATAAATCAGCACAAATTGTCCAGACAATTGATTCTGAGGCCAAGAAACGAGCATCCGAATTTGAGCTAGCAGTGGCTGCGTAAAATGAGGTATAGGACTATGAATGATGTAACTCCCTTTGTCTCAGGGATCTGGAGTGTGTTGTGGATTGTGCTTGTCCCTATCAAGACAGAAAACTGACGTTGAACACCAATGAGAAAGCAACCCCTCCGGTGTGCAAAGTTGACTTAATCGAAATTTCTCATGGCCACATGCACTGCATCTGCAGGCCCAGGGACCAATTTGGAATTTTCCCAATAGAGAACGTGGGGGCTCAATCAGAGAAATCATGCATCTGATCTGAGGAATCCAGGGGGCCTTGGGGTTGAAATCAGTTTCCGAAGCCTTTGGATGAGCTAAACTCCTAGCCTGGAATGGGATTAGGGTTTGGTATGAGGCAGATGATGCGGAACAGCTGGGTTTCCATTAGTGGTCCCAAGCCACAAGGATGAGGGAACAAAGAGCATTTGTCTAGGTCCACAGCGTGAGAAGATGAAGCATTTCCTTCACCATTATCTCCCAAATGCAGATGCTACATTTTGGATGGCGTTAAGATTGCACAGCCCCATGGACACCAAGGTGGGGTGAGCAATAATGGCAGCAGGCCCTGATGCATGACATGCATAGATATGTTTCCACAGGTTTTTCTGTGGACAGAGAAGCTCTAGGAAGAACTGGTATGATTTGAACATTCTTATTGAAGTAGAAAGGACAAGCGCACTCTCAATGTGCTCTATTGAATACACTACAAAACGACATACAACAGCCTGAAAAGCTGAATATATTTAGATGCTCCATTTCCACAAGGGGTAGTGTCCTCTGAACTTTCAGAAAAGTGACATAATCGTAATAAAAATGAGATTGTTCTAAACGATGAGAGTATGTTGCGTTGATGACATCAAAGGCAACACCAGCAGTTCAAGATATACAAGACAACACACACAGAAAAACGACATGGAATCAATGTGCAGGAAAATTTGTCCTCACAGTAATATCATGGAATTGCCTAAAACTAAGAGACTAAAATTTTCACTCTACAAATCCCTAAAATTTTACATTAGATACCTGATAGTAATAGACAGGTTGAAATAAAGAAGTATAGTACACGAAACAGGAAGTACCATTTTCTGTTTCAAAGAGATTGAAGGTCCAAGAAAAAGCTTTCAAACAAGTAGATTATGAAACATTATCAAAGCATGTATTGAAAACCGTGGTGAGAGAAACACTGAAGTAAAACAGTGTCTCAGAAACCAAAAAGGCACAATACAAGAAATGGGGAAGCGAAACATTTAGACGAGCCAAATAAAATCAGAACACTTAATGTATGAGATAATAGCAGGGCAAAATTCAGTCCTAAGCAGACTAGATAATGCAGAGGGATTCGTGAATGTCCGTGAACACAAGGGAAAAGAAATCCCTGTATAAGAAGATGGCATAGAAATAGAAGTGTAAACCAATGCAAATATTGCTGTTGAATCCTTGGGTAAGACAAAGCATGAAAGACTACGATTCATAAGAGCCCCATAGGGAAAAACTAGATATAAAAATCAAACTCTGAATAGGTATTTGGAAAAAAATCAGACTGAAAATTACTGAAAGCCAAGAAACAATCATCTATAAGAAACCAGGAGCAAACAGCATCCAAATAATGTGGAATCCCAATAGACCTACAAGCAGCTATATTTTCATTCAAATCATCAAAAATCATGATAAGCTCTGTGATTTTCGATGCACCTAGAGGACAGCAACTCAATCACAACAGAACTCCCACAGGTGTTTCAGCTGATTCCTAGACAGAAATATCACAGTACAGGAAGGTGTGCCAAGACATACACCAAATCATGAATGAGACAAAGCTGCATTATATGGTAGCCTATGCCAAAAGACAGCCATTACCATTAAAGACAGAACTTGGCAAATTCACCAATTGGCAAAGTGAAAAATAATTCAGCAGTTAAATAGTTATCCTAAAAGAAAGATTGAGAATTCTACCCTGAATAGAAAAAGAGTCACAACAGTACTCCTGAAGTGTTTCAGCTGATAACTTGACACAAATATTTCAGGACAGGAAGGAGTGCCAGGACATACACTGAAACCTGAATGAGTAAAAGCTTCAATCTAGAGTAGCCTATGCCACAAGAACGCCATATCTGATAACAGCAGATATAGACATTTTCACAGAGCGGCAAAACTGAATAGAATTCAGCAGTTCAAATCTAATCCTTAGACAAAGTTTGACAATACTACCCTGAAGAGAAAAGTAGCAAGATGAAATGGAAATAAGAAAACCATCATTGGAAATGCAAGAAGAGCCATGAGTTGCAGAGAATTAAAAAGAAGAAGGCAAGGAGGACATCAAAAGCCTACAGATGGGAGAGGGAAGCAGGAAAACATAGGTGATATTCAGCACTATACTAACTGAATCATCCAATATGGCTCTCTGTTTAATGCAAATGGAGAGATGCATGGCCTAATGTGTTTGCAAAACAAACAACAAGCAAACAATCAAAATATCAAACAAAAAAACAAACACCAAAGAGTACTGTTGGCTGACATATATGAAAAGGAACCATGAGAATTCAAAAGAAAATACTCAAAGGGCTGTCAAGTATCATTCAGCACGCACCGAACCAGTTTCGCTGCTTGCATGTACTCAAGATACTTGTATTCAGAAAACAGATGTGAGCAAAAATATTGAAATATGTCCATTCATAAGAGCATATCGTGACCTAACCCAAATGCCTTTTTTGTATAAAATGGATTCATATTCCGTTATATAGATCGACTCTTTTTCCAACAGGAAGATTGAATGTGATATTCATCCCTAGTTAGAGAATTAATGGCATACGCCTCTAACAAAGACAAGTAGTACTACAGAACAGTACTAAGAGGAAAAGAGACAGACAGTAAAGAGTACATTGGAATGGGCTTCATTTCTAGGAATTTCAGCCCCCATGGAACAAATGGATCCATGTCTTGAGACTGTGGGAGTTTCAACAGAAAAGCAACAGAGGGATATGTATTCTGAGTGAATGGTTATAACACAAAAATAAGATTCCTTTGGGTGGTCTTTGTGAATTTTAACTGTTAGAAAGGTTAAAGTCGTTGGAAATATAAACATAACATGCACACACTTCCCTCTCTTTGTAATCTGTACTGAGATATGAACTAAAGGAGAGAGGGTTGGAAAAACAGGACCATGGGATGCTAATGGAGAGAATTACTTTTAACTTAGGAATCTCTCGTCTGATGCAGTCCCTCCCCCAGCACTGAAAAGATGCTGCAACCTTTGTGGATGGCAGTTACCAGTTGGATTCCAGGTGGAACGTTGGTGTGTTCCACGAGTCTTGTTGTGGCTTCAGGATCCAAGGTAACTCGGCAGAGCTTTGTGGGTGGATCAGAGTCATGTAGGGGCTGACACCCTCTGTGGAGCTTGGCTTAGGTCTATTTTATCAGGAGCTGATTATGTTCGTGATACTGCTGCTGCCCAATCACCTGAGATCACGGTTCAGTTTCTAGAAACTGAAAAGTCAGACATTGGAAGATATGCCCATCATCTAGCATACTGGTGAGTCTCCGAGGTACTTTCAGACATGCCCAGTAATGTAGAGGTCGACTTTATGGGAGACACGAAAAGAAGCATGAAGAAAAGCTGGCTGCACAGATTGAGGAGAGATGCGAACACATTCATGAGAGTTGTTCTGCTACAATGGAGAATAATGGCATGGAGAATTCTTTCCAGAACACCACGCTCCAAAGACATTCATGAGACATGTTGAGCCTGGCTGATACTAGCAGAAACCCGTGGAGGGTCAACGTGAACTTGAAGAAGGTACTCAATGCTCTGCTCCAAGGAGTGGTCCAATATTCCTGACGTCTAAAAGAGAAGAGATGGCAGAGTTGATAAAATAGCTCATGTTCTTGAAAGAGGCCGTGAGAATCCACACTTCCCAAGGGGCATTTAAAAATCACACAGACCACAGAGCACGAAGTCCTGGTAAGTTATACCCGGATATGGTCATACTTATAAAGCATTTGCCTTCCCTCCCATTCACTCACTCATCCATTACAGAGGATCAGCCCTTGAGCTGCAATGAAGCCAATAGGAGAAGAGCAAACCCCTCCTAGAAACAGTTTTCCTGCAACTTCACACTCTGCGCACAACACTGAATTCCTCAATGGTCAAATACTCTCGGCTATCATAGATAGATATTAAATATTTAGCTCACACAAATAAATGATGATGTTCCCCTAGTTTCAGCAAATTCTGGGGTTACGTCTTCTTTCGGTTGAAGGGAGTGTGGTAAGTGAGGGGACTTTTTGACTGAAGTTCAATATGTATTAGGCTTCATTTTTTTCTAGAGAACATAGATAACTATTATAAATCAGTTAGTGAAACGAACTGTAAAAGTCGCCGTAGACATGTAAGGAAATACTTTTATGTTGACAGTCTGTTTTCTTCATTCAATCCCGGGTGCAGTATATCATGTGGGTGGAGACATGGTTGTGTTAAACTGCTTTACCCAACATGTTTGGACGTTTAAGCATTCTCATGGTTGATAGAAGAGCCCCTGGTTCTCAATAGACTAGCAAAGCTGCAGCAGGTTTCTCATTACTCTAATGCCCCTAGTTCCTTTTTGAACCAAGCCCACATATTAATAACTTGTTTAAGATTCTTTGTGTTTTCCTGGAGAGAAATGTTACTTCTTGAAATGACAACATTGGCCAGTATATGTCATTGGGTGGAAAGGGCACCACATGCACAAGGGAAACCATGTGTGGGGGTAATTTCATGCTTACAATAATTATTTCATGGTTACTGTTGGTGTTGGAGGCATCAAAAGTAAAGAATTTACCTGTCCCCTTCATCATTTTCGAGTGGCAATTTACATTTTATCTGTCTAGTTTTTCCTTAGAGATGACAAAATGGTACCTGAATTTGAGAAGTGTGGATTGTAAGTAGATTTAGTATGTTTCAAAAACTAACTTCATTTTCATATAAATCCCAAAATATGTAAATCAATTGAATTAAACTTTTGAAAGTCTGCAACTGAGGTAGCAGCACAATGACAAAAATGGGGTTTTGGACAAACAGTAACATCATGAATCTATAGAAAAAGAGATAAACAAGAATCCCATTTCGGTGAGTTATATATGGAAAGTGATGATTTATTGATGCCCAGGTGGCAGTGTACTAGTGCATCATATGCTAACTTGCTCCCAATTACACAGAAATTTAAACATCCATTCACCAAGACCTTGTTTCAGAGACTTGCCATAGAGTGCTCCCTTACTTGCAAGGACAGTATGATGCCTCAGAAAACGTGGATGGAGGAGAAGCAAAGTAGAGAATGGAAATCAGTGCAGTACCTTACCTCTGGTAATGGAGCAGCAAAGGTGAAACTCTGTTTCAATTGGACCCACACTCTTAAGCCGAGCAGACACATGGGATTAAAAGCGATGCGCTGAGTGTTGGAAGAGTGCACAGCAGATGCTAAGCTGACAGAACTGAAATAAATCAGCACAAATTGTCCCCACAATTGATTCTGAGGCCAAGAAACGAGCAGCCGAATTTGAGCTAGCAGTGGCTGCATAAAATGAGGTATAGGACTATGAAATTATGTCACACGCTTTGTCTCAGTGATCTGAAGTGTGTTGTGGTTTGTGGTTGGCCCTACCAAGAGAGAAACCTGACCTTGAACCCCAATGAGAAAGCAAGCACTCCGGTGTGCAAAGTTGACTTTTTTGAAATGTACCATGGCCACATGATCTGCATCTGCAGGCCCAGGTACCAATTTGGCATTTTGCCAATAAAGAACGTGGGGGCTCAATCAGAGAAATCATACATCTGGTCTGAGGAATCCAGGGGACCTTGTGGTTGAAAACAGTTTTCAAATCCTTTGGATCAGCTAAATTCCTTGCCTGGACTGGGATTAGGGTTTGGTATGAGGTAGAGGATGCGGGACAGCTGGGTTTCCTTTCGTGGTCCCAAGCCACAAGGATGAGGGAACAAAGAGCATTTGTCTAGGTCCACAGCGTGAGAAGATGAAGCATTTCCTTCACCATTATCTCCCAAATGCAGATGCTACATTTTGGATGGCGTTGAGATTGCACAGGCCCAAGGACACCTAGGCGGGTTTAGCAAAAATGGCATCATGCCCTGATGCATGACATCCATAGATGTATTTCCACAGGTTTT
Organism: Camelus bactrianus; assembly: GCF_048773025.1. Lineage (NCBI taxonomy): Eukaryota > Metazoa > Chordata > Mammalia > Artiodactyla > Camelidae > Camelus > Camelus bactrianus. Next base: position 112,627,179 of record NC_133544.1, on the reverse strand, counting down.
TCTGTGGACAGAGAAGCTCTGGGAAGAACTGGTAAGTTTGGAACATTCTTATGGAAGTAGAAAGTACAAGCGCACTGTCAATGTGCTCTATTGAATACACTTCAAAATGACATACAACAGCCAGCAAAGCTGAATATATTTAGATGCTCCGTTTCCACAAGGGGGAGGGTTCTCTGAACTTTCAAGAATTTGACATAAGCATAATAAAAATGAGATTGTTCTAAACGATGAGAGTATGTTGCGTTGATCACATCAAAGTCAACACCAGCCGTTAGAGATATACAAGACAACGCACACACAGGAAAACGACATGGAATCAATCTGCAGGAAAATTTGCCCTCACAGAAATATCATGGAATTGCCTACAAATAAGAGACTAAAATTTTCACTTTACAAATCCCTAAAATTCTACATTAGATACCTGATAGTAATAGACCAGTTGAGATAAAGAAGTATAGTACAAGAAACAGGAAGTACCATTTTCTGATTCAAAGAGTTTGAAGGTCCAAAAAAAGCTTTCAAACATCTTGATTATGAAACATTATCTGAGCATATATTGAAAAACACGGTGAGAGAAAAACTGAAGTAAAACAGTTTCTCAGAATCACAAAAGTCACAATACCAGAAATGTGGAAGAGAATCATTGAGACGAGCCAAATAAAATCAGAATACTCAAAATGTTAGATAATAGCAGGGCAAAATTCAGTCGTTGCAGAGTAGATAATGCAGAGGGACACGTGAATGTCCCTGAAAACAAGGGAAAAGAAATCCCTGTATCAGAAAATGGCATAGAAAAGCAAGTGTAAACCAGTGCAAATATTGCTGTTGAATCCTTGGGTAAGACAAAGCATGAAAGACTAGGATTCATAAGAGCCCCATAGGGAAAAGCTAGATATAAAAATCAAACTCTGAATAGGTATTTGGAGAAAAAGCAGACTGAAAATTACTGAAAGCCAAGAAACAATCATCTATATGAAACCAGGAGCAAACAGCATCCAAAATAATGTGTAATCCCAATAGACCTACAAGCAGCTATAATTTCATTCAAATCATCAAAGATCATGATAAGCTCTGTGATTTTCGGTGCACCTAGAGAACAGCAACACAGTCACAACAGAACCCCCACACGTATTTCAGCTTATACTTAGACCAAAATATCACAGTACAGGAAGGAGTGCCAAGACATAGACAAAATCTTGAATGAGACAAAGCTGCATTATACGGTAGCCTATGCCACAAGACAGCCATTACCATTAATGACAGAACTTGGCAATTTCACAGATCGGCTAAGTGTAAAATAATTCAGCATTTAAATAATTATCCTAAAAGAAATGTTGAGAATTCTACCCTGAATAGAAAAGTAGTCACAACAGAAACTCCGGAAGTGTTTCAGCTGATAACTCGACACAAATATTGCAGGACAGGGAGGAGTGCCATGACATACACTGAAACCTGAATGAGAAAAAGCTGCAATCTAGAGTAGCCTATGCCACAAGAATGCCATATCTGATAACAGCAGATCTAGAAAATTTCACAGAGTGGCAAGCTGAATAGAATTCAGCAGTTCAATTCTTATACTTAGACAAAGATTGACAATTGTACCCTGAAGAGTAAAGTAGCAAGATGAAATTGAAATAAGAAACCATCATTGGAAATAAAGAAGAGCCATGAGTTGTAGAGAATTAACAAGAAGAAAGCAAGGAGGACCTCAAAAGCCTACAGATGGGATAGGGAAGCAGGAAAACATAGGTGATTTTCAGCAATATACTAACTGAATCATTCTATACGTCTCTCTGTTTAATGCAAATGGAGAGATATATGGCCTAATGTGTTTGCAAAACAAACAACAAGCAAACAATAAAAATATCAAACAAACAAACACCAAAGAGTACTGTTGGCTGACATATATGCAAAGAAACTTGAGAATTCAAAAGAAAATACACAAAGTGCTGTCAAGTATCATTCAGCACGCAACGAACCAGTTTCGCTGCTTGCATGTACTCAAAACACTTGTATTCAGAAAAGAGATGTGAGCAAAATGATTGAAAAATTTTCATTCATAAGAGCATATCGTGACCTAACCCAAATGCCTTTTTTGTATAAAATGGATTCATATTCCATTGTATAGATTGACTCTTCTTCCAACAGGAAGATTGAACGTGATATTCATCCCTAGTTAGAGAATTAATGGCATACGCCTCTAACAAAGACAAGTAGTTCTACAAAATGTACTAAGATCAAAAGAGATAGACAGAAAAGTGTACAATGGGATGGGCTTCATTTCTAGGAATTTCAGCCCCCATGAAACAAATGGATCCATGTCATGAGACTGTGGGAGTTTAAGCAGAAAAGCAACAGACGGATATGCATTCTGAGTGAATGGCTATTACAGAAATATAAGATTCCTTTGGGTGGTCTTTGTGAATTTTAACTGTTAGAAAGTTTAAAGCCCTTGGAAATATACACTTAACATTCACACACATCCCTCTCTTTGTAATCTGTACTGAGATATGAACTAAAGGAAAGAGGGTTGGAAAAACAGGACCATGGAATGCTAATGGAGAGAATTACTTTTAACTTGGGAATCTCTCGTCTGATGCAGTCCCTCCCCCAGCACTGAAAAGATGCTGCAACCTTTGTGGATGGCAGTTACCGGTTGGATTCTAGGTGGAACTTTGGTGTGTTCCACGAGTCTTGTTGTGGCTTCAGGATCCAAGGTAACTCGGCAGAGCTCTGTGGGTGGATCAGAGACATGTAGGGGCTGACACCCTCTGTGGAGCTTGGCTTAGGTCTATTTTATCGGGAGCTGATTATGTTCGTGATACTGCTGCTGCCCAATCACCTGAGATCACGGTTCAGTTTCTAGAAACTGAAAAGTCAGACATTGGAAGATATGCCCATCATCAGCATACTGGTGAGTCTCCGAGGTACTTTCAGACATGCCCAGTAATGTAGAGGTCGACTTTATGGGAGACACGAAAAGAAGCATGAAGAAAAGCTGGCTGCACAGATTGAGGAGAGATGCGAACACATTCATGAGAGTTGTTCTGCTACAATGGAGAATAATGGCATGGAGACTTTTTTCCAGAACACCACGCTCCAAAGACATTCATGAGACATGTCGAGCCTGGCTGATACTAGCAGAAACCTGTGGAGGGTCAACGTGAACTTGAAGAAGGTACTCAATGCTCTGCTCCAAGGAGTGGTCCAATATTCCTGACGTCTAAAAGAGAAGAGATGGTAGAGTTGATAAAATAGCTCATGTTCTTGAAAGAGGCCGTGAGAATCCACACTTCCCAAGGGGCATTTAAAAATCACACAGACCACAGAGTACGAAGTCCTGGTAAGTTTTACCTGGGTTTGGTCATACCTATTAAGCACTTGACATTCCCTCCCAACCACTCATTCATCCATTCCAGAAGATCAGCACTTGAGCTGCAATGAAGCCAATAGGAGAAGAGCAAACCCCTCCTAGAACCAGTTTTCCTACAACTTCACAATCTGTGCACAAAACTGAATTCCTGAATTGTCAAATACTCTTGGCTATCATAGATAGAAATTAAATACTTAGCTCACACATAGAAATGATGATGTTCCCCTAGTTTCAGCAAATTCTGGGGTTACGTCTTCTTTGAGGTGAAGGGAGTGTGGTAACTGAGGGGATTCTTTGACTGAAATTGAATATGTATTAGGCCTCAGATTTTTAGACAGTATAGGTAACTATTATAAATCAGTTAGTGAAACGAACTGTAAAAGTGGCCTTAGACATGTAAGGAAATACTTTTATGTTGACAGTCTGTTTTCTTCATTCAATCCCGAGTGCATTATATCATGTTGGTGCAGACTTTGTTGTGTTAAGATGCTTTACCCAACATGTTTGTACGTTTAAGCGTTCTCATAGTTGATAGAAGAGCACCTGGTTCTCAATAGACTAGCAAAGCTGCAGCAGATATCTCATTACTCTAATGCCCCTAGTTCCTTTTTGAACCAAGCCTACATATTAATATCTTGTTTCAGATTCCTTGTGTTTTCCTGGAGAGAAATGTTACTTCTTGAAATGACAACATTGGCCAGTATGTGTCGTTGGGTGGATAGGGCACCACATTCACAATTGAAACCAAGTTTGTGGGTAATTTCATGCTTACAATAATTATTTCATGGTTCCTGTTGGTGTTGGAGGCATCAAAAGTAAAGAGTTTACCTGTCCCCTTCATCATTTTCGAGTGGTATATTACATTTTAACTGTCTATTTTTTCCTTAGAGATGACAAAATGGTACCTGAATTTGACAAGTGTGGATTGTAAGTAGAATTAGTATGTTTCAAAAACTAACTTCATTTTCATATAAATCCCAAAGTATGTAAATCAATTTTATTAAACTTTTGAAAGGCTGCAACTGAGGTATCAACACAATGACAAAAATGGAGTCTTCTGACAAACACTAACATCAAGACTGTATAGAAAAAGAGATAAACGAGAATCCCATTTCGGTGAGATATATATATGGAATGTGTTGATTTATTGATGCCCAGGTGGCAGTGTACCAGTGCATCATATGCTAACTCGCTCCCAATTACACAGAATTTTAAATATCCACTCACCAAGCCCTTGGTTCAGAAGACTTGTCGAAGAGTGCTCCCTTACTTGCAAGGACATTATGATGCCTCAGAAAACGTGGATGGAGGAGAAGCAAAGTAGAGAATGGAAATCAGTGCAGTACCTGACCTGTGGTAATGGAGAAGCAAAAGTTAAACTCTGTTACAGTTGTTCGCACACTCTTAAGTGGACCTCACACATGGGATTCAAAGCGATGCGCTGAGTGTTAGAAGAGTGCACAGCAGATGGTAAGCTGACGGAACTGAAATAAATCAGCACAAATTGTCCAGACAATTGATTCTGAGGCCAAGAAACGAGCATCCGAATTTGAGCTAGCAGTGGCTGCGTAAAATGAGGTATAGGACTATGAATGATGTAACTCCCTTTGTCTCAGGGATCTGGAGTGTGTTGTGGATTGTGCTTGTCCCTATCAAGACAGAAAACTGACGTTGAACACCAATGAGAAAGCAACCCCTCCGGTGTGCAAAGTTGACTTAATCGAAATTTCTCATGGCCACATGCACTGCATCTGCAGGCCCAGGGACCAATTTGGAATTTTCCCAATAGAGAACGTGGGGGCTCAATCAGAGAAATCATGCATCTGATCTGAGGAATCCAGGGGGCCTTGGGGTTGAAATCAGTTTCCGAAGCCTTTGGATGAGCTAAACTCCTAGCCTGGAATGGGATTAGGGTTTGGTATGAGGCAGATGATGCGGAACAGCTGGGTTTCCATTAGTGGTCCCAAGCCACAAGGATGAGGGAACAAAGAGCATTTGTCTAGGTCCACAGCGTGAGAAGATGAAGCATTTCCTTCACCATTATCTCCCAAATGCAGATGCTACATTTTGGATGGCGTTAAGATTGCACAGCCCCATGGACACCAAGGTGGGGTGAGCAATAATGGCAGCAGGCCCTGATGCATGACATGCATAGATATGTTTCCACAGGTTTTTCTGTGGACAGAGAAGCTCTAGGAAGAACTGGTATGATTTGAACATTCTTATTGAAGTAGAAAGGACAAGCGCACTCTCAATGTGCTCTATTGAATACACTACAAAACGACATACAACAGCCTGAAAAGCTGAATATATTTAGATGCTCCATTTCCACAAGGGGTAGTGTCCTCTGAACTTTCAGAAAAGTGACATAATCGTAATAAAAATGAGATTGTTCTAAACGATGAGAGTATGTTGCGTTGATGACATCAAAGGCAACACCAGCAGTTCAAGATATACAAGACAACACACACAGAAAAACGACATGGAATCAATGTGCAGGAAAATTTGTCCTCACAGTAATATCATGGAATTGCCTAAAACTAAGAGACTAAAATTTTCACTCTACAAATCCCTAAAATTTTACATTAGATACCTGATAGTAATAGACAGGTTGAAATAAAGAAGTATAGTACACGAAACAGGAAGTACCATTTTCTGTTTCAAAGAGATTGAAGGTCCAAGAAAAAGCTTTCAAACAAGTAGATTATGAAACATTATCAAAGCATGTATTGAAAACCGTGGTGAGAGAAACACTGAAGTAAAACAGTGTCTCAGAAACCAAAAAGGCACAATACAAGAAATGGGGAAGCGAAACATTTAGACGAGCCAAATAAAATCAGAACACTTAATGTATGAGATAATAGCAGGGCAAAATTCAGTCCTAAGCAGACTAGATAATGCAGAGGGATTCGTGAATGTCCGTGAACACAAGGGAAAAGAAATCCCTGTATAAGAAGATGGCATAGAAATAGAAGTGTAAACCAATGCAAATATTGCTGTTGAATCCTTGGGTAAGACAAAGCATGAAAGACTACGATTCATAAGAGCCCCATAGGGAAAAACTAGATATAAAAATCAAACTCTGAATAGGTATTTGGAAAAAAATCAGACTGAAAATTACTGAAAGCCAAGAAACAATCATCTATAAGAAACCAGGAGCAAACAGCATCCAAATAATGTGGAATCCCAATAGACCTACAAGCAGCTATATTTTCATTCAAATCATCAAAAATCATGATAAGCTCTGTGATTTTCGATGCACCTAGAGGACAGCAACTCAATCACAACAGAACTCCCACAGGTGTTTCAGCTGATTCCTAGACAGAAATATCACAGTACAGGAAGGTGTGCCAAGACATACACCAAATCATGAATGAGACAAAGCTGCATTATATGGTAGCCTATGCCAAAAGACAGCCATTACCATTAAAGACAGAACTTGGCAAATTCACCAATTGGCAAAGTGAAAAATAATTCAGCAGTTAAATAGTTATCCTAAAAGAAAGATTGAGAATTCTACCCTGAATAGAAAAAGAGTCACAACAGTACTCCTGAAGTGTTTCAGCTGATAACTTGACACAAATATTTCAGGACAGGAAGGAGTGCCAGGACATACACTGAAACCTGAATGAGTAAAAGCTTCAATCTAGAGTAGCCTATGCCACAAGAACGCCATATCTGATAACAGCAGATATAGACATTTTCACAGAGCGGCAAAACTGAATAGAATTCAGCAGTTCAAATCTAATCCTTAGACAAAGTTTGACAATACTACCCTGAAGAGAAAAGTAGCAAGATGAAATGGAAATAAGAAAACCATCATTGGAAATGCAAGAAGAGCCATGAGTTGCAGAGAATTAAAAAGAAGAAGGCAAGGAGGACATCAAAAGCCTACAGATGGGAGAGGGAAGCAGGAAAACATAGGTGATATTCAGCACTATACTAACTGAATCATCCAATATGGCTCTCTGTTTAATGCAAATGGAGAGATGCATGGCCTAATGTGTTTGCAAAACAAACAACAAGCAAACAATCAAAATATCAAACAAAAAAACAAACACCAAAGAGTACTGTTGGCTGACATATATGAAAAGGAACCATGAGAATTCAAAAGAAAATACTCAAAGGGCTGTCAAGTATCATTCAGCACGCACCGAACCAGTTTCGCTGCTTGCATGTACTCAAGATACTTGTATTCAGAAAACAGATGTGAGCAAAAATATTGAAATATGTCCATTCATAAGAGCATATCGTGACCTAACCCAAATGCCTTTTTTGTATAAAATGGATTCATATTCCGTTATATAGATCGACTCTTTTTCCAACAGGAAGATTGAATGTGATATTCATCCCTAGTTAGAGAATTAATGGCATACGCCTCTAACAAAGACAAGTAGTACTACAGAACAGTACTAAGAGGAAAAGAGACAGACAGTAAAGAGTACATTGGAATGGGCTTCATTTCTAGGAATTTCAGCCCCCATGGAACAAATGGATCCATGTCTTGAGACTGTGGGAGTTTCAACAGAAAAGCAACAGAGGGATATGTATTCTGAGTGAATGGTTATAACACAAAAATAAGATTCCTTTGGGTGGTCTTTGTGAATTTTAACTGTTAGAAAGGTTAAAGTCGTTGGAAATATAAACATAACATGCACACACTTCCCTCTCTTTGTAATCTGTACTGAGATATGAACTAAAGGAGAGAGGGTTGGAAAAACAGGACCATGGGATGCTAATGGAGAGAATTACTTTTAACTTAGGAATCTCTCGTCTGATGCAGTCCCTCCCCCAGCACTGAAAAGATGCTGCAACCTTTGTGGATGGCAGTTACCAGTTGGATTCCAGGTGGATCGTTGGTGTGTTCCACGAGTCTTGTTGTGGCTTCAGGATCCAAGGTAACTCGGCAGAGCTTTGTGGGTGGATCAGAGTCATGTAGGGGCTGACACCCTCTGTGGAGCTTGGCTTAGGTCTATTTTATCAGGAGCTGATTATGTTCGTGATACTGCTGCTGCCCAATCACCTGAGATCACGGTTCAGTTTCTAGAAACTGAAAAGTCAGACATTGGAAGATATGCCCATCATCTAGCATACTGGTGAGTCTCCGAGGTACTTTCAGACATGCCCAGTAATGTAGAGGTCGACTTTATGGGAGACACGAAAAGAAGCATGAAGAAAAGCTGGCTGCACAGATTGAGGAGAGATGCGAACACATTCATGAGAGTTGTTCTGCTACAATGGAGAATAATGGCATGGAGAATTCTTTCCAGAACACCACGCTCCAAAGACATTCATGAGACATGTTGAGCCTGGCTGATACTAGCAGAAACCCGTGGAGGGTCAACGTGAACTTGAAGAAGGTACTCAATGCTCTGCTCCAAGGAGTGGTCCAATATTCCTGACGTCTAAAAGAGAAGAGATGGCAGAGTTGATAAAATAGCTCATGTTCTTGAAAGAGGCCGTGAGAATCCACACTTCCCAAGGGGCATTTAAAAATCACACAGACCACAGAGCACGAAGTCCTGGTAAGTTATACCCGGATATGGTCATACTTATAAAGCATTTGCCTTCCCTCCCATTCACTCACTCATCCATTACAGAGGATCAGCCCTTGAGCTGCAATGAAGCCAATAGGAGAAGAGCAAACCCCTCCTAGAAACAGTTTTCCTGCAACTTCACACTCTGCGCACAACACTGAATTCCTCAATGGTCAAATACTCTCGGCTATCATAGATAGATATTAAATATTTAGCTCACACAAATAAATGATGATGTTCCCCTAGTTTCAGCAAATTCTGGGGTTACGTCTTCTTTCGGTTGAAGGGAGTGTGGTAAGTGAGGGGACTTTTTGACTGAAGTTCAATATGTATTAGGCTTCATTTTTTTCTAGAGAACATAGATAACTATTATAAATCAGTTAGTGAAACGAACTGTAAAAGTCGCCGTAGACATGTAAGGAAATACTTTTATGTTGACAGTCTGTTTTCTTCATTCAATCCCGGGTGCAGTATATCATGTGGGTGGAGACATGGTTGTGTTAAACTGCTTTACCCAACATGTTTGGACGTTTAAGCATTCTCATGGTTGATAGAAGAGCCCCTGGTTCTCAATAGACTAGCAAAGCTGCAGCAGGTTTCTCATTACTCTAATGCCCCTAGTTCCTTTTTGAACCAAGCCCACATATTAATAACTTGTTTAAGATTCTTTGTGTTTTCCTGGAGAGAAATGTTACTTCTTGAAATGACAACATTGGCCAGTATATGTCATTGGGTGGAAAGGGCACCACATGCACAAGGGAAACCATGTGTGGGGGTAATTTCATGCTTACAATAATTATTTCATGGTTACTGTTGGTGTTGGAGGCATCAAAAGTAAAGAATTTACCTGTCCCCTTCATCATTTTCGAGTGGCAATTTACATTTTATCTGTCTAGTTTTTCCTTAGAGATGACAAAATGGTACCTGAATTTGAGAAGTGTGGATTGTAAGTAGATTTAGTATGTTTCAAAAACTAACTTCATTTTCATATAAATCCCAAAATATGTAAATCAATTGAATTAAACTTTTGAAAGTCTGCAACTGAGGTAGCAGCACAATGACAAAAATGGGGTTTTGGACAAACAGTAACATCATGAATCTATAGAAAAAGAGATAAACAAGAATCCCATTTCGGTGAGTTATATATGGAAAGTGATGATTTATTGATGCCCAGGTGGCAGTGTACTAGTGCATCATATGCTAACTTGCTCCCAATTACACAGAAATTTAAACATCCATTCACCAAGACCTTGTTTCAGAGACTTGCCATAGAGTGCTCCCTTACTTGCAAGGACAGTATGATGCCTCAGAAAACGTGGATGGAGGAGAAGCAAAGTAGAGAATGGAAATCAGTGCAGTACCTTACCTCTGGTAATGGAGCAGCAAAGGTGAAACTCTGTTTCAATTGGACCCACACTCTTAAGCCGAGCAGACACATGGGATTAAAAGCGATGCGCTGAGTGTTGGAAGAGTGCACAGCAGATGCTAAGCTGACAGAACTGAAATAAATCAGCACAAATTGTCCCCACAATTGATTCTGAGGCCAAGAAACGAGCAGCCGAATTTGAGCTAGCAGTGGCTGCATAAAATGAGGTATAGGACTATGAAATTATGTCACACGCTTTGTCTCAGTGATCTGAAGTGTGTTGTGGTTTGTGGTTGGCCCTACCAAGAGAGAAACCTGACCTTGAACCCCAATGAGAAAGCAAGCACTCCGGTGTGCAAAGTTGACTTTTTTGAAATGTACCATGGCCACATGATCTGCATCTGCAGGCCCAGGTACCAATTTGGCATTTTGCCAATAAAGAACGTGGGGGCTCAATCAGAGAAATCATACATCTGGTCTGAGGAATCCAGGGGACCTTGTGGTTGAAAACAGTTTTCAAATCCTTTGGATCAGCTAAATTCCTTGCCTGGACTGGGATTAGGGTTTGGTATGAGGTAGAGGATGCGGGACAGCTGGGTTTCCTTTCGTGGTCCCAAGCCACAAGGATGAGGGAACAAAGAGCATTTGTCTAGGTCCACAGCGTGAGAAGATGAAGCATTTCCTTCACCATTATCTCCCAAATGCAGATGCTACATTTTGGATGGCGTTGAGATTGCACAGGCCCAAGGACACCTAGGCGGGTTTAGCAAAAATGGCATCATGCCCTGATGCATGACATCCATAGATGTATTTCCACAGGTTTTTCTGTGGACAGAGAAGCTCTGGGAAGAACTGGTAAGTTTGGAACATTCTTATGGAAGTAGAAAGTACAAGCGCACTGTCAATGTGCTCTATTGAATACACTTCAAAATGACATACAACAGCCAGCAAAGCTGAATATATTTAGATGCTCCGTTTCCACAAGGGGGAGGGTTCTCTGAACTTTCAAGAATTTGACATAAGCATAATAAAAATGAGATTGTTCTAAACGATGAGAGTATGTTGCGTTGATCACATCAAAGTCAACACCAGCCGTTAGAGATATACAAGACAACGCACACACAGGAAAACGACATGGAATCAATCTGCAGGAAAATTTGCCCTCACAGAAATATCATGGAATTGCCTACAAATAAGAGACTAAAATTTTCACTTTACAAATCCCTAAAATTCTACATTAGATACCTGATAGTAATAGACCAGTTGAGATAAAGAAGTATAGTACAAGAAACAGGAAGTACCATTTTCTGATTCAAAGAGTTTGAAGGTCCAAAAAAAGCTTTCAAACATCTTGATTATGAAACATTATCTGAGCATATATTGAAAAACACGGTGAGAGAAAAACTGAAGTAAAACAGTTTCTCAGAATCACAAAAGTCACAATACCAGAAATGTGGAAGAGAATCATTGAGACGAGCCAAATAAAATCAGAATACTCAAAATGTTAGATAATAGCAGGGCAAAATTCAGTCTTTGCAGAGTAGATAATGCAGAGGGACACGTGAATGTCCCTGAAAACAAGGGAAAAGAAATCCCTGTATCAGAAAATGGCATAGAAAAGCAAGTGTAAACCAGTGCAAATATTGCTGTTCAATCCTTGGGTAAGACAAAGCATGAAAGACTAGGATTCATAAGAGCCCCATAGGGAAAAGCTAGATATAAAAATCAAACTCTGAATAGGTATTTGGAGAAAAAGCAGACTGAAAATTACTGAAAGCCAAGAAACAATCATCTATATGAAACCAGGAGCAAACAGCATCCAAAATAATGTGTAATCCCAATAGACCTACAAGCAGCTATAATTTCATTCAAATCATCAAAGATCATGATAAGCTCTGTGATTTTCGGTGCACCTAGAGAACAGCAACACAGTCACAACAGAACCCCCACACGTATTTCAGCTTATACTTAGACCAAAATATCACAGTACAGGAAGGAGTGCCAAGACATAGACAAAATCTTGAATGAGACAAAGCTGCATTATACGGTAGCCTATGCCACAAGACAGCCATTACCATTAATGACAGAACTTGGCAATTTCACAGATCGGCTAAGTGTAAAATAATTCAGCATTTAAATAATTATCCTAAAAGAAATGTTGAGAATTCTACCCTGAATAGAAAAGTAGTCACAACAGAAACTCCGGAAGTGTTTCAGCTGATAACTCGACACAAATATTGCAGGACAGGGAGGAGTGCCATGACATACACTGAAACCTGAATGAGAAAAAGCTGCAATCTAGAGTAGCCTATGCCACAAGAACGCCATATCTGATAACAGCAGATCTAGAAAATTTCACAGAGCGGCAAAACTGAATAGAATTCAGCAGTTCAATACTTATCCTTAGACAAAGATTGACAATTCTTCCCTGAAGAGAAAAGTAGTAAGATGAAATTGAAATAAGAAAACCATCATTGGAAATGCAAGAAGAGCCATGAGTTGCAGAGAATTAACAAGAAGAAGGCAAGGAGGACATCAAAAGCCTACAGATGGGAGAGGGAAGCAGAAATACATAGGTGATTTTCAGCAATATACTAATTGAATCATCCTATATGACTCTCTGTTTAATGCAAATGGAGAGATGCATGGCCTAATGTGTTTGCAAAACAAACAACAAGCAAACAATCAAAATATCAAACAAACAAACAAACACCAAAGAGTACTGTTGGCTGACATATATGCAAAGGAACCATGAGATTTCAAAGGAAAATACTCAAAGGGCTGTCAAGTATCATTCAGCACGCACCGACTCAGTATCGCTGCTTGCATGTACTCAACACAGTTGTATTCAGAAAACAGATGCGAGCAATAAGTTTGAAAAATGTTAATTCATAACAGCAAATCGTGACCTAACGCAAATGCCTATTTTGTATAAATTTGATTCATATTTCTTTATATAGATTGACTCTTCTTCCAACAGGAAGATTTAATGTGATATTCATCCCTAGTTAGAGAATAAATGTCATACGCCCATAACAAATACAAGTAGTTCTACAAAGCAGTTCTAAGAGCAAAATAGAAAGACAGTAAAGTGTATATTGGGATGGGCTTCATTTCTAGGATTTTCAGCCCCCATGAAACAAATGGATCCATGTCTTGAGACTGTGGGCGTTTCAGCAGAAAAGCAACAGACGGATATGTATTCTGAGTGAATGGGTATTACACAAACATAAGAATCCTTTGGGTGGTCTTTGTGAATATTTAACTGTTAGAAAGCTTAAAGTCGTGTGGAAATATAAACTTAATATTCACACACATCCCTCTCTTTGTAATGTGTATTTACATCTGAACTAAAGGAAAGAGGGTCAGAAAAACAGGACCATGGGATGCTAATGGAGAGAATTACTTTTAACTTAGGAATCTCTCGTCTGATGCAGTCCCTCCCCCAACACTGAAAAAATGCTGCAGCCTTTGTGGATGGCAGTTACCGGTTGGATTCCAGGTGGAACTTTGGTGTGTTCCAGGAGGCTTGTTGTGGCTGCTGGATCCACATTTCTTTTAGCATGTGTTTAGTGTTGCTAAAGTCTTTTAGTTTTTGCTTCTCTGTGCAATTCTTTATCTCTCCTTCTATTCTAAAGGATAGCCTTGTTGGAGAAAGTATCCTTGTCTGCTTTTTTTTTTTTTTCATTCTGGACTTTGAATATAACTTCCCTCTCCATTTGGGCCTGTTGTGTTTCTGTAGAGAAATCAGCTGACAGTCTTCTCTTGTAACTCACTCTTTTTTTTTCTCTTGCTGCCTTTAGGCTCATTTCTTTATCCTTCAGTCTACCCATCTTGATTATCATATGTCTTGGTGTGGGTCTCTTTGGGCTCTTCCTGTTTGGGAATCTCTGAGCCTCTTGTATTTGGGTGTCTGATTCCTTCTTTAGGTTTGGGAAGTTTTCAGTCATGATTTCTTTAAATACCTTTTCCATCCCCTTTGTTTTTTCTTCCCCTTACGGAATCCATATTATGCATAGATTGGCATGCTTTATATTATCCCATATGTTCCTTATATTTTTTTCATTGTTTTTTATTTGTTTTTCTCTCATCTGTTCTGATTGGGTGCTTTCTGTTGTCCTGTCTACTAGGTCAATTATTCGTTCGTCTGCATTTTCTAGCCTGCTTTATATAAGCTTTAGGTCAGATCTCATTTCAGCCAATGAATTTACCAATTCTATTTGGCTCTTCTTTATAGCTTCTATTTTGTTTTTGGCATATTTTATGTCTCTAAACACTATCTATTTTAGTTCCTTCAGTAATTTGATACTTCTTTTTTGAAATCTTGATCTAGTAGGCCATCAATGCCTATTTTTTTGACCGTTCTTTCAGGGGATTTCTCTTGCTCTTTTAATTGGGAGTGCTTCCTCTGCTTCTTCATGCTGCTCATATCTCTCTGGCACTGTGGCTTAAGGAGTATCAGTTATATATTGTGGTACTTAAAGTAGTTTATTTGTTTAACTATCTAAAGCCTATGTGGGAATAAAACTTAAAAATGAGAGAGAGAGAGAGAATTTTAAAAGAATGGAGGAAAAGAAGGTTTGAAAACAGTGTATCATAAATAATAGAAGAGAAAGTTGAAGCAGAATAGGAATCGAGTTGAGATGTCTTTTAAAAATGTTAATAAAAAGAAGAAAAAATCAAAACACAATATTTGAAACCTGTGAATAATAAATAACAGATCAAAACCAAGAGAATTAAAAATGAAGTGAGAACTGTAAACATATAGAAATGTTTAAAAAGTAAAGGTTAAAAAGGTAATAGAAAATAAAACAGATATAAAAAGATTTAAAAAACAAAGATGTGTTCTCCTAGAGACTGCGCTCTTAATGGTTTTATTGAGAGGTCTTTGTGTCTTTGCCCTGTTTCACGAACTCAGCTTGCTCTGTTGATACCCTTGTCTGTGCTGCTCACAGTGTCTGTTGGCAAGAAGATCGCGCCCCTCCAGCACTGGATCAGATGCTGCTCTCCTTCACGGTGGGCGGGTGGTCACTCCCCCTCCAGATGCCGCAGTCAGTGCTGTGCCAGTTGCTCCATAGGTGGGCTCAGCTTCAAGAATAACAACTTTATGGAGATATAATTCACATGCCATAAAATGCAACCTTTGAAAGTGTGCATTAGGGTTTTAAGTACATTTCAGGGTTGTGTAGCCATCACCCCCAAAAGGAAGCAGTACCTTTTGTAAGTCACCCCCTAACCTTCCTTTCTCTTAACCCCCAGCAGCCACCACTCTACTTTCTGCCTCTATGGATTTGCCTGTTCTGGGCATTTCATATAAGTAGAACCATACAGTATGCTGCCTTTTTTAATTGTTGTCTTTCATTTAGTGTGACGTTGTCAAGGCTCATCCATGGTGTAGCATATATAAGTACCCAAATTCCTTTTAGTGTTCAAATAATTTGCCATTTTTATAAATACACCACATTGCTTATCCATCCATCTGTTGATGATGAATAATTCTGCTGTAAATGCTCATGGACAAGTTTTTGTGTGAACACATATTTTCAGTTCTCTTGAGGATATATCAAAAAATGGAATTGCTGGGATGTATTCTACTTTTAACATTTTGAGGAATTGCTAAAGTAGTTTTTAAAGTGACTGCACCATTTTATATTTCCAGTAGTAATGTATGAGGAGTCCAGTTTCTCCACATCCTCATCAACACTTTTTATTACCGGGTTTATACATACATATTTATATATCATATATCATATATCATATATATTTGTCACCCTAGTTGGTATGAAGTGGCATGACATTGTGCTTTTGATTTCTGTTTCCCTAATGCCTACTGATGTTGAACATCTTTTTATGTGCTTATTTCCCATTCGATTGTCTTCTTTGGAGAAACATCTATTCAAATTCTTTGCCCATTTTAATTGTATTTGTCTTTGTATTGTCACGTTTTAAGTCTTCTTTGTCTATTCTGGATAAATGTCCCTTATCATATTGGAAATATTTTCACCCATTCTGTGGATTGTCTTCTTACTTTCTTGATGAATTCCTTTGAAGCACAGAAGTTTTTAATTTTATGGAAGTCCAGTTTACTTGATTTTTTTTTCTTTTGTTGTTTGTGCTTTTGGTGTCATATCTTAGAAGTATTTGTAATCCAATGTCCTGAAGATTTTCTCATTGTTCATTTTGTAAAAGTTTATAGTTTCAGGTCTGTGATTTATTTTGAGTTAATTTTCATAAATGGTGTTAAGATAAAAGTTCAGTTTTCTTTCTTTCCAGGTGTATGTTCAGGTGTCCCAGCATCATTTTTGTAAAGGTTATTTTTCCCCATTGGATTGTCATGGCACCTTTGTCAAAAATTAACTGGCTACGTGTAAGAGTTTGTTTATGGACTCTCAGTTCTTTTCTCTCAATCTATTTGTCTGTCCTTTATGCAAGTACCACACTGTATGGATTACAGTTTTGTTAGTGAGTTTTGAATGTGGAAAATTCAAAACTTTGTTCTTTTTCAAGATTTTTTTGACCATTCTGGGTATCTTGCATTTCCATATTAGTTTTAGGATCAGCTTGTTCATTTCTGCCAAAAAGCCAGAGTTGCATTGGATCTATAGGTCATTTTGAGGACAATTGCCATCCTAACAATAAGGCTTCTGATCCATGAACACAGAAGAGCTTTCCGTTTATTTTAGGTCATTTTTAACTTCTATCAGTAGTATTTTACTTTTCAATATACAAGTTTCAGACATTTTCCTCAGTATTCCACATATTTTTCTTAATATTCCTAAGTATTTTATTCTTTTGGATGCTATTGTAAATGAAAATGTTTCCTTCATTTTATTTTTAGATCATTCACTGCTGTTGTATAGAAGTATGATTACTTTTTTATATATTGATTTGTGTCTTACAATTTTGGTCAGACTGGGTTATTAATTCTAATAAGTTTTTTTTTTCTTTTCTCTCTCTCTCTTTTTCTTTGTGGATTCCTTGGGATTTCAATATATAATATCATTTCATGTGGAATCGAAATAGTTTTATTTCTTTCTTTCTAATCTAGAGGCTTTATTTTCTTTGTCTGTTTGCTTTGACTAGAACCTCTATTACAATGTTGATTTTGGGAGGAAATAATTCAGTCTTTCACCATTATGTATGATCTTTGCTCCAGGTTTTTCATAGATGTTGTCTGTCAATTTGAGGAAGTTGTCTTCTATTCCTAGTTTTTATCCATTATTCTATTAATATGGCATATTACATGAATTGACTTTTGTACGTTGAACTGCCTTTGCATACCTGGATACATCCCACTTAATTGTGGCCTAATTTATATGTTACTGGATTGGATTTGCTTATATTCTGTTGAGGATTTTTGCCTTTATATTCATAAGAGACAGTCTTTAGTTTCTTGTGATGCCTTTGTCTGGTTTTGGTATCAGTGTGATACTAGTCTCCTTGAATGAATTGGGAAGTGTGCCCACCTCTTTTTTTTAGACGAGTTTGTGAAGCATTGTTTATTTTTCTTTTTTTTTTGTTTGTTTGTTTCTTTGTTTTTTCTTTAAGTAGTTGATGGAATTCACCAGCAAAGCCATAGGGGCCTAGCATTTCCTCGTGGGAATGTTTTGGATTACTATTTCAGTCACTACTTATTGTAGGATTATTTGAGTTTTCTATTTCTCCTTGAATTAGCTTCAGTCATTTATGTCCTTCTAGAAATTTATCCATTTCATCTAGAATATCTAATTTATTGGCTGTATAATTATTCATGGTATTCCCTTATATTCCTTGTTATTTTTGTAAGGGCAGTAGTGACATCCTTCTTTCATTTCTTTTTAGTAATTTGAATCTTCTCTCTTTTTTTCTTCAGTACTAATTAAACTTTGTCAATTTTGTTGATCTTTTCAAAGAACCAACTTTCTTCTTGTTGGTTATTCTCTGTTGTTCATCAATTCTCTATTCCATTTATTTCTGCCTTTAGTATTTTGATTAGAATGTTTAATTCATTTACATTAATGTAATTTCTTATCAGGTTGAAGTTACCTCTGCTATCTGCTTTCTATATGTCTTTTTTTTCCCCATTCCTCTATTACTACACTTTTTGGTAAAAGGAGGCATTTTCCAGTGTGCCATTTTAATTTGTTGTTTTATCTTTTTCTTCTCCTTCTCCTCCTCCTACTCCTCCTCCTTCTCCTCCATTGCCCTGGAGATTATAATTAACATCTTGTTTGAAAGCAATCTAGTTCACATGAATGCCAACTTAATTTCAATAGTACACAAAAACTTGGCTTTGGTATCAATCTTTTCCCTCCCCCTCCTCATGCTGTCACTGTCATACAAATTACACCTTTATGCATTTATAAGCACATTTATAGAGTTTCATAAGTATTATTTTATGCAGTTGTCTTTTACACCAAATAGAAGAAATCACTTACATGTAATACTATATTTGTACTGTGTTTTTTTTTTTTTTTTTACTCATGTAGTTACCTCTACTAGTGCTCTTTATTTTTCAGGTGAGTGTCCTTTCATTTACACCTGCTGGACTATCCTTAGTATTTCTTGTAGGGCAGGTCTGCTAGCAATGAATTCTTTCAGATTTTGTTTTTGTAGGAGGGTCTTAATTTCTCCTGTAATTTTTTTGAAGAATCACTTTGCTGGCTATAAAATACATGGTGACAGACTTTTCCTTTTATCACTTTGACAATACCATCCCACTGCCTTCTGGTCTCCATGGTTTTTGATGAGAAATCAACTGTCTTACTGAGGAGCCTTTGTATATGTTGAGCCACATTTCTCTTTCTGCTGTCAAGGTTCTTTGTTCTTGTCTTTTGACACACTGAGTATGATGTGCCTATTTTTGATGTCTCTATGTTTATACCACGTGGAGGTTGTTGAGCTGCTGGGATGTACAAATTAATGTTTTCATCAAATTTGGGAAGTTTACAGCCATTATACTTTATATAATTTTTCCAACACTTTTTATCTCTCCTTCCTTCTGGCGCTCCCATTATGTGTTTATTAGTATTGTTGATGGTGTCCCACCTATCTCTGACAGTGTTCTTTTTTTTTTTTTTCATTCCTTTTTCTTTCTGCTCCACAGACTGGATAATCTCAGTAGTTTTAAGTTAACTGACTTTTTCTTCAACAAGTTCATATCTACAAAGAAATCTCTTATTGAATTTTTCATTTTAGTCATTATATTTGTATCTCTAGAATTTCTAGTTGGTTTTTAATATAAATTTTACCAATTGATATTCTCTGTACAATGAGATGTTCACATAATTTAATTCTTTTGGCATGGTTTCTTTTGGCTCTTTGAATATATGTGTAATTGTTTATTTATGTCTTTGTCTAGTAAGTCCAGTGTCTGGGTTTCCTCAGGGAGTTTCTATTGACTACTTTTTCCCCTGTGTTATGGCCAAATTTTTCTGTTTCTTTGTACATCTTGTAATTTTCTGTTGAAAACTGGACATTTAAAATATTACAATGTGGCAGATCTGAAAGCCAGATTTTCCTCATCTCCAGGGTTTATCGTTGCTTCCATTGTCATTGCTGCTGCAGCTATTTATTTAGTTACTTTTCTGAACAAATTCTGTAAAATCTGTATTCTTTATCATGCATGGCCATGAGATCAGTGTGTGTGCAGAAAGCCTAGTTGTCATCACTGTAATAATGATTGGACAGTGATTTCTTTCAATGCCTGGAGCCAATAGTTTGAGCTGTTGCCAGGTGGCTTTGTGTCTGCGTGCTGAGGGATGCCCTCAGCACCAGCAGGCAGTCTGCAGCTCTTCCAAAGCCTTTAGTTCTTGTTTATGCAGAACCTCAATTTCAGCCAGAATTGAAGGTTTAAGATTTTCTCAGATCTTTCCTTGCCATGTGCCACACATGTGTACGGCCTTCTACAATTCTCAGAATTTTTTTAGAGATTTTTAACAGTACCTCCACCCCCAGAATGTCTCATTACTCAATTTTGCCTTCTAAGTTTCCTAGTCAACATATAGTTAGCCTCTACTGGTACCGCTGCCTCAGGCAGTTGTAATATTAAATACTCACTGCTGATTGTTTTCCACACACACTCTGGGGACAGGCTGTTTGCACAGCATGAGTTTGAGATAGGTCAAATAGTGACAGCTCTCTGAGGACGGATTTTTTGGGTAACTTCAAATCACTTCTGCCCCTACCTTGATTGAGAGACTGTTGCTTTTAAAGGCCACCATTTAGGTGAGGATACGGGGATGGGGGTAGATCAAATTACAATGCCACAGAACTCACTATCTTTATGGAGATTTAGCTGGTTTTTTTCCCTCAAATAAACACTCCCTGGACTGCTGGAAACCTCTGTTTAATTTCCAGAGTTCTGCAGAGGTTAATTTTGACAAATTTTGCCATTGTCATTGCTTCATAGAGGAGTAAGTTTTCCAAGATTTTTACTCAGATATTCTAGAAGTGTATACCATGTGCATTTGTTTTTAACTTAATTACTTGCAAGAATAACTAATTCTATAGCTCCAGCCCCATTCACATAAGAGTCCATCTTTATGGCTTTTCCTACAGGGAGCAGTGTGCAATCTGTTGTCAGTTTATTGTTTTGCTTATTAAAGTGTAGAGTTTTTAAAATATGCTCATGAATAGCTCTTTGTCATTTTTACATGATAAAAAACTTCCACTAGTCTGTGACTATTTTTTTCCGTCTCTTTTCGTTGCTTTAATGAATTTCTCACTTTTAAGGATTTTCAGTATAGCAATATGTGGATGCTGATCACACGGGTGAGACATTTAACTACTGTCTAAACCTGTCTTTGCTCTGATTCACTGTCTAGAACATCTGAACACATCTACTAAACCCCGTACACCAATGGATGCTGAGAGCCCTAATTAAAAAAATGCTTTTTAAGTAAAGCAAAAAATATTATCTTTGACCCTAGAAAAGACAAATCTCAAATTTGCTAGCTGATCTTGCTTTCTGTGATCATTAGCTAAATCATGTTTATAGAGCCGACAGGCATATTGAGCTACTGATTTTATTTCATTGGATTTTAGAATGCAGAACACATTTCAGGCCCACTTATAGCACCATATGTGTATCTTTAAGGATATGTACATATGATGATGTCTTTATTTAAGTACCTTATTTTATTTTAAGTACCTACTGCTGTGAACCTCATTAAAGAAACCTTGGAACTGCAGAACTGAAATTTTTCATATCACTATCATCCCGTAGCTTCTCTTTTGCAATTAGATGTTGTGTGGCAGAGTATTTTTCTGCTCCCTAGAAATGATCAATGTTGAAGGGGGAAAAAAAACCCTCCTCTAATAAATATCATCCAAATCACACACTTATCTGAAGAATGGCCACCATTTTAGTCCACACCAATCCATCTACTCATACTGACTCAGATTCCTCAACACAGACAATCCACCACTGAAGTCAGGGTCCTCAGCACACGTTCTAACCCCTCCCCATTCCTTGTTCTTTCTGAACTACTTTTGTCCAATGTGTCCTGCCAGGCCATTTGCAGCCTGACTGCAGTTTTTAATTTTTACCTTTGAGTTCCAGGCTGCGCCTAGTGACTTCCAGAGAAACGCCAAACACCTGGCTCATCAGGAGGGGTGAGGAGGATTTCAGGAAGCTGTTACACTAACTCACTTGCAGATCAGTGAGTGGCTGTTGTGACCATTACTTCTATATCTCTGCCATGCCGGCTGCATCCACCCCAGCAAAATAATGTAGCTCCTCCCACCACCTCTGCCTCTATTCATCTGGGTTTCTGCTTTTAGTGACACTCAGATGCTGCTGATGGGCATTATATATATATATATATATATATTTTTTAACTGAAGTATGGTCAGTTACAATGTGTCAATTTCTAATATACAGCACAATGTTCCAGTCATTCATATACACATATATATGTATGAATTCCTTTTCATATTCTTTTTCATTAAAGTTATTACAAGATATTAAATATAATTCCTTGTGCTATACAGAAGAAATTTAGTTTTTTTAGCTATTTTTATATATAGTAGTTGATATTTTCAAATCTCAATCTCTGATGGGAATTTTTAAAGCCACATCTGGAACCCTTGCTGCAGAAGAGTCTGAGAAATATATTTTCAACCTCATAGCCTTTTGGTTAGGAAGTTGGAATAAAGACTGAGCTGGCTTACCTAACTTGTCTGCCTTTGTGAGTAAAGAGGTCTGGAGTTTCAAGGCCCAATTAAATATCACAGCCCTTCAGTATCAAACTCTTAAAGAAACCAAAATGCTCCCATCTGCCAGAGCATGACTTGTCCTTAGATACTGCGGGCCATAACCACCAACGCTGTCTAAGGCATCGTCTTCATCTGGTGCACACTTTCTTTAGATGTCTAACATCCTGATTAACAGGGCAAGCTGGTTTGGATTCCCAAGGTCACAGGCAGCCTTCTGCCTGACTTTGGTGTATATATGTTCATTGAAGAGTCCTCTCTCAGATCAGCTAGAGCTGCCTGGTGTGTGATTTGCCAGAGAATGTGGGTGCAGTGCTCCCCACCAGAGTCCTACCAGTTGTTTTATTGCAGGAAGAGAGAGAGCAAAAGAGACAGAAGAGGAATTTCTTGTCCATCCTCAAACACAGTCACCCCCGCCCAGGGCTCTTGCTCTGGGACACAAAGAAGTGCAGGTCAGCAGTGATGTGGCCCTGGTGTACTCCAAAACATGGTGTGGTTGTACTGGGCTATCTTTGTCTTTCATGGACCTTGCAAAGTTCTCGGCTTTGTGAAATGGGGAACTAAGGAACTCCCACCCATGCCTGTAACTCCCAGGGTTTGCACCCTTACGGGTTTTGAGGATTTGCTGGCAACTCATTCTTTTGCACCAGGTCATTTCTCGGTTACACGGCAGTCCTGTGACTTCCTTATCAGAAGTACTCCTTAAGTTCGGGATTTAGTGAAAGATAACATTTTACCCTGTAAGTTCATGTTCAGGGAGGAGGAGGAAGACAGCACAGATCAGAATAGCTGTTTTGCTTTTTTTTGTTGTTGTTTTCATAAGCCGTCTCCTGTTGTCGAATAGACACTGAGCAAATGAATGACTGTTACACTCCCATTTGAAGGATGAGGAAAATGACATTCATGGAGAGAAGGCAAATTTCCTGAGGTTCCAAAGACAAAAAGGGATGAGCACAGAATAAGATCCCTGCAAATTTCTTGGCTGTCATCAGCCTTTAGGTCAGTGACAGAGTGCCGTGTGTAGTAGTAAATTCGTAGCATGCTTTTAGAAGGGTGCAGATGTTCTTGTTTTTGTTGATACAATCACCCTCTTTTGTCTGGGACTCTGAAAAAGGGAAATGGGTTAGAAAATTTTGGTTTCTCATCCTTGGTCCTTCCTCACCCTTACTGATATGGACCCTTCCATCTGTAGCAGGAATAAGACAGCCCCAGCCTTCCCATCTCATGAGATCAGTACTCATTCATTTCATTCCTGCCCACCAGTAGGTGGTAAAGCACAGCATGATTTTCATGTCCTGCTTCACTGATTCTTGTGAAATTAGGTGTTTGAAGATAGAAACTCATGAAAGGAAGCTGCTTTATTTTTTTTAATATAAAGTGCAGTAATTTTCTTAGCAGAGAAGGAAATTGAGGATTTTCTTCATTGAAAATCAATAGAGATTTCAAGAGCATCTGTATTTGTGATGTGTAGATGAAAATGACAAAATCTAGAGGGATTACAGAAACACAAGGAAGATACCAAAAGTGTCTTTAAAGAACTTTTCTAAGACTGGGCTTGTAAAGAGACTGTTAGTTGACAGAGACCCTCTTCTCACCCATAGCCCCTCTCCTTAGGTTGGAAAGGGCCAGCGTTTCCCCTGTGTGCAGTCCTGGTGCTTCAAGTGATTTGTGGGGTAGGGCGGTGCACATGGTGCTTCCTTCAGTTTGTCCATCTTAAGTAACCCCTAGCAGTCAAGGGGTGAGTGTGTTGCAACCTCATGAACCAGCCGCCATGCTCTCTGGGGTGTGTGCTCATCTAAGCTCATCCCGGCTCAGGTGGTGGCAGAGTTGAGAGTGGTGGCAAGAGGTCAGCCATGAGTAGCCGGGAGCAACTGGAGTCAGCTGGGACCCAAGAGGCTAGGAGTTGCAGGTGGAATTCCCAGGACTTCCCACAGCTCATTCAATCAGTTAATACTTCTCCAGCACCTGTGATGTGCTTGTGCTTCCATTGTGAACAGAACCAAATCCCTGTCCTCATGAAGGTGACATTCTAGTGGACATGAGAATGATACATGCAGAAGCAGATCCAGGTCAGGACACATGAGTGCTGTCTATTTTGGAGTGCACAATGTGAGATCCTTTGGGAAGGAATGTATGATACAGGAAAATGGGGGGGAGAGGATGGCCGTATCCCAGGTCTTATTTGGATCCCTGGGATGCACCTTGCCAAGTGTGGGTCCTTGGTTTGCACAGGAATGAATTCAAGAGAGAGACACAGTTCAGTAAAAGTAGATTTATTCAGAGAGATATATACTCCATAAACAGACTGGGCTGTTTCAGAAGGCAAGAGAAAGGCCATGAGGCGTGGGAGTTGGGTGCTCCAGTTTAAAGTAAAAGTAGATACACACTCCACAGACAGAGTGTGGGCTGTCTCCCTCAGCAGAGAGAGCAGCCACGAGGTGTGGGGTTAGTTATTATGCACTCAGTATCTTCATATGCTAATAAGTGGGAGGAATATTCCAACCGTTTTGGGGAATGTGTTGGGATTCCCAGAAATTGGGCCACCACTGACCCTTTGATCTTTTATGGTCAGCCTTGAACCTGTCCTGGCACCTGTGGGAGTGTCATTTAGCATCCTGCTGTATTTCGGTGAGTGTGTGTTGAAGCTCAAAATCTACTGGGAGTTGACTTTTCCACCGTCTTGGTGCTAATGGCTGTGCCATTCTTTAAATGGCTCTGCCCAGCCCCCTTCCCTCCTGTCTCATGAAGGAGCTCTGGACTGATTGCACAATTGCAGAGCAGGGGACAGAGTGGAAAGAATTTCATAAGTGGAAGGTGAAGGCAGCATTGGCAGTAGAATTCTCAACTCAATTTTAAAGTAAGGGTCTTCTTTTTGCTGGGGGTACCTGGTGTCAAATTAGGGAGCTGTGAGCCTTGGGGAATTCAGTGAGTTGGTGGCTCACTGTGTATACTGTGTTGCTTCTTAGGTGGCCCGAGGACAGTTGGCTGATACGTGACCCATTCACTCAAGCAGGGGTCTCTTTGGGGATTTTCTGCATGTGAGGCTAACATGGGTCACATTGGGAGAAGGACCAGCCAGTCACAGCTTGGTCCACAGTCACCTAGTGCCCTCAAGGCTTTCATCCCATGGATGTGTCACCTCCCCCTGGATGGGGACAAGGGCACAAGTGGCGGGGCAGCTTCTCAGTGGTGGAGGCATTGCTCTCCAGACCCAACACTCAACAGCATAGACCCCTGGTTTTGGCCACAGTCTTGGCTAGATGAGGCTGTTGGGTAGCTGATCTCATGAGATGTGGGTGCCATGCTTCCATTCAAACTAAGAGCTCTACTTTTGAAGGTTCTGGTCAGAAAGCCACAAATACTCCCTAGCCCATAAACAAAGAACAGTCTCTTTCAATCGGGATAGAGCACATAGAAGGAGAACAGATCATCCCAACAGCAGGATAGGCCAAATCAGTCCTGCCATCAGGGGTCTGAGAGATGAGCCAGCTCAGTTCCCCTTACTAGTTGTTTACTTGGATGATCTGGGATATTTGGGTGACCTGCAGGTGTCAAGAAATAGTACACGAGGGATTTGTAGATTTTCTGGCCCAGTGTTAACTCACCCCATTGTAGCTGTCATGCAAGGAAACAAAACTTGGTGGACAACAGGCCATGGCCTCTGCTCTCTGGTGGAGCCAGGAGATTACAATGTTAAGTACAACTGTGGGGGCATCATTTCTATGTTGAGAGGCCAGATGGCCTTACATATCTCTCATGCTGGATGTTTAAGTTGCAGAGGGAAACTAGATTCCATCCAGCTCTCCAGCCAAAGAGGAGACCAGAATCGGCCTCCCCCACAAACTGTGAGCTCTTTGCCTCCACTGACAGCAGCATCTATAGCAAAAAGCTGGGCTGCCACCTGCGTTTCCATGTAAACATCCGAGTAGCCACAGCAATGGCCTTGTGAGGATTGGTGTGCCCAAGGAAGTGCTGTGTGGGATGGAGGGAGGAGTGCCAGGATCAGACACCAGGCAGGCAGAGAGGCAGTGACGACATCTGTGCAGCGTAGGTGCCATGGAACTGAGCCAAAGGGAGGAGGGTTTTGGAGCAGGGAGCCTGGGCAGTGATGTGTTGTTCATAAGAAGATCCTGTGCTCTGGATCCAAGAAGTCATTGGCTTGATTCCTGACCCCAAACCTCATCTTGGGCAAGTGTTTGAAGCTTTCTGTGCCTCTGTTTCTTGGTGTCCCAAATGGGGACAATAGTAGCAATTACCTCTGAGAGTCAGGAGGGCATTTATAGATGTCATTTCATTACTCTCACAGCAGCCCACAAGCACGGTCCTAGGTCCCCCATTTTACACGTGGCAGATGGGTAGCTTTTTAATCAGTAATCACACAGTTAAGAATGGTCAGAGCCGGCATTTGAATTTGATCCCTGTGTCCATATTATTTCTATTCTCACTCAGTATTACTGGAAATCTAGTAAAGTCGGAACAAACACTGCTGGGAAGTGGGTGCTTGAAACATGTTTGTCATCTTCGCCATTGGGAAGTGTTGAGATCATGTTACTCACAGCCCGTCCGAGGGTCCCTGTGTCTCTGGCTGCCCCTGGTGGTGTCTGCAGGGATCTGGGCAGCTTCTCCTTGATCTCTACCCCAAGGTTCTCTGCTCTCTACAGGTTGAGTCTCAACCCTGACTGCTCAGTAGAGCTAATGTCTAAAAACAAAAAAATGTGGGGAGGGTACAGCTCAGTGGTAGAGCCCGTGCTTAGCATGCAAGAGGTCCTCGGTTCAATTCCCAGTACCTCCATTAAAATAAATAAAACTAACTACCTCCCAAAAAAGGAAACACGTATTTAAAAAACAATAAACAGTACAAAGTCCCCACTCCAGGCTGGGGCACACTAGTTTTTAAAGGCTCCCAGATGCTTCCCATGTGAAGGAGGGTGAGAGCTACCCCTCCACACCTCTTCTCTTGAGCTTGTCCACTCACATCCATTATCCTCTTGAAACAGGAAAACTACTTGTCTCAGCCTAGAACTTTCTCCTGATTTCTAGACTTTGATTTGCCTACTGGACATCTCTCCTGGAGCCCACAGGCACCCACCCAGAACTCAATCAGTTGTCTCCTCTCATGGCTTGCCCCTCTTCCTGCCCTTCTTATTTCAGGGAACGGCACTATAATTTAAGACACTGCCAAAGCAAGAAAGCTGCCCGGCATCTTTGACCTCTTCCTTCCCTTCCATCACACCTGTGGCCAATCCGTCCACCTGCTTAAATGTTTTCTTCTCTCTCCTCCTGGCGGGGCCTCAGCAGGCCTTCACATGAACCTGCCAATAGGTCTCCCGGCCTCTATCTTGTATCTTTCTGATCACTTTGAATGTCTCCTCTACTTTGGAGGCACACAGAGTCCTTTGTGATGTGCACCTGTGATCTCTCCACCTGGTTGCCTCACCTGCTTCCCACACCCTGTGCTCACTTCTAGACTATTTGGAGTTCCTGGAAGGGACCTGGCTCTCTTTGGCCTCCCAACTTTGCATGTGCAGCTCCCCAGGGAGTAATTGCCTTAACATTATACCTTCACCTGACCACTTCTAGGGCATCTCAGAACTCACCACAGTGGTTCCCTCCTCTGGGAAAGCCCTGGCTACAGTTCTGGCTCTCTGCCCCGAGCACCCTCTGCTGAATGTTATCCAAGACCTCTTAACACGCCTCCTCAGCCTTCATTTCATGATGACTTCTGTGCACCTAGGAGCTCCCGGAAGCAGGGACTGTGTCTCTTTTCTCTTTATTCTCAGGGCATGGTAGAGACTAAGGTATAATGGTGGAGGGAACAGTGGTTATTCTGAAATTTCTCTGTAGTTGGGGCCTACGGGTAACAGTCTGGTTGGAAGAAGGGCTTAGGTGATTTACCCTGAAGCCACATTTTCAATTAACATTTCATGTTGTTTTTGTCTACTATTTGAAGTGTTGAGTCTTAAAACAGAATGACGATTTCTAAAAATTACTTTACCGAAGATTGAGGAAAATGGCAGTTTTCCATATTTAAGAATATTATTTAAATTTTGTGTGACTGGGGTTGTGGAATACAAATGCAGGGGCTACTAAAGCATTCTCATCCCCTTCCCTACCCTCAGGTCCTTCGGACAGAAGAGACAGAGTGATGTGAGGAGAAGACTTGGAGTGTGGACCATGCACTGCTTTTAAATTATGACAGTTACTTGTGCTTTTTTTAACTTTCTTTTGTAATGGAGGTACTGGGGTTTGAACCCAGGACCTTGTACATGCTAAGCAAGTGCTCTACCACTGAGCTATACCCACCCTTCCCCCAGATATTTGTGTTTTTAGTGGGCATAATGTGCTTGTAGCAGGTACTTTAGCATCAGACACAGTCACCTGCCTCTGACCATCACATTAATACCTTTCCCCTGAGCTAGAGAGCTAGATATTCTGTTTTCAAAAGTTCAATAAATTATCTACATTTTCCTTTTTCTTAAAAGAAAGGCATTAACTCATGTTTCTCTTTAGTATCGCCTATAAATAAAATGTGATTTTATTTATCATTTACCAAAGTTTTAAGTGTAATAAATATTAAGTACAGATTTCTGAAGCATCAGTCTTCACTGAAGATCCACATTCTGCTGTTCTCTCTCTGTGTTAGTCACCATACTTCTGGAGTTCTGGAAGTGGCTCCAGGCAGAACTTGAGTACAAATGGGACAGGGTTGAGCAGGAAGAACAAGTCTGGTCAGAATAGGAGGTGTGGTGTCCCCACGTGGAGATAGATGAGGTTACCCATGAAAAGCAGGCGCTGATTAGATGCACTTTAGTCTGTTTACTTTTGGAGTTGTCCGCCTTGGCTGCATGTTGGAATCACCAGGGGACCTTAAAAAATGTTGGTGCTTGGATTCCATCACTGCAAACTCCGATGGTACTTAGTGGCCTGGGGTGCATTCTGGCATAGGGAAGTTTTTAAAGCTCCTCTGGTTATTCTAATGTGCAGCCAAGGTGAAGGAGCACTGCCTGGAATGGTGGACACAGAAGAGAAGTGTGGTCCTTCCTTCATAATAACAGTAAAAAGGGGGAAAAGGAAAAGGATGGTAATTGTATAAGAAAAGAGGCATTGAATTGTATCCTTTCATAACACCAATAAAAAAAAATGCAAAATATAAATTAGCCACTATGACATAGATGTAGAAAGAAAGACACATTGGCTTTTATAGTTGACTCCCATTTTTTCACATGTGCCTTCATTATTGCGGCCTCCTTTTCATCATAGACTAGGTGCCCTTTTGCTTGAACTAAGTCCTGGTCACTGCTCCCCCTTCCTTTTGGGATGTGCACAAAGCAGCGTGGCTCTCATCCTAAAGTCAGAGAAAGGGTAGAAGAAGCAGGGAAACCTTTGTTGAGGTGCCATCAGTGTTTGTGCACTGAGCTAGGCATCTTATATAATTGGAAATGTAAATTTATTGCTGCCACTCCTGCTGCAAAATTAAAAAAAATAAAACTATATATCTTTGTATCAACCTTCCAGAGCTATGAAATGATGATTTTTTGAGTCATCTGTATTATTGCTTCTTTCCATCAGCTGAGATAATTTAGAGCTGATGGTACTTGCAGTCAGCAGCAGAAGGACAGAAGGTTGTGAGCATGAATAACTCTTGGAAATAAAATGCTTTTACTAGGAGCATCTGAATATGTCTCCAACTATACATTTTATAAATTGAATCACAGATCTACAGAACGTTGGCACTGAAAAGGTCTGGAGGGAGCAGGTCAAACTCCTCTTTTTATAAATGGAAAAAAATGAGGTTCAGCTACCAATAGAAAGTGACATTTGCCTTTTAAAATGTAATAAGCTTCTAATAATCCCCATTATAAATAGTTCCCATTGTTTACAACTGAAGATGGCGGTCAAAGCATATGTTTGTGAAAGACTGTAAATTCAGAGATGAAAGCTGAAACTTAGACAAAATTAGATGCTCATAATGTTTTTGAGTCCTGAAAAACAAAAACGTATCATATTGGCAGAATACAAAAAATACTGAAGAAAAGTTTTTTGGTCATTTAAACTGCCAATTTTAAATTTAAAATTGCCAACTAATAAGTTTAAATTTTCATTGGAACATGCTTGTTGAAAAATTGAAGATGAAGATTCATTTCACTTTATCATTCTTCCTTATTTAAAAAAATTTTTAATTTTTTTTAGTTTTTTAATTGAAGTGTTTTATTTTAATTGTGAATGCATGCTCCATTTTTTAGAGAGGCCAGCATTGTGGTAGTGAGACCTTGGGAATGAAGTTGCCTAAATTCATATTTGAGCACAGCAGCTTGCTTCCTGAGTGATCTTGGACATCTTAACTTCTCTGTGCCATAGTTTCCTATAAAATAAGAATAGGAGAGTTCCTCATGACTGTGGTAAGGACGGGTCGAATTAATGTACAGAATCTACTTGGAAGACTTCCTGGCACAGAGGAGGGGCCATGTACTTAGTTACAGGTATTATTATACTCCTGCTGCTTTTATAATCCAGGTAAACCTTGAGTCTTACTGATATCATCTCTAAAAAACATCTAAATATAAACTCTAAAATGGAAACTCTCAAACTTCATAGTTGTAGCTAATTAACACACAAAGCCCAACCAAGAAACACACAGTGGAGACCAGTTAGCTGCAGACACCTGTGAAACTTTCTGTCCTGCATGGACTCTAAGCTGTCACTTCAGTCACTTCTGAAATCTAAGGCAAGCTCAGGAATAGAGCTTTACAGCTTGGCCTCGTCAGGTACCCAGACCCCTAAGCTCAGACCATGGCAGGGAAACAATTTGTTGTTCACATGTGCATTTTCAAAAAATAATATTAAAATGAACACTGTACGTATTTTGTTGTGTGTTTGACATCATTAACAGAAAAGAAAAAAGAAAAAAAAAGGAAAATATCTCATGAATTTAAAAAATAAGGAGGCTATGTCTGAAAATTATTTTTTTTTTTAAATTATGTTTAGGATTTAGTGACCAGTTAGGAGAAAAATCATTTCATTGGTGTAATCCCTTGATTGACTAAACATTTTTTTTTAATTTTGAAGAAGAGCGTGTTCCTTTTACCACCTGGAGAAAGTGTATACATAATACCCTTTGTCCAAGTGCTCTTTTTCTGGGTAAGAATCTGCCACAGACTTCTTAAAATCTAATGTGAAATGCTGAGGAAACTGAAAGTCAAGATGGGGAATATGTAGTCTCATAGAGAAAACTGTTTCCAGAGAACACCTCAGCCAATGCTGGGCTCCAATCTGGAGGTTCCAGAGTCTCTTCTGCTCACAGTGCTTCCCCCAGTTCTTTTCAACTCATTTGTTCAAATCAGATCAGTGCTTTAGGATTCTCCAAGTTCTGATTAAGAGACCAGATGGAGGCATTAAGAATTCTAAAATTTTCCAAGAGTAACAACCAAGGTAAAATGTCTAAGAATAGCCTAACAAAAGGATAGTAGGAACTGTCAAAAAAAATTAAATAAATAAAAACTACTGAAAGACATAAAAGAAGCTTTAATCACATGATTCTAGATTAAAAGATCATATCTCCAAAATATCAG
Organism: Camelus bactrianus; assembly: GCF_048773025.1. Taxonomy (NCBI): domain Eukaryota; kingdom Metazoa; phylum Chordata; class Mammalia; order Artiodactyla; family Camelidae; genus Camelus; species Camelus bactrianus. The sequence goes on along the minus strand of NC_133544.1, from coordinate 112,595,139 downwards.
AAGTTATAAAATTGATTTGTGGTTTATTGTGAATAAAATCATATTACTAATATAATAATTAATAAGACAATGAGAGTTTTACTAGCTCAAGAATAGCCAGATTAGAAAATAGGACAGGAAGTCCAGATATGGTTTCTGATATCAATAATAATTTAATATATGAGATGGAAGGCATTACAAATCAGGGAGATAAATAAAGGTTATTCAATAAATGGAACATATGATAGCTACTTGAGGGGAAAAGAAAAGATTGAAATAAAACAGTGAACCATATATTGTGAGAAATTCCAGAAATATTTAAAAAAGTAACACAATTAGAAAAAAACTAGAAATAAATATGGATGAATATACAACCTCTAGATGAGCAGTAAGTTTCAGAGGAAAATATATAAAGATTTCCATGCATCAGAAGCATCCTAATTTTAAACAAAACACCAGAGGATGTTATTTGTTTACAAATCCGACAAGGGGCTAATTCCCTCAATACACAGAGAGTTCAGATCACTTCAAACGTAACACCAAAAAATCTCAGGAGCGTAGAAGGCAGAGAACATGAACACATATTCACAAAGGAAAAAATAGATGTCACACTCCAATAGTAATTCAGTCAGTGCACATCAGAATGAAATAGTTTTCCACCTCTCAAGTGACACAGCTCTGTTTATGAGGATGAAGAGCCAGTGATCACCAATCCCATGCCTAGGCTACTGGATAGTTTTTGTGAAGTATGGTTGATTTACAATGCTGTGTTAGTTTCCGGTGTACTCCTCCAGCCTACTTAGAGAGCAGTCTGGCAGTTCATATCAAGAGTCAAAAATATTCATATGCTTTAATCCACTAATTCAGCTTTGAAAAACTTTTAATAAGGAAGTATTTCAAAATGGCAGGGAAAAGTCAGTATGGATGAAAGTCACAGACATACTTTTATATGTATATATATATATAAAATCTCAGCCAAAATATTCTTCCAACACTTCACATAGTAGAATATTTTGCAGTCATGAAAAAGTGTGTCCATGAATATATCTTATGACATGTCAAATGTTATGCTTATGATAGGCTTGAGAATAAAATTAATATATAAAATGATTTTTAATATACAAACAATGCACAGTTCTGAAGGAATTATGTCTATAGGTAGAAGCATTTTTCTTATTTTATTTTTTATTCATTTTCAGAGTTGGAGTCTTTTGATTGTAGGTGACAAAATCAATCTCCAATGTGTTTAAACAACAACCAAAACATGGGGATGCATGGGATTTATTGGTTCCTGTAAATGAAAACCTCAGGTCTGAGGTCTGGCTTCAGTCAAGGAGAGATACTGTAGCCCAGATGATGTCAAGGGCTGCTTTTGTCCTGTCTTCATCCTGTGTCCAAGGATGCCTCAGCATGCTGCTTCTAGGCACTCAGCATCACAGATCACACATCCATCCAAGCCAAGAGAGGTCTCTTTTGGCAGCTTCCTCTCTTGATAGAGGAAGCTCATCATTCACATGGGCACCAGCACGTATCGCCTCACATAACAGTGACTTTTACTGTGTTATTTGCCAATTCTCAAATCATGTGTGAGACCAATAGAATGAGGGGTATTATTTGTCTTAAACCAACTGAGATCTACCTCTGGTGCTTCAGAAAGAGTGTGTCAATCAAGCTTAAATCACAGGACTAAAGATAGAGGGAAGTTATTTATCCTAAAGCAAAATCTGGGTCCTCTTCTAAGACTGGGGACAGCTCCAGGACAGCAGTTCTGTCCACTACTGAGTACTTTCAAATTTTCATTAATGAGCAAATATTAAAGTTATGATCAGAAAAGATGATAAGTAAGAAGAAACTTGAGGAAGGAGAATGGAAAGCTTTCCTGTTTCTTAAGAAATATTGAACCCATTAAGTTCTTGGAAGAAAAATGGAAATGTGTCAAGTTTGTATAAGTTCTGAAATGAATTAGGATTGATTTCACAGTCCATGTAGGAGGCAGTGCTATACGGTTAGTGTGTCTTTGGGCTCTTTGAGTATTTCAGTTCTTTCACTTAATAGTTGTTTCATTTGGGGCAAATTGCATCATCTCCACGTGGATATATTTCCTCATCTGTAAAAGAGATATAATATTACCTTTCCCACAGGGTGATTGTGAGGATTTAGAAAAATAGATCTGTGCTGAAGCAATAGTAAGCATTTAAAGAATTTAACTATTTTGATTACTTAATACATAATTAAAAATTTATTATGCAGACTTTTTAAAAATGCATACTATTTAAATGGCCTATATGTGCTGTACAAGAGAGGAAGGCTTAATATACCTTCTATAATACATTTTTTTTAGCCTTAATTAATTTTCACATTTAATCACACACACACCAATATCTTATTCCTTTCACAAGCATGAAGCCTTAACTGTGAAGAAAAGGATAATGAAAGAGAGTAGAGGAGGAAATAAAATGCTTTCTCTAAAAACTGATGGCTTAAAAACTAAGGAAAAAAACACCTTTTTAAGACTTTGGTCACCATATTCATAGCTAATAATTAGGTAGAGTTTTTCACATGCCTGTGATTAATGTTCTAATTGTTTTCACAATTAGTAAATCATTGACTCATCACAATAATCCTATAAATTGCTATTATTATCCCCCCATTATATGGGTAAGGAGATTGAAGCCCCTAGAGGTTAAGAAATTTGCACAAGGCCCCACAGCTAGCATCAGAGCTGGGATCCAGATGCAGGAGTGTGGCTCCAGGAGGGGCTTGTAAACACTCCATCTGCTCTCTCCTGCAGGTGCAAGCCAGCCTCCCGCTATTACTGTAAATAACATGATGTGGTTTACTTAGTCTTGAAATTCACATTCTTTGGAGCTTTCTCTCTGGGGAAGCCATCAGGAGCAGCCAGGGACACTGAGACATGCTTCTGGACTATGACCAAGAAGATAGATGGAAGGAAAACAGTTTAAAAATGGGATCTTTAATGTGCATTCTTCAGTGGCCAGAAAAAAACCTGCCTAGTGAGGAACTGAAACCCTATCAGCCACGTGCAAATTATGCTTCACACCCCCGTTGCCCTTGGGTCCACACAGTCAGAACTACAATGGTTCAGGGACATGAATCTTGTGCAAATGCAGGGAGTATGAATACCTGCCATTTTAAAATCTCAAGGAGTATGAAAAGCATGTGAAGCTTTCATCAACAGAGATCTGCTGTCACTTCCAGTGTTTCCCTCAGGACATGTCCACAGCTTCACTGGTCCTATTCAGAATGAAGACGACAGCTAGCACCTGCTGGCCCCTGAATCAGTGATAGGTTCTCCCTTTAAAGGAAGCATATCCCCTTCACGGGTTACAACTAGATCATAACCTATGTAATTCTATAGATGTAGAAGGGATATTTTCATTGGTTCTGCTATCACAGACTTGTCTCCAAAAGAACATGTCACCAGTTACTCCATTTTCACCCATTTAAAGATATACTTAACAGGCTTACTTCTTTAGTGCAGTTTTAGGTTTACAGAAAAATTCACAGAAAGTGGAGTTCCCATATATTCCCTATGCTCTGCACACAGCTGCTCCTGCTGTCAGCATGTTACATTAGTGGATGCACTCATTCTTTTTGACATCCTTCATTCCTCCTACCCTAAAGATTAACGTACCTGATATTCACATCTCTTGTGGCATTTATGTGTGATTTACATCACTTCTCACGTTTATTTGAGGTTTAGAGCACATGCATGTTGTCTGTTTAAGCGTGGGTTGGGGCAAGTTTTCTGTGTAAAAATATGATCATTAGTGAGTCTCATGCTGCTGGGTTTTTGGGTTGTCAGGTCCTGTTCACCATTGCTTCAGTTATTGGGATCATTGTCTACGGACTCTCAGTGTTCATTGTATTTTCTGCAAAACTTCCCAAGAACCTGCATGGAAGAGACCCAATCCAGAAGTACCTGAGTTTGCAGATGGGCCACGCCCATCACTGCTTCTCTCATCAGTTTTATCATCATTGTGACCCTGAAGGCAGTATATGAGAAAGTGGCAATCATGAGAACTGACTCTGGTAAGCTCCTACTGCAGCTGAGGTCATTTCTACACCACTTTTAGAACCAGGTCAAAACAGAAACTGTATCTTTTGGGCACTTCAATTCCAGTACATTACAGTCTTTAGAAAACGTCAAGTGTAAACGTATTTTCTCTAGCCTATATGAGAAGTGAATTAGCTCCGGCTTTGCATTAGTTAAAGGGACAAAGCAAGCATTAGAATGTCCAAGCTCTGTGTAAAGAGTTCAGTGCTGAATAGTATTTTCAATTACATTAGATCATGTACCTTATTGTTGAAAGTAAATAGTCTCTTTATTGCAAATAAGTGGAAGAGGGTCATGGTTCCAGTGGCAGATTTGCTCATGTGTTACAGAGAGGACAAATAATCACAGTGTTATGTGTCTTTCCCCGATGCTGTTCCTGTTAGTGTAGCTCCATTCTCATCATCTATAGCTTCTATAATAAATGTTTCTTCTCTCTGGCTTTTATCCCAGCCAGCGGCTTAGCGGCCCAAGTGCTTCCCACAAGCTGCATGTGGCTGGGTCGTTCTCCCAGTGGTCTGCTCAGTAGTCATCTTCTGAAAACACTAAGACCAATTTAAATTCTAAACTAGGAGGATGACCTGTTTTATGTTCCCCAAATTCTTCTAGCAAGTTTCCCCGTGTTTTGTTTGTTTTCTTCAATAGTCCTACCTTCCTGCCGTTCAGGGAGACAAGAGAATATCATTTAGCAGGATGTTCAGAAGTAGTTTTCTATCAACTTACACCTGACAGAGGACAGTTCTTGCCCATTGGATACTGTTGTGCTTACAAATTTTAAGGAACAGCTGACTATTTTTTTTTGCCTTGTGGGATATTGTGTTCATAGAGAAACTCTTACAACAGTGTGTACACTTGGAATTAACATAGTAGCTATGTTAAGGAATTCAAAACAGCTTAAATGAAAACAGTGTGAATTGTGTATATATATATATATATTTTTACAGTGTTAACTCATGTATCCGTGGCTTTGATTAGTCTCAAAGCTGTTCACAGCTTTAGAGACTTAACTTTTCTTTATTCTAGCTGCAGAGCTCCCAAGGACCAGAATGACTATGAGAACAACCTAGCCATGGAGGTGTTCTTGTTCCAGTTTGTCAACTACTACTCTTCGTGTTTCTACATCACATTCTTTAAGGGCAGATTTGTGACTTATCCAGGAGATCCGATGTATTGGCTGTGAAAATACAGAAATGAAGTGCTGTGAATACAGCTTTGTGTTCTGACAGTCTAACCTGGTTCATGTTTTCCCCTAGTTGCTCAAAGAAGAGTGTCTTTACTGTCTGTTCCTTAGATTTTTTTAGCCATAAAATAATGACTTTATTTCATGTTATAGCTATCTAAAATTTAAATGATATTTTCTCTCTAATATTCCAGTGTGACCCAGGTGGCTGTCTCCTTGAACTGATGACACAGCTGACAATAATCATGGGAGGACAGTCAATCTGGAATAACACACAAGAGGTGTTACTTCCGTGAATACTAAGTCATGTGATCTTGGGGTGAGAATGGCCCACCCATCCAAGTCATTTTCCTGCATGCCCATCTCTAAAACAGGGGAGACTCTGCTTATTAAAGGTCTCCAGATAAGAAGATCCATCCAACAGTGTAAACGTACCTGGTGTTTAATAATTATGCTTAAATACCTTCTTTTTATGTTTAACTTAAATCCCCAAGTGCTATAATTTCTGCTTGTTAGCCCATCACTGGGGGCTGACTGATCAGAGCCCTTTGAGTGATGGCCCTTGTTGGGGCCGTGAGCTAAGATTTCTCACAACTTCCCACAACTTTCTCCTCCTTTTATACATGCATTTAAAAATCCATAACAGGAATTTGTTGAGTGCCTTGTATGTGCTAGTCACTGTATTAAGTGTTGTACATATGTGTGTGTGTGCGTGTGTGTGTATAATTTAATCACCCAAACAATCCTTATTCTTATCTCCCTTTTGCAAATTAAGATCCTGTGGCTTAAAGAGGGTAAGTGATTTGCCCAAGCTCTCATTGCCAATAAGAGACCACTGTGGGACTCAGATGTAAGACCCTATCTCTCTGAATCCATGTTCTTCTAAGAACAGAGGCTCTCTTGGGGTCCTAAGGCACAGGGTTACATAATGTTTTAAGAGACACTTGTCTAAAATAATAACTACAGAGGTTTTGACTTACTGTTCTCTTCCTAAAAATGAGAAGAGCAGATATTAGCTAAGGTCACACTGTCCTTTAGATTTTCACATAAGCCCAATCCCATATCAAGTTGGACAGTCCACAGTTATCTGCAATTTCTGCACAACTCAAGGAGCTTACTGTATTCACTTTCTGTTGCTGCTGTAACAAGTATCCCCAAGCGTCATGGTAGTAGGAAGGAAAAAGAAAAAGTCTCCACTAAACAACACAAATTAAACCTCCTAGGGTTCTTGAATGCAGAAGCCTGCTGAAGTCAAGGTGTTGGCAGGGCTGTTACTGAAGGCCCCAGGGGAACCTGTATCTTTGCCTCTTCTGGCTTCCAGAGGCCACCTGTGTCTCTTGGCCTGTGACCTATTTTCTCTCTCTCAAGGTCAGCACGGTGTGCCTCTGACTCTGATTCTGTGGTCATATCTCCTCTCCTCTCTCCCCTCTTCTGCCTCCCTCTTCCTCCTTTAATGACCCTGGCGATTACACTGGGCCCACCTCTCTCTTAAAGTTGGCTGGTTAGCAACCTTAACTGCATCTGCAACCATAGTCCCCCTTTGCCAGGGACCCTGACCTCTTCATATGTTCTGGGGATTAGGACATGGACATCTTTGGGGGGGACCATTTTTCTGCCTAGCATGCTAACCTTTATAGGATAATGTTTGGCTTTCAGTTTCTGTTCTCACAAAACTGTTGATCTCTCTTCTGTCTTGCCTTCCACACCAGCATTCTTCTCCTGGGCAACCGAACTGCAGAGCTCACCCCTCTCTGTGGTGTCCCCCAAAACCACTTACACAAGCAAGCCTTACTGATGTTTGGAGCATGGAGGAGAAACTCAAACAACTTGAATTTTGAAATAAAAAAATCCATCATTTTAAAATCTTCCATGCCACTATAAAAAATTTATTTTTTAACTTCTTTTTTTAATTTTTAAACTATTTTAAACTTTGTTACTTTTTTAAAACTTTACTTTTTTTCTTATCATCCTTCATTGTAAGCTCCAGAAACCTGCTATTCTGCCCACCACATCCAACTTCCCTTTCATTGTTTCTCCTCCCTTCCCTAAACCTTCCTTCTCTCTCCCTTATTACCAAGTTTCTGTCCATTCTCTTTATAGGGCAGTTAAATTATTTTTTCTTTCTTTCTTTCTGTTTTTGCAGAGTGAACAACTTTGGGTGTCAGTGTGTCCTTCCACATTTCTTCACAAGGGCTTCATCTTTCAGGTTCAGTATGGATTACTGGGGCCGGTCTCTAAACAAAGGCATTTCCCTTGTCCCCCAGCTCACCACACCCCTCAAAAAAAAGATTCTGATCTTTGCTGTGAAATGAATCTTTTTTTTCCCTACTGTGCAGTGCACAACTCTTACACTGAGCCCACAGTCAGATTTTTCCAGAGGAGTAAATGTAGCTCATGTGCAAATAATACTATTTTTCTCTGTGAAAAGAAATAGATCAGATAGAGGAAATACTAAACTCAGGTTACTGAAAAGCATTTCCTTAAGGAAATAGGTTAATTATTTAACACTAAATTTTGTTGAATCTGGTTGTCAGTGAGCTATTTTAACCAATCAAGGAGAAGGATATATTTCCTAAATTGGTACTGAGAAATTCATGTGAAATGAAACTTGCTCACATGAACTAGTTTAAAGTAAAGGATGCATTATAGTATCTGTGGTCTGTTTATTCTTTTGCTTAAGTAAGCTCATTGTTGTAGGTTCCAGTGAGCTGAACTTTGCCTCCATGTATTTCTACTATGGGCTAAAATATTTAGGGAATATGTTTTGAATTATAATTCCCTTGTTTGAAAACCAGGAATGCTGAGTGGTAGCCAAGTTCGAGGGTGGCTTGTGTTTTCCTCACTGCCTCTTCTCTTTGTATAAGGTGCCAGTCTCCTTCTTACTTTTTCATATTAAATCCTAACATACCAAATATCTATCAGTAATTCTTGCTATGCCAAAACTACACCCATCATCAAAAATACATAGGAAGGGAAAAGAAAACTTATCAAAGTTAGCGACTATTTTCATGCTATTTAAATATGTCCAAAGGAACATAATGAAATGGAATAACTCACCTGCCTACACCCCCCAATTCCATGTGGGGCTCTTGAGTAGGATTCTGGGAGCAAATGAAGAAGGACAGTGAAGCCATGATCCAGGCTCCCACTGGGGTCTCCCCAGCACTTGGATCAGCACCTGGTATACAGTAGGTCTCAGTCCAAGCCAGCTGATGAGTGAGTGACTCACAGGCATCGAATGCATAATATCAGTGAATTAACAGCATTATTTGTAGGACTCAGAGAATAAGCTGAGAGCCCTGTGGCCTTCCCAGCCTCACTATTTTGATATTGGGATCATTTCTGGGAATGTTATTCTGTACTTGACAAAAGGCTAGTATGACTCCAGGGTTAAGCAACTTGCCCTGGAGAAATTTTAGGATAAAATATTAAGAAAAATAGTTAAATGCCCAAAATGGCATAGCATTGTCCTTTGACTTTTAGATAATGTATGGCTGTAATTTTCTTACTTTATGTTTTCTACATTTTCCACCGTGGGTATGCACTACTATATAATAAGAAAATCTCTCTTCTCCAGATATGATTTGGTTAGAGGATGAGGCAGAGTCATATAATAAGAGAATCTTAAATACATGTGTCTGTAATTCACTCTTTAAATTCAGGAACAGGAAACTCAGGAATGAAATAGATTCAGAGAATCAAAGATACTTGTATTCAAGATTAGCAAGTGGGAGTGTCCTCAACAGAAATGGTGATTATCTATAATGCAGAGATTAAATGTGATAATGAAGGTACAAAGACAACATGAAGTAGAAAGTGCCACGTGGCAAGCACTGAGTAAAGGGCAATTTACTATGATTATGCTAATCTGTGGTCAATTCCCAAGCAAATGATTGTGTAACCCCTGCTAGAGGGAGAAAGCTTCCAGCCTTGGTCAGAGAGGGGGAGGATCCAATGCCTGTATTTTTTAAAATGTCTACAGGTGCTTCGCATGTGCAAATTGATATCCCTGCACAAGAACCATAACCCAACAGAAAACCCAAAAGACCGAGGACAATGATGGGTAGACGACAGCCCAAGATTTTCTGCGACAGATGAGTGGTTCCACTCAGGAAGACTGAGAAAGAGGGTCAGAGTCTTAGCTAAGGACAAGCAAGTCGGGACTTCTAATATGACCTAATACCATCGGCGGGGGAGAGCATTTCAGCACAAGAAGTTATTGCCAGATGAGTTAGCATGGAAGTTTCATCCTGGATCCAAACTGTGATGGATTTAGGTCCTGGAGGGTAAAAGCCCTGTTTCCGTGGGACATGGACCAGATTCCACAAGAGGCTGAGACAGGAAGTATGAGGCAGAGAAAAATTCCCCCAAGAGACTCCCGAGTCTGGGTGCCAGGAAGGGTGATGGACGAGCGCGGTCCCAGCGCCACCCGCACCGCAGGGCTCCAAGTGGCTGTGGAGCTGTGTGCTCCTGGCCGAACCTCAGACCTGACTGCAGCACTCTGGGCTGCATACTGGGGAGCAGCTTCAGCAGCAGGCTGTCCCTGTCATTCTCGTAGGTGCTGCAGGGACCCCCAACCCTGTGGCCACGGTGTCCCCAAACCAAGGGTCTAACTGACTTCAGCCTTATTTACAGGTGGCCACAGCCAGTTAGCCTGTGCTGCTCAAAAGGAAGATCCCGCATTTTGATGTGTTAGGGGGGTTGCTAATACCTGGCCTGCTCTGAATCGTTTAATCCTGACAGCAGCCTGGGCAGTGGAAGTTTCATCTCCCAATTTTATTTCAACTTTTTTTGTTGAAAGTATAGTTGGTTTACAATATTGTGTTAATTCTTGGTGTACAGCATAGTGATTCAGTTATACATACATATATATATATATTCCTTGTCATATTGTTTTTCACTATCGGCTATTAAAATTTTTTGAATGTAGTTCCCTGTGCTATACAGTAGGACCTTGTTGTTTGATGCAAAAATTACTAAACAAGGTATTTGCAGACTAAACCTAGCCATGTATATGACAGAGTTGAGTTTATCTCAGGATTTAAATGTGGTTTTGATCTCCAGGATCTCTTTATCTACTTATTATAATTAAAGAGCATGTGGACCACTTCTCAGAAAAAATGTTTTAAAATCTTAAGATTTAGAGAATAAAGAAGGAAGATAATTATACTGAAAAGCAGATATCAAAATATAGAAATGGATATTTGTGATACAGTAATATCTGAATTATTGGAAGAACGTGTTGAATAAGAGGATACAGTGGTGGGTCTACTAACCGCAACTTTCTGCCATAGCAGTGAGTGTAAATCATCTTCTGAGATCTGCAACAATTGCATTTTGAATGTAAATAAAGTTAAATAACAAATAAGCCATGAAGTGTGGATTCAGATTCAGGGGTATCTTCAGTCCATATCCCACCACTTCCCAGAGCTCCCTGCTCTTCCCCTAATGTCATTGAAAGCATTGGGGAAAGTTTGTGAACCAAAGGGCATGTTCCATTGCAAAGAAATCTCGTAGCAAACCTGGGAGCATGGCCAGGGAAAGGTTAATGCTGAGATCAGAGGCAGTGGGAAACCTATCAGGGGCAGCTCTTTACAAGTCACATCACATACTCTGTGTGTGTTCGTGTGTGTGTGCATATAGACGTGTGTGCATGTACCGTGTATACACCGGCTTTCGTGTGAAGCTGCCTCTGTGTCCAAATTTGAAATCCATCCAAACGTGCAGTGCAGTCAGCCGAAGCTTTGCCAGATGCTAAGTTGTCTGTTATTGCTCTGTCTCTTCTCCTGAATTCCATGAGTAAGCCACGTGCCAGCTGTTGCTTTCAGGGACAACAGCTCTGTAGGCTACAGGCCCATGCCTTGTTTCACTGCCAACCCCGATTTCATTTCAGGACAAATTGCCATTTGAAATAGGGGGAAGCATTCAGTTGGCCCACAAGCCTCTGAGTGAGGAAAAAAGGTAACCTTAGAGACAGCTCTGTGGGACAGCGTCCAGGAGGGGGCAGAGCACTGGGCTGTAAGTCGAGGCTGTGTTTCTTTTAAGCTCTGCACTGACTTTGAGGCGGCATGTCACTTCTCTGACCCTTGATTTATTCTGCTTAAATTCGGGCCTTGGACCTGTTTGATCCAAAGTTAGAGTAACACTTTTCTGCTCGGTGACCCTCCATGGCTCTCCAATTCTTACAGAGGGAAAAATGCCCACATCCTCACTGTGGTCTCTTAGGCTCCACCCCCAAAACCACCACTGATTTCCTGTTTGCTCTGGCCCACACCAGTCTCCATGCTGTCTGTCCAGCATGAGGGACCTCCAGGCCCGTGATCACTGTTCTCTCTGCCCACCACTTTGCCTCATTCTTTGCCTTATTCAAAGGTCACTGCACCATCCCCAATCCTCCCTACCACAAATTCCTCGTCCTCCTTTATTTTCCTCCACAGCACTTATCACCAGCTCACAGACCCTGTCTTTCTTTCTTTTACTTATTTTCTCTGATGATTTTCAGACTGGAAAGGCCATGGTGGATACTAGCAGAGAAATGGGGGAAAAAAGACAAATGAGGGAAGGTATCTTCTAAGAGCTAAAATGCCCACCTGAAAAGGAGGTAGGAGATAAATTAGCAGTCATTACAGTTTTGGTAAACACAGATACGTAGTCAGGACTAGTTTTCACAATGTTTGGGGGTAGGGTGGCAGCAATAAAAAGAAATTTATCCTGAAAACAAGAAATTAAATTCTTGGGAAGATGATGTGTTCAGCTTGAACAGTCAGTAATACTTTTATGACCTTGGTCTGATAATATCCTGCTTTATAATTTGATCTGTTTGGCATCTGGGTCATGAATCTAATGGTGCCGCAGTTTCGGGAGCAGAACAGACCACCCCACGATGGGAACGGTACTGCCATCTGCAGCCCATGGGCAAACTGGGGTTATTTTATGAATACCTTGAAATGAGTAAGTCATCAGTGGAGATTTCGGTGCTGTCAGTTATACTAGAGTATGTTTTGGGTCTCAGAAGCATCGGTTACTGAGCCAAACAATGACCATCATACCGAAACGGAGCCCGCTTTTCTCCATTAGATGCAATTATGCAGTCAGGCTTTCAAACACAGGGTGCCTCTGTGTATCTTTGTCAATATTTATGTTGTACAAAGCTGAAGATTTACTGCCAAGGAATGAAATGGAATATTCATGTAGCCCGTGTGGCACAGCTGTTGGCTGATATCCTTCTAAACAGAGTCATGTGAGCCCGCCAGCCTGTGCAGAAAGCCCGCAAGAGCATCCTGCATCATGGCAGCAAGGTTCACAGTGTCACCCCTTAAACATCTCACACCTGCCTTTCACATTGTTCCTTTTCACATTCTTCTGACCGATGGTTTCTGCCTGGTTCCTTGAGTGACCTCATGGCACATCACTGGCTTGAATTCAGGATGAACTTGCTGATCTCAAATATCGGTTAAGCACAGATCCCCTCCTTCTCCAATGTCTTTGTCCATTTCTGTACATTTGCTTGGGCTCTGTTTCTCTTTGGTTGAGCTTGGTTTTGAGATCTCAGTTGCCTTTAAATGGTTGTATCTTAAAATAGATTTCCATATGAAAAGCCATCTTTTCTATTATGCATGGGACACTTTTATCTACTAGAAAGCTGATGATGTGCACGTTTTCTATCTGAGCCCTTTCAGCTCACCACTGCCTTGAATTAGTTTTTTTTTTTACACTTAGGAGACAGAAAAGGATTTTGGCCAATAAGCTTTGCATTTATGCATGAGGGTTCATGTCTGCAAAGGCACCACTTTGTGCTTCCTGTTTATAAGTCTAGAGATAGAGGAAGGTTTTTTTTTCCTAAATCACATTCTATATATAAAATATTTGCTTTTAAAAATATACATTATACATGGAAACGCATCTGGTTCCCTCAGTGAGTTAAAGGTCACCTTGTGGCATCTTCAGTCAGTGATGCTTTGTGACCTGGGGACTGATTTGAGTTACATTTTTGCTTTTGCTGTGTTTCATGACCAGGTTCCATTAAAGGTGCAGCTGCAGTCCCTGGTGTAGAAGTTATGTTCGTTTATTTTGCTTATTTTCAAAAGGACTATAAGACAATGACCTGTTATTCCAAAATGAGTCATAATTGTAAATATTTCTTATTGGAGCTATTATCAGCATTAATAATAACAACAACATTCTGGGGGCAGCATAGCATTTATTATTTTAACACACACAGAAAAAGCCTTGGAAAAAATTTATTGTTCTAGTTAAGTCAAATAAAGGGAATTGAAAGGAAAAGTTGTAGGCTTTCAGGAGAAATTGATAGGATTTTTAGAACTTTATAGTCTCATTAAAATACCAATTAAATAATTCAGCCTCCCCCTACCCTGCAAAACAGGATGGAGTAACATCAATTCTAGAGAGATTTTTCAGATTTATTAGTTTTCCTATTATCTAAATAATCCATAATGAATTAGAAAATTCAATCCATTTCTGAGAGTAAGCAGTCTGTTATTCTGTTTTCAATGCTGGAGTGAAACCTATTTTTTGTTCTTTTGGTTCATGGGAGATAGAATTTCCAATTGCTTTTTGAATTATTTTTCTTCCTCTAAAATAAAGTGCCTTTGGTGATGATCTCCTGACCTCAGTTTCCTCCTCCCAGTTTTCCCCATGATCATTAATGACACCCCACCTGCCTTTTTAGTTATACCTCTTAGCTGCTGAAGGGGAACAGCTTCTGAGAGGTGATCCTGGAGCCCTCCACCTGTGCTTCATTAGGCCTCGCACCCAGACATCAACCCTATTCTCCTTCTCCTGAAGTACCTTTCTCTGCTTTTCTACCTGGAAGGATTCTTGCCAAGCCTTGGCAGGAACCCCTCCACTTTTTAGAGATTTTCTGCTCTCCTCTCTAGGCATGAATTGCACTTGATTCTTCTCTTGATGGTGTGTGATTGTGTCCGGGTCCATTGTGCTCCTCGGCTGGACTGATCCTGTTGGAGGCAGTAGTAAGGCTTTGCATCTTCCTGTCCATGTCCAGAGCACCACAGCCTGGACCTTGGTTCTCATACATGTTTAAGTGACTTGAGCTTGGAGTTTCAACACACTCACGTACAACTCTTAGATGAGTTGGCGGTAACATTGCCCTCAAGGCCCCCACAAGATTCTATATGGCATATGATTTTTTGAGTGAAATTTCTCTTTTAGTTGTTTTAGTGAATTCCCTACCGTCCTTTGAGATTATTAGAGTAATCATGAGTTGTTAACCACAATAACTCTCCCCACACCAGCAAATGATCCTGCTGTCTGAGAACTCAGACATGGGACATAAGAGAAATAATCTATCATTCTTAAAATCTGGAAGCCATAAGATACCTTTTTGTACTTAGAGCACCCACAACACAAACACCAGTCTGTCAAGAATTTGGTGATGCCTTCCCAGAGGGCAGGTGCCATAAGTGAAATGCAGTGAATGATGAAGTGAGACCTCTTTGTCTCTGTTACTGCCTCTTCCACCTGTGCTGTGTTAACTTGATCTTCCCTTCATATAATATGTTCTCCTTTTAATTTACTACAGTTAATATCAGTTGTTCTTCAACATCTCCTTGCACACGCCCCCTTCATTCCCTCTCTCTCCAGTGCTATCCCATCCACACCTCTTCTGCGCTCTCCAGGACCAGGCCTGTCTCCCCCACGCCCTCACCTCTGCTCTGTCTGCCCACCACCTGCACTGAGATTTCCTTGTCTCTGCAGAATGAACTTTCCAAAATGGCAGCTGAGTAACTGGGGGGATTGTAGACCGCTCATCTCTTTACTCACTCATTCATTTATCCACCCAACAAACATTGAGCACCTGCTATGCCAAAAACTATCAACTGCTGGGGAGACCAAGACAGGTAAGACTTGGTGTCTGCACTCCCCAGGCCAGGTGAGGCATGGCGAGTAGTTGATGGATTACTAAGCAGGTGAACACAAATTGGACTTCCTAGACCTGGAGATATTTGAACTGAATTTTGAAAGATGAATGGAAGTTAGTTCTCTAACATGTGGTAGAGAAAGTGGACACTTCATGCAGAGAGGTGGAGACATATAAGAGTACACGGGCATGAAGAAGCTTGGCCAGACTGAAGAACAAGTAGGGCTAGAACAAAGTATCCACAGGTGAGAATATCAGGTACACAAGGCCTCTGTCATGATGAGTATACTTTATGTATCCTTAAAGAAACAAGTATATATTGGAGTATTTGTAAGCAAGAGAATTGCATAATGTTTATGTTGGAGAAGATCTGGTTATTCTGGCAGCAGAATGGAAGATACTATTTTGGGGGGAGGCCCATATTTGGGGGAAATGTTACTTCAGGGGGCCACCCCAGGTAACCCAGACAACAAGTGGCACACGCCTGCAGAGAGGCCCTGGGCAGAGTGATAGTGACATGGGTGGCAGAAGTGGTAACTGCTGCAGACGTGACTGCATGGCAGCGGGGTACAGAGCTGCTGAGATGACCTTCCAGCCACCCATCCGGAGAGGGGATCTGCAGGAGGAGTGTAAGGGGAGGAGCTGGTTTCTAGGAGATGGTTCTGTGTGTGGCATTTTGAGTGTGAATTGTCTATGGGGCATCTGAGGGGTGATGTCCGTTGTTAAGCTGGATTCACAAGTCAGGAGCTCAGGGGAGCTGTAGGTGAGTCCATCGGCATGATTCAGTCTTGCCAGGCAGAGGATTGAAGACGAGGCCCTGGGGAAAATGGCCATGTACATGGCAAATGGAAGAAGAGAAATCCACCAAGTGAAAGAAGAATAGCAGAGCAGTTGGGAGAAAACTTGTTGAAGCAACACAGGGAAGACTGTAACCTGGCTTAAGAGGGATTTGAACACTGACTGAAAGAAGCATAGTGAGAAAGGTGGGTGTGTGGGGCAAAAAAGCAAGAGCTAAAGCCGACCTTTAATTGCGAAGACTGGGGAAATTGAGGAGAACTATAATTAGGTAGCCTTTAAAAAACTGATCTGTGTATATCTGCCTGGGCTTTTTAATTTTATTTAAGTAAAACAAAATTCAAGGGGAAAGAACATTCCACAGAGAGGAAAATATTTGTCCACAGCAAAAGCTACCTGGTAATCAAATAAACAGTTACTGAAAACGCCCACTGGTTTGGAACTCATAGCCACCGACAGTGCAACTCCTTCTCAGTGCCGTGGTGAGGGCCGTGGGGGATGCAGGCCTCTGAGCCCTGGAGGAGTTATCAGTGCATGTACTTCCCAAGAAACTGGAATTTAAAGGGAAGAATAAAGAGTATAAAGTATCAGAGAGCAATCCAGGGCCGTGAGAGAAGGTCAGGTGAGGGTTAGTTTTGTTTTACAGTGGGCTTTTCTGGCCTTGCTAAGTTGCTAGGCCTTTGTTGTTGTTGGTCTTTGTTCCAAAAGCTTTTTAGAAAGTTCTTCTCGCTTGAATATCTGAACAGATTAAATCATGTTGGGGTTTTTTTTCTGGTGTTCTAGTTTTTAATTAAAAAAAGCTATCTGGAATTTATTTTAATGCCAAAAGTGAGGACACTCTACCAGGACTTCCAATGATTTAGCTAATTACTCCAATAGTTTAATCCACTGATTTGAAGTGTCAGTTTTATAATATTACTGAAATCTCATAAATATCCACATCTGTTCTTGAAATGTATTCTATTTCATTCATAATCTCAGTGCACTATTTCTAAACTGTTTCCATGACCATAGATTAATACCTCCTAGAGTTGGTCCTACTTTATCCTTTTCCAGAAGGTCCCTAATATTACCAATTCAACCATCCCTCCTCATTATTTTACTTGTATATTTGTGTATTTTTCTGGAAGAACTTTAGCATCACCTTTCAGCTTTTTTTCTTAAATCCATTTGGGATTAATAACTAAATTTGCATTCAGAGTCTAAATTTATTTTGGAGAAAAAGTGTGCTATGTCACCCAAATTTGAGTCTACCCAATGAAGAGTATGGTGCATTCTACTGTTCATTCAACCATCTTTATTTTTCTTTCTTTTTTTAACTCATTTATCAGAACCATCTTAACATTTTTCACTAATTTATTTCTAAATAATCTGTGCCTTTGTTTTCATTATAAATGATTTCTGGGATTTGAACTGGGTTGATTTCTAATAAAGTCTTAATTTCTAGCTTCTCTTGAATGAGAAGGAGATCTGACAGTGTGGGGCCCACTTTCCAATATGGTGATTGTGAGCAGTGCATTTCATTAGGATATCCACTTGCCAATTTGCCAGTAAGTGCACCCACTCCACACATTTCTGTTACTTACCTGGCCCCTGTAGGCAGATGAGTTCATGTAGGGTTAGATGGGTTATGGACACAGATACTGACATCACTGCTGCCACGCTGCCGACTTTGTGGCATCACTAACCCTGGTTCTTGCCTCTCTGACCTCCCTGAATATGACAGCTCCTTCTGGGCTGTGGAGCTGCTGCATCTTTCCAACACTGTCTGCTTTTCTGCAACGCACCCCTGCCTCTCAGGTCAGAAGCAAATGTCAGCTCCTCCTACCCATCCACCCCATCCACGGTCTTGCCGTTCCTGGCATGAGAGGTCCCTATCCCTTGACTGAGCAGTAACCCTATAGGGACCATAAATTTGCCTCTCATCCACTGTCTTAGTAGCATACATGTGCTAGTTTACTTTAAAGGTCTGC
Organism: Camelus bactrianus; assembly: GCF_048773025.1. Lineage (NCBI taxonomy): Eukaryota > Metazoa > Chordata > Mammalia > Artiodactyla > Camelidae > Camelus > Camelus bactrianus. Next base: position 112,577,239 of record NC_133544.1, on the reverse strand, counting down.
CAGTTAGGAGGGGAGGGTCTAAAAGTCTTTTAGATCTCTGGCCTTATCATTTCTAACTGCTCCCCCACCCCATGGAACAGCTTACCACAGGTCTCTGCTGCCCCATCTGTAACAACGCCATGTAATTTACAGACAAAGAGAAAAGAACTTCCAAGCCACCACCATAATTTTCACTTCCTGTGACCACACAGACCATAGAAATATCAATATAAACATTCCTGAAGAAGGATATTTTGCTTATGAAGACACTTTAATTGCATACCTTTCTGTGACTTGTAACAACTTCTTAGACTCTCTGGATGTGCTGCACTCACCTTCCCAGACTCAAGGGAGCTTGCTCACTTGCCTATTTGCAGCATATTTCCTCCAACATTCTTTATGCATAGCTTTCCCAAAGGTACATTTCTTATTTCTATTTAAATTGTTAGATACTTCCACAATATTCTTTTTTTAATCCTCAATTACAAATCATCTTCCAAGATTGTATTATTTCAACACTGAGAATGAATAATATGCTTCAAGATTCCCAAGTTTATTATCAGCAAATAACTATGGTTGGTTAAAGATTTTTAAGTATGTTATTCCTATTAAGGGTATATACATGAAAGAAAAAGGTTGTAATTAGTCGTCTTCCCAGAGATTTTATATTTGTCTTTTGTTTGGTTTCTTTCACTATTGAACATTATTATTACCATGACCGTCTTTTCTCTTTGGGATTTTGTTCACCATTTGCCTCCCTCTCTTTACAGGAGTAAAGGAATATATGTTGTCCTTCCATCCATCCACCACTCCATGATATGTGTCCATTCCTTCAACAGTTATTCAACTTGGATTCACCACCTTATTTGTGGCCTCTTTTCCACTGCCCCCTCTGTTAGTTCTGGGGAACAATATATTGGAAATCAGAGTGGACACGTGGAAACTTGACTAGCCAGTAGAGATGCATGGTGCCAGAAAAAGGCCAGGACATCAGATCGTGGCTGCCCATCATGCAAGGAACAGCAATTCTGGCTGTGGTGGGCCAATGTGAGTAAAAAGGCTTCACACGGTGAAGACTTTGCAAAGTCCAAAAATGCATTAGCGGTCCTTCCTAAGGAATCCAGTGTTGGGTATTGTTTAATATGAGAGGGAGATGCTAACACTATCATCGTTAAAAATAACATAGTTGTTGTAACTGTAATTATTATTTTTAAAATATTTTCTTTATAATTATTATTTGTGACTTACAAGGGCTCTTACAGGGGCAGTTGTTAAGAAGTGGGACCATTATACTGTTGCTGGAGTGTTAATTCAGTAGAAGCATGATAATAATATTAATAAGTACTCACTCTTTTGATCCTAACATGAATATAAAGGTTACCCAGCAGTGCTTGTATAATGGAGATACAAATCTATCTGTTTAAGAGTTTGTAGAACCTAAAATAAGAGCAGTCATTCCACCGTAATTTACCATATAGTCCAGACTATCAGTTTAAAGTGGGAACTACCTGATGAGGCCATATAAACACTTTGTGCATCCCCAAACATTCATTACCTTCCTGGTCCCCTGGGGCAGAGGTCCTTCCAGGGGGTGGTCACATATCTCCTCCCCACCCCACTCTTGGCCTTTACTACACACTGTTGTTCATTAGCTAAGCATCCTCATGCCCTGAATATGTCTGAGCTGTGAGGGAACAGAACTCAGCTGTTTACAAACTGTATTGACTATGATCAGTCTGAAGAATCTCTCTCCTTCCCTGCCTCCACTCCCACAGGGCAACTGGGGGCTCACAACCACAGATTCCCATGCCAGCCCATCAGGGAATCTCCTTCTCTAGAAATACCCTTACAACCAGGGCTGTTTCCTCCCTTACTACACTGCCAATTTCACTCCCAGATTACAGTCCCCAACAAAAGGCTGTTGCAGTTTGAATTTCTTAATCAAGTCACACTGGCCCTGAGTCCCTGGCATTTTCCCATGAGCATTCATAGAAACAGAACAGGGCCTGGCAGTGGCTGTGGGCCAGGTTCCTGGGTTAGGGGACTTGCTGTTCACTTCAGGTTTTAGAGTCTGGCCCGAGCTCATCTCCCAGCATGGCAGATTCCCATCTGCATGATTTCGGGCCAGGCTTCAACTGTTCACAGCTTCATTTTATCATCTGTAAACAGAATAATTCCCTGCCGCATATTTTAAGACTGTTATGTACCACAAAGAGTCCTTAGGGAATTCAGTGAGTCAATGCATGGAAGTCACACAACCTGGTCCTCAGGGAATGTTAGTTATCTTCATTATGCACCATCGATAAAATTGGCTGCACAGACTTGGCCAGGTATCAAAGCTACAGGCACAAGAATTTGACAGTGTGTCACTGTCTGGATCATAGTCACAATTTTACACAGTAAAACAAGATTCCTGGGACCACTTAACTGTCAGCCCACCTGATTCCCCACCCCAAAAACACTCACTTTATCTGATTTGCTTGCTACCCCTACTTTTTGGAGAAAGTTGGCAAATCACACACAGACAATGACTGCTAGATTATGTCCATTTCCATTCACTCAAATTGCCCCATTTTCAGTATCCACTGTGCTGCAAAACATAGACTAATGTTCAGAAATATGACAGCGAGGCCTTTCCAGTTCCACATTCAGAGAAGTATGAATCTGTCATGTTTAATATGTCATATGACACTAAGCAAGGCAGGAAAGCAGGCTCCTGTGCTTTAAGGAAATTTTTAGCAATGACACTTGTAACTAAAAGTGTTTTTGTTTCACCTTCAGCTAACCAGAAAATTCAATTGACTCCTATTACCCATTACTCAGTTGTCCTGGATTGATTGTATTAGGCACTCTTTCCTCATCACCCTAGCATGGCTTTGCTCCATCAACACAGATGGATTGTCTCCAAGGCTGCTCCATGTGCATGGGCGTGTTTGTGTACACACGTGCACCCACTGATTGGTGCCACTGATCCATAGCCAGTAGGTGTTCTGCCTTATAACTCAGGCACTGCTTTATTATACCCTAGAAAACTGCTTTTTGATCATTGATTGTACTATAGACCATCCCCTTGCCCACATTAGGAAATGACATCTTCCAAGACACAGGTCCTGTGTGCTTATATATATGTATAAGTAAGAATTAAACATGTATGTCATCCCCTCACATATTTAATTTGTGCCTTCCCAATCAAATGTGCATAGTAAAGGCTAACTTCCCATAACAGTAGAACTTTAAGGAAGTAAGAAGAAGAAATTAGCCACCAGGGAGAAGACAGGGAATCAAGCAGGAGTTTGGTATCAAATAATTTATTCTAAAGCTGCTCTGGCTCAATAAATAAGTGAAACTGACATTATTGTATCATGCTAGAGCATCTGCTATTGAAGGCTGTTTTTAATTTACTTTGATATAAGTGGAAAATTGTGTTGGAACAGCATGGGAAATGAAGCACACTTCATCTATCTGTACTCCCGCAGTGTATTTCAGAGCTGCTCAGTTTTGAGGAAAAGTATCTTGTCAGGAGACAATAGAATTGTTTTCCTTGTTGGAATTTTTGTAGCTTCCAGAAGCACATCTGCAGGTGATTATGTAAAAGTCTAGAGTTGAATTAAATAACAGGAAATTTTAGCCTATTGAAATCTAGGAGAAGTGAAATATTTTTGCTTACCACCACCAACAACACCATCACCACCACCACCACCACAACCACCAGGCAAGCACGTGTACACCCAGAGAGATTTCACATCAGAGGAAATGACAAAGCTAGTTCTGTTACCGAGGCCAAACTTGTTCTGCTCACTGCCCAACAGTGATAAATAAATAAATCAGGAGATGAGGTTTTGGGGCAAGGAATAGTAACTTTATTCAGAAAGCTGGCAGACCAAGAAGATGGGGGACAAATGTCCTGGAGAACCATCTTGCCTGTCAGAATTCAGGCTCCTTTTAAACTAAAAAGGAGTGGGGGTGTGGATGACTGTGCAAACTTCTTGCTGCAGGCATTCTTTGTTCTTGTAGCCATCCATGTGGGTCAGGCTATGGTGTCCCTGTAAACCTCCAACAAAACAACGGTTATTCTCTATTTTGCAACTTGCCATCTCTGCCTAAGTGCAGAAGTGCTAACATCCTTAAAGGTCAGAGCCCCGAGAATAGGCTTTCCTGTAGGTTTTAGGCTAAAGGCAACGTTGTTTTACAAAAGATGCAGAGCCAGCAAGATTAAGCCTGGAAAACAGGGCACAGTGCTTCAAAGTAAAGGAACAGATCCAATATGGCGTCAGATTCATTCTCCTCTATTACAGTTCTAGTTGGGGGAAATTTTGCAATAGAAAATCCCCTTAGTTGTTTTTCTTGATTTGCCTGAGTTCTTGTTTGTTGGCTTGTGGTCTCATGGTGTCTAAACTTTATGTTAAGATGAATACTATTAAAATCATATGGTGCAGAAAACATATCTGTTCTGCTTCAAAAAATGACTGAAACATTTAGCTTTGTTTATTCCCATAGAATTTGGATTGAATCTATTTTCGACTTTCTTCTTCCTTCAAACCAGTTTTTTACTGGAGGGTTTAAAGCCCAAATTAAAGAATTTCAGAGAAAGCTCATGTAATTCATAAAAGCTTTACATCCGAATTTAAGATTGACCCATATTTATATTTTTAATCAAGGAACATGTTAAATTTTGTTAGTTGATCACTTATGACTTTTTTAACTTTGTCCATGTAATCTTTTGGAAGTTGAGAGGCTTAGACACTTGATCTAACAAAACAGGTATCATTGCTTGACTCTGTGAATGGAAGAATCCCAGTATAGTTTCCTGCTAGTGCATTTTATTAAAAATAATAAAGAATTCTTGCTATCTAGTAAAGCAACTGACAGAAGCAATACTGAGTGTTTAAAATATATCAGATTGTGGGTTCAATTATCTAAACAAGTGAAGATAATATAGGGAAAAATTATGAATTTGAAGGAAAATATATTTTATGCAATTAATATTCTATTTTTAAGAAGCAAATGATAAAAAAATCAAATTTTTAATCATTTATCTACAAAGGAGCTATATAAAGCCAACTTATCTTCATAAGTGTTACAAATACAAAAGGGCTATCTAAATCTACATTATTAAAGAATAAATTATACCAAATTGATCTCCAAGGTTGATTGATTTTCATGATATTTCTAATTTTTGATAATATAACTTTCATGTAACATATCCAAGTAGCTCTTGAGTTATCCACAGTACCCTAGTCTACAGTTATTCTTACTGTGCTTAAAAAATGTAATAGGCAAGGATCAAGCCCTTGCTTTTGAAATGCCACTGGACTTCTGGATATTCCCTTAAGTTAAAGACCAAAAGCAAAGTAACTATTCTACTTTAAAGCAGTTGCTCAAAGATTTTAAGACATTCACTATCTATATTCAGTTTACAGGAAAGAATTAAGTTTTCTGAATCTTAAAAAAAAATCTACTGCTGAAATTGAAATTCTGGCTTGTCTGTTGACCATAAATAAAAAGGCTCTAAATTAAAGCTCCCTTTACTGTTTTCTTCCCAGCATAGGCCATGATCATCACTTTCACACCAGACACGATCTCCTGTCTGGTGTATTGCTGGTCATTCTTTGTACCACCATAGGGGGACCACCTGCATGACACCATGGAGGGACAAAACAACAACACCCTTTGCTGGTTCAGCATCATGGACTTCAAAGCAGAAGCAAGGAAAATCCATACATTAGGCTTAGTAACCATACCTCATGCAGGTAAGTTCTGTTTACAAGTGTTTAAAAATGCATTTCAACTTTTGTAAGACTTTTATTGTAATATAATTCTGTTTGATATCACAGCTGCCAGAGGGTTTTTTTCTAGTTTTCTTTTCAGATAAACTTTAAAAAGGAAAAGATATAAAAGTTAATACAGACTAGGGTTAGAAACTTCAAACCAAAACATAAAGCAACATTTTAAAATAAGAGTTTCAAGTGAGTAAAGAGAAGGATCCAGGAGGAAACTCTTTTTTTTTTCCTCTATTTTATATTTTAGTGCTTTATTTTGTATTAAAAAAGTTTCTTTTTTTCTTTTTTTTCTCTTTTTAAATTTTTTTTTACTGAGTAATAGTCATTTTACAGTGTTGTGTCAAATTCCAGTTTAGAACACAAGTTTCAGTTATACATGAACATACATATATTCATTGTCAATTTTTTTTTTTCACTGTGCAGGAGAAAACTCTCATATGTTAGAAATGAAGAAACTCTTAAGAGTTCCAAAAAGTAAGATGATTCAATTATTATGAGTAATGTGGTATTTAAGCACACCCTGATGATCCTGAATGATGACAAACTAGCACAGTCACTTAACAAAGCAACACAAAGACAAACAATGTAACCTGGTAACCACTAGTTTGTTCTCTACAAGTCTGTTTCTTTTGTTATATTCACTAGTTTATAATTTGTTGTATTTTTTAGATTCCACGTATAAGTGATATCATACAGTATTTGTCTTTCTCTGTCTGCCTCATTTCACCAAGCATAATACCCTGCAAGTCCATCCATGTTGTTGTAAATGGAAAATTTTCATTTTTTATGGCTGATTAGTATTCCATTCTATGTATGTGTGTGTGTATATATGTATCTATATATATACACCAAGGATCAAATGGTAGTTCCATTTTTAGCTTTTTGAGGAACCTCCATACTGTTTTCTACAATGGCTACACCAATTTACATTCTCACCGACAGCATATGAGGGATTACTTTTCTCCATATCCCTGCCAACATTTGTTACTTGGGTTCTTTTAGATGACCATTCTGACAGGTGAAAGGCGATGACTCATTGTGGGTTTGATTTGCATTTCTCTGATTATTAGTGGTGGTGAGCATCTTTGCATGTGCTTGTTGCCCATCTGTATGTCTTATTTGGTAAAATGTCTATTCAGGTCTCCTGCCTATTTTTCAATTGAGTTGTTATACGAATATAATTTATAATAATATATGTAACAAACATAAAATCTCCTAAATATATGAAGAAAACATTGACAAAATTGCAGGGAGAAGTAGACAGCTCTACAATAATAGTAGGAGACATCAATAACACACTTTCAATAATAGGTAGAACAACAAGACAGAAGGTCAATAAGGAAATAGGCAGCTTGAACAACATTATAGATCAGTTGAATCTAAGAGAAATATATATAGAAAACTTCACTTCACAAAACAGCAAAACACATTGTTCTCTAATATATATGGAATATTCTCCAGGTTACACTATATGTCAGGCCACAAAAATATCGCAATAAATTTAAAAAGTTTGAAATCATACAAATAATCTTTAAATCAAAATGGAATGAAACTAGATATCAGTAGCAGAGAAAAACTGGGAAGATCCACTAATGTGAGGAATTAACACCCTTAAACCACCCATGGGTCAGAGAAGGAACCATAAGAAAATTTAGGAAAACTGAGTCAAGTGAAAGTGAAAACTTAGCATACAGAACTTAGGGATTCTGCAAAAGTAGTACTAAGAAGGAAATTTATACCTGCAAATGCTTATATTAAAAAAAGAACAATTCCCAAATCAACAATTTACAACTTAAAAACTAAAAAAGAACAAACTAAATGCAAAACTAGTGGCAGAAATTTAATAATAAAGATTCAAGCAGAGTTACTCAAAATGCGAATAGAAAAGCTACAGAGAAAAATCAATAAAACCAAGAGTTGCTTTATTGAAAACATAAACAAAATTGACAAACTTTTTGCTAAGTTGACTATGGAAAAAGGAAACAGACTCAAATAACTAAAATCATAAATGAAAGAAGGGATATTACAATAAATTTTACAGAAATAAAAATTGTTATAAAAGCATTATGAAAAATTGTACACCAAAAATTTGGATATCTCAGGTGAAATGGACAAATTCCTAGAATCACAAAACCTACCAAGACTGAACAATAAAGAAATAGAAAATCTAAACATCCAAAACTAGTTAGGAGATGGAATCAATCATCAAAAAACTTCCAACAAATAAAAGCTCAGGGCCAGAAGACTTCACTTGTGAAGTCTACCAAACATTTACAGAGGAATTAACACTAATTCTCCCCCAAGCTCTTCCAAAAATTTGAAGAGGAGGGAGCATTTCCAGACTCATTTTATGCTGTCAGCATTACACTGATACCAAATCCTGACAAGGACACTATAAAAATTGCAGACCAATATCCCTGATGAAAATTCTCAAGAAAATATCAGCAGACAATTTAACAGCACGTTTGTAAGTATTATACACTGTGACCAAGTGGAATTTATTCCTGGAATGCAAGAATGGTTCAACATACAAATATTAATCAATTTAATATACCACAGTAGCAGAATAAAGATGAAGGGAACCCATGATCATCTCAATTTATGCAGAAAGAGCATTTGACAAAATTTAACACCTTTTAATTATGTAAACCCTTAACAAACTAGGAATAAAAGATAACTACCTCAACATAATAAATGATACATATGAAAAGCCCACAGCTAATATACTCAATGGTGAGGCTGAGGGCTTTCCCTCTAAGAAAGCTTAATAAAGAGACTAAATTCTTCACAAGGAAATTCACAAAATACCATTAAATAGAATAATATTCAAGATTCTCTATATCTTCTTTATAGACCAAAAATAAAAAACAAACCCCAAAGCAAAAAACTTACACCAGGAACATAATGATAAGAGTCCCTGGTTGAGGACAGCAATGAACAGGAGACTACAGTAGACAGGCGACTAGATTGTATAGTAGGAAATATTTAGAACCATTACATAAAATTTATATTAGTCAATAGACACATAAGTCAATGGAACAGAATAGAAAACCCAGAAATAGCCCCCACCCAAGAACAGGAAACTGATTTTTGACAAAGATACAAAAAGCAACTTTTGAAAAGCCTTTTCAACCAAAGGTACTGGGACAATTGGATATGCATAGAAAAAAATGAACCTTGACCTATGTCTTACACCTTATGTAAAAATAACTCAAAATGAATCATAGAACTTCATGTAAAACATAAATATATCTAGAAACACATACTCTGATTTCTCAGCATGTTTCCTAAAGACAGTTTCAAGGTAATGGCAGTTTGTGCTGGAAAGTTGATTTGGAGTGATTGCTCCCCTTATGTACATAGGTAAGCCTGTCATCCTAACAAAGAAAGTCTGTTTCCAACAAGGTAGTTGAAGGACAGCTTCCAACACATTCAGATCCCAGATTGGAACATGTGGAGAAGCGTTCATTCAGCTAGCCAGAATAGGCATGGTATATCTAGAAACAATTACCCTGAAATAAAAATCAAGTTCTGTAGAGATGGTTTGAAGCTAAAGGAGGTTTGAGCTGGAAAACCGAGTTAGATAGAGTGCCTCTCATTATGTATTTAGGAAGGCCTGTCAACATAACACAACAAATTTTTTTCCCAACATGATAGGTGAATAACAGCTTGCACACACATTGGGATCAAAAAATGGAACATGTGGGAAAGCCTTCATTCAGCTAGACTGAAAGTGAAGGGTACAAGTATAAACAATGTGAATTCTCAGCAAGTTTCCAAGAGCTGGTTTCAAGGGAGAGGAAGTTTGTGCTGAAAAACCAAGATGGAGTGAGTGTCTCCCCTTATATATATAGGTAGGCCAGTGTCACTAACCCATAAACTAGGTGTTACCAACAGGGTAGTTGAAGGACGGCTTCCACAGACAATCAGATCCCAGAATGGAACATGTGTAGAACCGATCATTCATCTAGCACAAAGGACAAGGGTACATCTAGAAACACTTACCCTGATTTCTCAGCATGTTTCCTAAAGACAGTTTCAAGGTAATGGCAGTTTGTGCTTGAAAACCGTGTTGGAGAGAGTGACTCCACTTTTATATACAGGTAGGCCAGTGCACCTAACCCAAAAACTCTGTGTTCTCAACAAGGTAGGTGAAGGACAGCTTCCACACACATTAGGATCCCATAATGGAACATATACAGGAGCATTCTGTAATCTAGCAGAAAGGGCAAAAGTACATTGAGAACACTTGCCTTGATTTCTCAGCATGTTTCCTAGAGCAGGTTTCAAGGAAAAGGCAGTATGCCCTGGAAAACAGAGCTGGAAGATGTCCTGCCATATATATATATATATATATATATATATATATATATATATATATATATAGGCTTGTGTCCACAACCTAGGAACAGTGTGTTCCAAACCAGGTAGTTGAAGGACGGTTTCTAAACACATTCAGATCCCAGAATGGAACATATGCTGAAGAGTTTTTTCATCTAGCACAAAGGGCAAGGATATATCTAGAAACACTTATCCTGATTTCTCAGCATGTTTCCTATTGATGGTTTCAATATAAAGGCAGTTTGTGCTCAAAAACCATGTTGGAGCAAGTGAATCTGCTTATATTTATATAGGCAGGCAAGTGCCCCTAACCCAGAAACACTGTGTTCCCAACAAGGTTGTTGAAGGATGGCTTCCACACACATTTGGATACCAGAATGGAACATGTGGAAACGTTCATTCATCTAGAACAAAGGACAAGGGTACATCTACAAACACTTACCCTCAATTCTCATCATGTTTCCTCAAGCCGTTTCAAGGTAAAGGCAGATTGCTCTGGAAAACTAAGTTGGAGCATGTGCCTCCCATTATATATAAAGGTAGGACAGACCCCCTAACCCAGATACTCTGTTTTCCCAACATGGTAGTTACATGACAGCATCCACACACATTGGGATGTCGGAATGCAACATGTTGAGATGTGTTCATTTATCTAGCACAAAGGACAAGGGTTCATCTAGAAACACATACCCTGGTTTCTCTGCATGTTTCCTCCAGCCGATTTCAAAGTAAAGGCTGTTTGCTTTGGATAACAGTTGGAGAGAGTGCCTCCCTTATATGTACAGGTGGGCCAGTGCCACTAACAGAGAAACTTTGTGTTCATAAAAATGTAGTTGAAGGAAGGCTTCCACACACAGATGAATCTCAGAATGTTACATGTGAAGAAGCGTTCATTCACGTAGCACAAAAGAAAAGGGTACATCTAGAAGCAATTACCCTCATTTCTCAGCATGTTTCCTGAAGCTGGTTTCAAACTAAAGCCAGTTTGCTCTGTAAAGCCGAGTTGGAGCAAGTGACTCCCCTTTGATATATAGGCAGGCCAGTGCCACTAACCGAGAAATTCTGTGCTCAGAACAAGGTATGTGAATGAAGGATTCGACACACATTTGGATACCAGAATGAATCATGTAGGGAAGCGTTCATTCACCGAGCACAAAAGGCAAGATTACATCTAGAAACACTTACCCTTTCTCATCATGTTCCTTGAGCTGGTTTCAAGGTAAAGGCAGTTTGTGCTGGAATACCGAGTTGGAGTGTGTTCTTCACTTATATATAAAGTTTGGCTAGTTCCACTAACCCAGAAACTATTTTCACAAAAGTGTAGGTGAAAGACTGCTTCTACACACTTTCAGATCCCAGAATGGAACAAGTGGAGAAGCGTTCATTCTTGCAGCAGAAAGGGCGTGGACATATCTAGAAACACCCTGAATTCTCAACATGGTTCCTAGAGAGGGTTTCAAAGTAAACGCAATTTTGCTGGAAAACTAAGTTGGAGAGAGTCACTCCCCTTTTTACATACAGAGGTAGGCCAGTGCCTCTAAACCAGAAACTCTGTGTTCTGAACAAGGTAGGTGAAGATTGCCTTACACACACACATTCGGATGCTAGAATGGAACATGTGGAGAAGCTTTCTTTCAGCTAGAACAAAGGGCAAATGTACATCTAGAAACAAGTACCTTGACTTCTCAGCATGCTTCCTAGATTGGGTTTCAAGGTAAAGGCAGTTTGCTCTGGAAAACCAAGTTAGAGTGAGTGCCTCCCCTTCTATAAATAGGTAGGCCAATGCAACTAACCGAAAAACACTGCATTCAGAATAAAGTAGGTGAAAGGCTGCTTCCAAACACAGTCTGATCCCAGAACTAAAGATGTGCAGAAGTGTTCATTCATCAAGCAGAAAGTGCAAGAGTACCTCTAGAAACACCTAACCTGATTTTTCAGCATGATTTCTAGGGATGGTTTCAAGGTAAACACAGTTTGTGCTGGAAAACCGAGTTGGAGTGATTCACTCCACATTTATTACAGGTAGACCATTACCCCTAACCCAGAAACCCTTTTTTCCCAACAAGGTAGGTGAAGGGTGGCTTACACATACATTTGGATCCCAGAATGTGACAGGTGGAGAAGCGTTAATTGAGCTAGCACAAAGGGCAAGAGTACTTCTGAAAATACTAACCATGATTTCTCAGCATATTTCCTAGAGCAGGTTTCAAGGTAAAGGCTTTTGCACTGGAAAACCAAGTTGGAGCGATTGTCTCCCCTTACATATATAGGTAGGCCAGTGTCACTAACCGAAAAACTGTGAGATACAAACAACACAGGTGAAGAATGACTTCCACACACATTTGGATCCCAAAATGGAACATTAGGTGAATCGTACATTCATCTAGCACAAAGGGAAATGGTACATCTAGAAAGAGTTACCCTGATTTCTCAACATGCTTTCTACAGTCAGTTTCAAGGTACAGGCAGTTTGCAATGGAAAACTGAGTTGGAATAAGTACCTCCCACAATATACATAGGTTGGCCAGTGCCCCTAACCGAGAACCTCTGTGTTCCCAACAAGCTAGGTAAAGGAAAGCTTCCACACACATTCAGTTCCCAGAATGGAACATGTGGAAAAGCATTCATTCATCTAGCACAAAGGGCAAGTGTACATCTGGAAACACCCTCATTTCTAAGCATGTTGCCTAGAGTAGTTTTCAAGGTAAAGGCAGTTTGCACTGGAAAACTGAGTTGGAGTATGTGCCTCCCCTAATATATATAGGGAAGCCAGTGCCCCTAAACCAGAAACTCTGTGTTCGGATCAAGGTATGTGAATCACGGTTTCTGCACACATTAGGATCACAGAAGCATTCTTTCATTCTAGCAGAGTGGGCAAGGTTACACGTGGAAATACTTTGCCTGATTTCTCAGCATGTTTCATCGAGCCAGTTTCAAGGTAGAGGTTGTTTGCGCTGGAAAATTGAGTTGGAGTTAGTGCCTCCTCATATATATAAGTAGCCTAGTGCCCTTAATACAGAAACTCTGTGTTCTGAACAAGGTATGTGAGGAGGGCTTGCACACACATTTGAATGTCAGAATGGAAAATGTGGAGAAACATTCATTTATCTAGCACATAGAGCAAGTTTACATCTAGAAACAATTACCCTGATTTCTCAGCATGTTTCCTATAGTCAGTTTCAAGGTAAAGGCAGTTTGTGCTAATAAATGACTTGGAGTGAGGCTCTCCCCTAATATATATAGGTAGACCAGTGACTCTAACCCAGTAACTCTGTGTTCACAACAAGGTTTGTGAAGGTTGGCTTACGCACACATTCGGATCCCAGAATGGAACATTACAAGAAGCATTCTCTAACGTAGCTCAAAATGGATAGATATATCTTGAAATACATACCCTGCTTCTCGGAATGGTTCCTTGAGCCGGTTTCAATGTAAAGGCAGTTTGTGCTGGTAAGTCGAGTTGGATCGAGAGCCTTCCCTTATATATACAGTTTGGCCAGTGCACCTATCCCAGAAATTCCATGTTAACAACAAGGTAGTTGAAGGACTGCTTCCACAAAGATTAGAAACTCAAAATGGAACATGTGAAGAAGCGTTCATTCATCTAGCAAAAGGGGCAGGTATACATCTAGAAACCCTTATCCTGATTGCTCAGCATGTTTCCTGGAGCAGGTTTCAAGAGAAAGGCAATTTGTGCTGGAAAACCGAGTTGGAGAGAGTGCATACTCATAGGTATGTAAGTAGAGTTTTTCCCCAACCACAGACAGTCTGTTTTCCCAACAAGCTAGGTGAAGGATGGCTTCCAAACACATTCGGATCCTAGAATGGATCATGTGAAGTGGTGTTCATTTGTCTAGTATACAGGGCATAGGTATAAATAGAATCACTTACTATGATTTCTCAGCATGTTGCCTAGTGACACTTCCAAGGGAAAGGCAGTTTGTGCTGGAAAACATAGAAGGAATGAGTGACTCCAAACAGGTATGTAAGTAGTGTAGTTCCCCTAACGCAGAAACTCAGTGTTCCCAACAAGCAAGTTATAGATGGCATTCACACACATTCAGATTCCAGAGTGGAGCATGTGGAGATGCGTTCATTCATCTATCGAACAGGTAATGGTTATATCTAGAAACACATACTCTGATTTCTCAATATGTTTCATAGAGCCGATATCAAAGGAATGTCCAATTGTGCTGGAAAACTGACTTCGGTCCAGTGCCTTCCCACATATATGTAAATGGTGTTGCTCTCCTTACCCAGAAACTCTGTGTTCCCAACAGGCTAGTTGAAGGATTGCTTCAAAACATGTTGGGAACTAACATTGGAGTATGTGGGTATGAGTTAATTCAACTAGCATACATGGCATGGGTATATCTAGAAACACTTATCTGATTTCTCAGCATCTTTCCTAGAGCCGTTTTCAAGGGAAAGGCAATTTGCACAGGAAAACCAAGTTGGAGTATGTGCCTTCATATAGATTTGTAAGAAGTGTAAATCCCTGAACACAGAAATTTGTGTTCCCAACAATCCAGATGAAGGACATCTTCCACAAACATTCAGATCCCAGAATGAACCATGTGGAGATGCCTTCATTCATCTAGCATACAGGGCATGAGTCCATGTAGAAACACTCTCTGAATTCTCAGCGTTTATCCTAAAGCCGGTAGTAATGGAAAGACAGTTTGTGCTGAAAAAACGAGTTGCAGCGTGTGCCTACCCATAAATATATAAGTAGTGTAATTCCCCTAAGACAGAAACTCCATGTCCCCAACAAGCTAGGTGAAGGATGGCTTCCACATACATTCGGATCCCAGAGTGGAGTATGTGGAGAGACACTCCTTCATCTAGCATACAGGGCATGAATATGTCTAGAAACACTTACTCTGATATCTCTGCAAGTTTCATACAGCCAGTTTCAAGCAAAATGTATTTTGTGCTGGAAAACACAGTTGGAGCCATTTACTTCCCATAGATATGTAGGTAGATTACTTCCCCTACAACAGAAACTGTGATCCCAGCAATCTAGGTGAAGGATGGCTTCCACACACATTCTGATCCCAGAATGTAGTATGTGGAGAGGCGTTCATTCATCTAGCATACAGGGCATGGGTACATCTAGAAACACTCAGCATGTTCCCTAGAGCTGGGTTCAGGGGAAATGCAGTTTGCACTGGAAAACTGAGTTGTAGCGGGTGCCTCCACATAGGTATGTAAGTAGCACAGTTCCCCTAATACAGAATCTCTTTGTTACCAACAAGCTAGGTGAAGGGCAGCTTCCAAATACATAGGGATCTAAGAATGGAATATGTGGGGAGGCATTCATTCAACTAGCATACATCACATGGATATATCTAGAAACACTTACTCTCATTTCTCAGCATCTTTCATAGAGCCGTTTTCAAGGGAAAGCTGGTTTGCAATGGAAAACTGAGTGGAGTGAGTGCCTTTCCATACTAATATAAGTAGTGTAGATATCCTAACCAATAAACTATATGTTACCAACAATCTAGGTAAAGAACTACTACCACACACTTTCGAATCCCAGAATGGAGCATGTGGAAAGGCATTCATTCATCTAGCATACAGGGTATGAGTACATCTAGAAACACTTACACTGATTACTCAGCATGTTTCTTAGAGCCAGTTTCAAGGGAAAGATAGTTTGCACTGGAAAACCGAGTTGGAGTGAGTGCTTCCCCATAGATATGTAAGTAGCATGGTTTCCCTAAGCCAGAAACTCTGTGTTCCCAACAAGCTAGGTGAAGGATGGCTTCCAAATATATAGGGATCTAAGAATGGAGTATGTGGGGAGGCGTTTATTCAACTAGCATACATCACATGGGTATATCTAGAAACACTTACTCTCATTTCTCAGCATCCTTCATAGAGCCGTTTTCAAGGGAAAGGCAGTTTGCGATGGAAAACTGAGTGGAGGGAGTGCCTCTCCATAGGTATGTAAGTAGTGGAATTCCCCTAAGATAGAAACTCTGTATTGCAAACAAGCTAGGTGAGGGATGGCTTCCACACACGTTCAGATCCCAGAATGGAGCATGTGGAAAGGCATTCATTTATGTAGCATTCAAAGTATGAATATATCTAGAAACACTTACTCTGATTTACAAGCATGATTCCTAAACCCGATTTCAAAGAAAGGCATTTTGCACTGGAAAACTGATGCGGAGCCAGTGCCTCCCCATAGGTATGAATATAGCTGAGTTCTCCTAACACAGAAATTCTGTGTTCCCAAGAAGCTTAGTGAAGGAAGTCTTCCACAGCCATACAGATCCCAGAATGGAGCACGGCAAGATCAATTCATTCATCTAGCATACAGGTCATGGGGACATGTAGGAACACTTACTCTGACCGTTCATCATGTTTTCTAAAACAGGTTTCAAGGGAAAAGCTGTTTGCATTGGAAAACCTGGTTGGATCAAGTGCATGCCCATAGGTATATAAGTAGCCTAGTTCCCATAACACAGAATGTATATGTTCATAACAAGCTAGGTGAAGGACAGCTTCCACACACATTCGGATCCCAAAATGGAGCATGTGGAGAAGCGTTCATTCATCTAGTATACAGGGCATGGATACATCTAGAAACACTGATTTCTCAGCATGTTTCCAAGAGCCGGTTTCAAAGGAAAGGAAGTTTGCCCTGGAAAAGCGAGTTGGAGTAATTTTCTCCCCATTGATATGTAAGCAGAGTAGATCCCCTAACACAGGAACTTAGAGTTCTCAATAATTTAGATGAAGAACAGCTGCCACACACATTCAGATCCCATAATGGAGCATATAGAGAGGCGTTCATTCGTCTATCATACATTTAATTGTTATATCTAGAAACACATACTCTGATAACTCAAGATGCTTCTTAGGGCCGATGTCAAAGGAAAGGCCGTTTGCCCAGGAAAACTGAGTTCGAACGAGTTCCTGCCCACAGATATGTAAGTGGCGTTGTTACCCTAACACAGAAACTCTGTGTCCCCAACAAGTTAGGTGAAGGATTGTTTCCAAACCTATTGCAATCTAAGAATAGAGGATATGGGGAGGCATTCATTCAAATAGCATACATGGCATGGTTATATATAGACACACTTACTCTGATTTCTATGCATCTGTCCTAGAGCCGGTTCGAAGGGAAAGACACTTTGTGCTGGAAAACCGAGTTGAAGCAACTGCCTCCCTATAGGTATGTAAGTAGCGTAGTACCCCTAACACAGAAACTCTGTGTTACCAACAAGTTAGGTGAAAGATGGCTTCCACACACATTCAGATCGCAGGAGAGAGCATGTGGAGAGACCTTCATTCATCTAGGATACAGGGCATGGGTACAAGTAGGAACAATTACCTTGAAATCTCAGTATGTTTCCTTGTGCTGGGTTAAGAGAAAGACATTTTGTGCTGGGAAAAATAGTTGCGGGGTGCCTACACAATGGTATGTAAGTAGCGTAGTTCCCCTAACCCAGAATCTATGTTTTCCCAACAAGCTAGGTGAAGGATGGCTTCTTCAAATACTCGGATACCATAATGGAGCATGTGGAGAGGTGTTCATTCATCCAGTGTATAGGGAATGTGTACATCTAGAAACACTTACTATGACTTCTCAGCATGTTCCCTAGTGTCAGTTTAAAGGGAAAAGCATTTTGTGCTGGAACACCAAGTTGGGGCGAGAGAATACCCATAGGTATGCAAGTAGTGTAGATCCCCTAACCCAGAAACTCTGTGTTACCAACAATCTAGGTGAAGGACAGCATCCACACACATTCAGATCCCACAATGGAGCATGTGGAGATGTGTTCTTACATCTAGCATACAGGGCATGGGCACATCCAGAAACCCTTACTCTGATTTCTCAGCATGTTTCCTGGAGCCAGTTTCAAGGGAAAGGCAATTTTCATTGGAAAACCAAGCTGGAGTGAATGCATGCCCATAGGTTTGTAAGTAGCATAGATGCCCTAGCCCAGTACCTCTGTGTTCCCAACAAGCTAGGTGAAAGATGGTGTCCACACAGTTTCAGATCCCAGAATGGAGCATGTGGACAGGGGTTCATTAAACTAACCTACAGGAAATGGTTATCTCTAAAACACATACTCTGATTTCTCAGCATGTTTCCTAGAGCAGTTTTCAATTTTAAGGCAGTTTGTGCAGGAATACCGAGTTAGAGTGAGTGCATCCCTATATATATGTAAGTAGTTCAGTCCCCTAACACAGAAACTCTCTGTTCCCTACAAGACAGGTGAAGAATGGCTTCTACACACATTCGGATTGCAGAAAGAAACATGCAGAGAGGCATTCACTCATTAAGCATACATTTCTTGGGTATATCTAGAAACATATACACTGATTTCTCCGCATGTTTCCTAGTGCCTTTCTTAAAGGACAGGCAGTTTGCCCTGGAAAACTGAGTTCGAGCAAGTGCTTCCCCATAGATATTTAGGTGGCATTTTTCCTGTAACACAGAAAATCTTTGTTCTCAAAAAGCTATGTGAACTATGGCTTCCAAACACATTTGGGTCCCATTACGGAGCATGTGGAAATGCGTTCTTACATCTAGCATAAAGGGCACGAGTATTTCTAGAAACAATTACTCTGATTTCTCCTCATGTTTCCTAGGCCCGATTTCCAAGAAAGGAGTTTTATGCTGGAAAACAGACTTGGTGTCAGTGCCTCATCATTGATAGGAATGTAGCTTAGTTCTCCTAACACAGAAACTCTGAGTGCCCAACAAGCTAGGTGAAGGAGGTCTTCCACATTCATACACATCCCAAAATGGAGCATGGGGAGAGCCATTGAATCATCTAGCATAAACAGCATGGGTACATGTAGAATCACTAACAATGAATTTTCAGTATGTTTTCTAGAACATGTTATAAGGGAAAGGCACTTTGGCTGTAAAACTGAGATTGGTCAGTGCATGCCTATAGATATATAAGTAGCATAGTTTTCATAACCGGAATCTCCATGTTGCCAACAAGCTAAGAGAAGGATGGCTTCCACAAACATGCAGATTCTAAAATGAAGCATGTGGAGAGGCATTGTTTCATCTAGCTTACAGATGCATATAGATGCAGCAAAGCCTCTCTACTTGTTCCATTCTCAGATCTGAATGTGTGTGGAAGCCTTTCTTCAAATACTTGTTGGGAACACAGTTTCTCCTTCAGGGATATAACACTACTTCCATATCTATTGGGAGGCACTCTCTCCAACTCGATTTTCTAATGCAAAATGCATTTCCTTGCAAACTGGCTCTTGGTAACATGTGGGGAAATCAAAGTAAGTGTTGTGAGATGTACCCAGCCCCTGATGCTAGATGCAGCAACGCCTATATCCTTGTTCCATTCTCAGATCTGAATGTGTGAGGAAGCCATCCTTGACCATCCTTGTTGGGAACACAGAGTTTCTGTTTGCGGGGAAGTACACTACTTCCATGTGTATTGGGAGATACATGCTCTAACTGCTTTTACAGCAGAAACTGCCTTTTCTTGCAAACCAGCTCTATGAAACATGCTGAGAGATCACAGTCAGTGTTTCTAGATGTCCCCCAGCCCTTAATTCTAGATGCAGCAATGCCACTCTCCCTGTTCCATTCTCAGATATGAATGTGTGTTGCAGCTTTCCTTCAACTAGCTTGTTGGGAACACAGACTTACTGTTTGAGAGGAAACATGCTAATTACATATCTATTGGGAGGCTTTCACTCCAACTCGGCTTTCCATTGCAAACTGCCTTATGTTGCCAACATGTTCTAGGAAATATGTTGAGAGATCACAGTCATTCTTACTTGGTGTCACCCAGCCCTTAATGCTAGATGCAACAACGCCTCTGTCCTTGTTCCATTCTCAAATCTGAATGTGTATGGAAGCAGCCCTTCACCTACCTTGTTGGGAACATAGACATTCTGCTTGAGGTGAACTGCACTATTTACATATATATGGGGAGGCACTCGCTCCAACTCGGTTTTCCAGTGAAAACTGTCTTTCCTTGTAAACTGGCACTAGGAAACATGCTGAGAAATGACAGTCATTCTTTCTACATGTCCCACAGTCCTTGATGCTTGATGCAGCAATGCCTCTCTCCTTGTTCCATTCTCAGATCTGAATGTGTATGGAAGCCGTCCTTCATTTACCTTGTTGAGAACACAGAGTTTCTGCTTAAGGGGAACTATGCGACTTACATATCTCTTGGTAGGCACTCGCTCATACTCAGCTTTCCCATGCAAGTGGCCTTTCCTTGCAAAGGGGTTCTAGGAAGCATGCTGATATATCTGAGTCAATGTTTCTAGATGTCCCCCAATCCTTGATCTAGATGCAGCAACGCCTCTCGCCTTGTTCCATTCTCAGATCTGAATGTGTTGGAAGCCTTCCTTCACCTTCCTTGTTGGGAACACAGATTTTCAGTTTGCAGGAAACTATGTGACTTACATAGCTATTCAAAGGGACTCACTCCTACCTGGTTTTCCAGCGCAAAATACTTTCCTTGCAATCCAGATCCAGGATACATGCTGAGAGTCAAAGTCAGTGTTTCTTGCTGTCCTCCAGCCCTTGATGTTAAATGCAGAAACACCTCTCTCCTTGTTCCATTCTCAGGTTTGAGTGTGTGAGGAAGCCTTCCTTCAGCTACCTTGTAGGGAACAAAAGTTTCTGCTTGAGGGAAAATATGTGACTTAAATATCTATGGGGAAGCCATCACTGGAAATCGATTTTCAGTCCAAACTTCCTTTCCTTGTAAACTGGCTCTAAGAAACATGCTGATATATCAGAGTCAGTGTTTCTAGATGTCCCGCAGCCCTCGATGCTAGATGCAGCAACGCCTCTCTCATTGTTCCATTCTCAGATCTTAATGTGTGAGGAAGACGTCCTTGACCTTCCTTGTTGAGAACACAAAGTTTCTGCTTGACACTACTACCATATTGATTGGGAGAGACTTGCTCCAACTGGCTTTCCATTGGAAATTACTTTTTCTTGCAAACCGGCTCCAGGAAACATGCTGAGAAATCACAGTCAGTGTTTCTATATGTTCCCCACCACATGATGCTAGATGCAGTAATGCCTGTCTCCTTGTTCGGGTCTCAGATTTGAATGTAAGTGGAAGCCGTCTTCACTAACTTGTCGGGAACACAGAATTTCTGCTTGAGGGGAACTATGTGACTTACATATTTAGGGGGAGGCCCTCATTCTAACTCTCTTTTCCAGTGGAAACTGCCTTTCCTTGCAAAACGACTCTAGGAAACATGCTGGTATATCAAAGACAGTGTTTCTAGAAGATCCCCAACCTTGATGCTCGATGCAGCAAAACCTCTCTCCTTGTTCCATTCTCAGATCTGAATGTGTGTGGAAGCACTCCTTCAAATAAATTGTTGGAACACAGAGTTTCTGCTTGAGGGGAACTATGTGACTTAAATCTCTATGGGCAAGCCCTTGCTGCAACTTGATTTTCCAGTGCAAAGAACCTTTCCTTGCAAGCCAGCTCTAAGAAACATGCTGAGAGATCACAGTAAGTGTTTCTAGATGTCCTGCAACCCTCGATGCTAGATGTAGCATACCTCTCTTCTTATTCAATTTTCAGATCTAAATGTGTTTGGAAGCCATCCTACAAATACCTTGTTGGGAATACAGACATTCTGCTTGAGGTGAACTATACTACTTACATATCAATTGGGAGGCACTCGCTCCTACTCAGTTTTCCCATGCAAACAGCATTTCCTGCAAACCGACTCTACGAAACATGCTGAGATAACACAGTCAGTGTTTTTAGATGTCCCCAGTCATTGATGCTATATGCAGCAACACCACTTGCCTTATTAGATTCTCAGATCAGAATGTGTGTGGAAGCCATCTTTCACTAATTTGTGGCGAACACTGAGTTTCTTCTTGAGGGGAGCAATGCTATTTATATCTCTATGGGGAGGAGCTCACTCCAACATTCTTTTCCAGTGTGAAATGCCCTTCCTTGCAAACTGGCTCTAGGAAACATGCTGATAAATCACAGACTTTATTTGTACATGTCCCCCAGCCCATGATGCTAGATGCAGCAACGCCACTCTCCTTGTTCCATTTCAGATCTGAATGTGTGTGGAAGCTTTCCTTCACCTACCTTGTTGGGAACACTTAGTTTCTGCTTCAGGGGAACTACAAGACTTACATTTCTAGGGGTAGGCCCTCGCTCCAACATGCTTTTCCCATGGAAACTGCCTTTCCTTGCAAACCGGCTCTATGAAACATGCTGAGAGGTCGCAGTCAGTGTTTCTAGATGTTCCCCAGCCCTTGTGCTAGATGCAGCAGAGCCACTCTCCTTGTTCCATTCTCAGATCTGAATGTGTGTGGAAGCTGTCCTTCCCTTAAGTTGCTGTGAACACTGAGTTTCTGCTTGAGGGGAACTATGCTAGTTACATATGTGTGGGGAGGCACTTGATCAAATTCGCTTTTCTAGCTTATATTGCCTTTTCTTGGAACCCAGCATTAGGAAACAAATTGAGAAATCACAATCAGTGATTCTGGATATCCCCTAGCCCTTGATTCTACATGGAGTAACGCCTCTCTCCTTGTTCAATTCTGAGATCTGAATGTGTGTGAAAGCTGTCATTCACCTACCTTGTTGGGAATATAAACTTTCTTTTTGAGGTGAACCACACTACTTTCATATCTATGGGGAGTCACTCGCTCCAACTCAGTTTTCCATTGCAAACTGCCTTTCCTTGAAAACCAGGTGTAAGGAACATGCTGAGAAATTACAGTGTTTCTAGATGTCTCCCAGCCCTTGATTCTAGATGCAGCAATATCTCTCTCCTTGTTTCATTTTCAGCTCTGAATGTGATTAGAAGCTGTCCTTTACCTACCTTGTTGGGAACAGCAAGATTCTGCTTGAGGGGAACTATGCAACTTACAAATCTATTGGAAGATACTCGCTCCAACTCGGCTTTCCTTTGCAAATTGCCTTTCCTTGCAAACAAGATCTAGGAAAAGTGCTGAGCATTCACAGTCATTGTTTCTTGGTGTCACCCAGCACTTAATGCTACATGCAGCATTGCCTCTCTCATTGTTCTATATTCAGATCAGAATTTGTGTGGAAGTTGTGCTTCCCCAACCTTGTTGGGAACACAGTTTCTGCTTGAGGTAATCTATGCTACTTACATATCAAAGGGGAGGCACTCTCTCCAACACCGATTTCAAGCAAACTGCCTTTCCTTTCAAGCCTGCTCTAGGAAACATGCTGAGATATCACAGTCAGTGTTTCTAAAGGTCCCCCAGCCCTTGCTAGATGCAGCAACGTCTCTCACCTTGTTTCATTCTCAGATCTGAATGTATGTGGAAGCCGTCCTTCACCTACCTTGTTGGGAACACATAGTTTCTGCTTAAGGGGAAATGCGCTACTTATATATCCATGGGTAGTCACTTGTTCCAACTCAGTTTTCCAGTGCAAACGGCCTTTCCTTGCAAACCGGCTGTAGGAAACATGCTGAGAAATCACAGTCAGTGTTTCTAGATGTCTCCCAGTCCTTGATTCTAGATGCAGCAATGCCTCTCTCCTTGTTCCATTCTCAGATCTCAATGTGTGTGGAAGCTGTTATTCAACTATCTTCTTGGGAGCAGTGAGTGTCTGCTTGAAGGGAACTAGGCTACTTACATATCTATGGAGAGGCAATCACTCCAAATCGTTTTTCCAGTGGAAACTGCCTTTCCTTCCAAACCAGCTCTAGTAAACATGATGAGAAATCAGTGAGTGTTTCCAGATGTCCCGCAGCCCTTGATGCTGGGTGGAGAAACACCTCTCTCCTTTTTTAATTCTCAGATCAGAATGTGTGTTGAAGCAGTCCTTCACCTACCTTCTTGGGAACACAGAGTTTCTGCTTGAGGGGAACTACGCTACTTACATATCCATGGGGGGGCCCTCACTCCAACTAGGTTTTCCAGTGCAAACTGCCTTTGCTTACAATCCAGCTCTAGGAAACATGCTGAGAAATCACAGTATGTGTGTCCAGATATTCCCCAGCCATTGATACTACATGCAGCAACGCCTCTCTTCTTGTTCCATTCAGATCTGAATATGTGTGGAAATCGTCCTTATCCTACCTTGTTGGGAACACATAACTTATGCTTGAGGGGAACAAAGCAACTTACATTTCTACGGGAAGCAGCTCCTCCTACTCATTTTCCCAGCACAAACTGCCTTTCCTTCCAAAGTGACTCTAAGAAACATCTGAGAAATCACAGTCAGTGTTTATAGATGATGCCCAGCCCTTGATGCTAGGTGCAGCAATGCCTCTGTTCTTGTCCCATTCTCAGATCTGAATGTGTATGGAAGCCATCCTTCACCTACCTTGTTTGGAAAACCGAGTTTTTGATGAGGGGGTACTATGCTACTTACATATCTATGGGGAGGCACTCCAGCTCGGCTTTCCAGTGCACACTGACTTTACTTGGAAACCGGCTGAAGGAAACATTTTATTAAATCAGTGTCATTGTTTCTACTTGTAGCCAGGTCCTTTATGCTGGATGAATATGCCATTCTCCACATGCTCATATCTGAGATCTCAATGTGTGTGGAAGCTGTCCTTCAGGTTGTTTCTTGTTAACATAGTGTTCCTGGGTTAACTGAACTATGCTACATAAATATCTGTGAGTAGGCACTTGCTGGTACTCAATTTTCCAGCGCAAACTGCCTTTCCCTGCAAACCGACTCTAGGAAACATGAGGGATCAGAGTAAGTATTACTAGATGTACACATGCCCTTTATGATAGAAGAAAGAACGACTCTCCACATGCTCCATTTTGGCATCTGAATGTGTGTGGAAGCCGTCCTTCAACTACTTTGTTGGGAACATAGGTATTCTGAGTTACGGGAATTACGCTACTTACCTATCTATTGGGAGGCACTCGCTCCAACTAGGTTTTCTAATGCAAATGGCCTATCCCTTGAAACAGCTCTAGGAAATATGCTGAGAAATCAGACTGTTTCTATATATACCCATGCCTTTTATGCTAGATGAAAGAATGGCATTCCACATGCTCCATTCTGGGATCCAAATGAGTGTGGAAGCCTTCCTTCATATAGCTTGTTGGGAACAGAGTTGATCGGTGTTCTGGGAACTGCACAACTTAAATATCTATGGGGAGGCATTTACTTCAACTCATATATCCAGAGCAAACAGCCATTCCCTTTAAAATGGCTCTAGGAAACATGCTGAGAAATCACAGTAAGTTTTTCTAGATGTAACCATGCTCTTTATGCTAGATGAAATAGCGCCTCTCCACATGCTCCATTTGGGATCTGAATGTGTGTGGAAGCTGCTCTCAGAAGTTTGTTGGTCACACAGGTGTTCTGTGTTAAAGGAGTTATGCTACTTACCTATTTATGGGGAGTGACTTGCTCCAACTAGTTTTTCCTGCACAAGCTTCATTTCCCTTGAAAACGGCCCTAGGAAACATGCTGAGAAATAAGTGTAAGTATTTCTAGATGTAATCATGCCCTTTATGCTAGATGAAAGGAAGCCTGTCCATTTGCTCCATACTGGGATCCGAATGTGTGTGGAAGCCGCCCTTCAACTAGCTTGTTGGAAACACAGGTGTTCTGTGTTAGGGGAACTAAGCTACTTACATTTCTATTGGGAGACACTCGCTCGAACTCAGTTTTGAATTGCAAACTGCCTTTCCCTTGAGACTGGCTGTGAGAAACATGCTGAGAAATCAGAGTAAATGTTCTTAGATATACCCATGACCTTTATGCTAGGTGAAAGAATGCTTCTCCACAGCTCCATTCTGGGATATGAATATTTGTGGAAGCCTTCCTTCAAATATTTTGTTGGGAACACAGTGTTTTGAAGTTTGCCGAACTACGCTACTTACATATGTATGTCGTGGCAATCACTCCAACTCAGTTTTGAAGTGCAAACTGCCTTTCCTTTAAAACTGGTTCTAGGAAACTGGCTGAGATTTCAGAGTGTTTATAGCTGTACAGATGCCCTTTGTGCTAGATGAAAGAATGCCAGTCCACAAGTTCCATATTTGGTTCAGAATATGTGTGCAAGCCATCCTTCACATAGCTTTTCTTAACACATAGCTTCTGTGTTAAATTAACTACATTACATTAATACATATGGGGGTGCAGGAGCTCCAACTATGTTTTCCAGCACAAACTGCTGTTCCATTGAACCTGGCTCTAGGAAACATGCTGAGAAATCTGAGTATTTGTGTTAGATGTAACCAAGCCCTTTGTGCAAGATGCATGAACACTTCTCCACAAGTTCTATTCTGGGATCCAAATGTGGGTGTAAGGCCTCCTTCACCTAGCTTGTTATGAAGACAGAGTTCCTGCGTTGTGGGAACTACTCTACTTACAAACCTATATAGAGGCACTTGCTCCAACTCTGTTATCCTGGCAAATTGCCTTTCCCTCGAAACCTGTTCTAGGAAACATGCTGAGAAATCAAAGTGTATCTAGATGTTTACATTCCCTTTCTGCTAGATGAATTAACACCTCACCACATGTTCCATTCTGGAATATGAATGTCTGTGGAAGCCGTCCATCAACTATCTGGCTGGGAACACAGAGATTCTGAGTTAGGGGTACTACACAAGTTACATACGTATGGGGAGGCAATAGCTCCAACTCGGTTTTCCAGGGAAAACAGCCTTTTCCTTGAAACCGGCTCCAGAAAACATGCTGAGAATTCAGAGTGTTTCTAAATGTACACATGCCTTTCAGCTAGATGAATGAATGCTTCTCCACATGTTCCATTCTGGGAACCGAATGTTGGGAAGACTTCCTTAATCTAGCTTGGTGGAAAACCATAGTTACTGTATTAAGGGAACAATGTTACTTAGAGACCAATTGGGAGGCAATCACTCCTACACAGTTTTCCGGATCAAAGTTCCTTTCCCTTGAAACCAGCTCAAGGAAACTTGCTGGGAAATCAGATTAATGGTTTTTAAATCTAATCATGCCCTTTATGCTACATGAATGAACGCCTCTCCACATGTTCCTATCTGGGATCCGAGTGTGTGTGGAAGCTGTCCTTCACTTAGCTTGTTGGGAACACATATTTTCTGTGTTAGTGGAGCTTTACAACTTACAAGCATATGGGGAATCACACATTCCAACTTGCTTTTCCAGAGTAAACTGCCTTTCCTTTTAACCTGGCTCTGGGAAACATGCTGAGAAATCAGGGTAATTGTTTCTAGACGTACCCATGCCCTTTGAGCTAGACGAAAGAACTCTTCTCCACACGTTCCATTCTGTTATCTGAATATGTGTGGAAGATATCTTTAACCAAGTTTGATGGGAATACATTGTTTCTGTGTTGGAGGAACTCGCTACCTACAGATTGATGGGAGGCACTCGCTCCAAAACTGTTTTCCTGCACAAACTACCTTTGTCTTGAAACAGGCCCTATGAAACATGCTAAGAATTCAGAGTCATTGTTTCTAAATGTACCAATCCTCTAAATGCTAGATGAACTTAATGCCTCTCTACATGTTTCATTCTGAGATCCAAATGTGTATGTAAGCTATTCTTCAACTAGTTTGTTGGGAACAAAGAGTTTCTGTGTTAGGGGAATACTATATTTACAAATCCATATGGAGGCACTCAGTCCAACTCGGTTTTCCAGTGCTATCTTCTTTCCCTTGAAACTGCTTCTAGGAAATATGTGGAGAATTAAGACTAACTGTATCTTTAGATACCTATGCCCTTTATGCTAGAAGAAAGAACGAATCTCCACATGCTCCATTCTGGGATCCTAATGTGTGTGAAAGCCATCCTTCATCTAGCTTGCTTTGAACACAGGGTTTCTGTGGCATGAGAACTACACTACTTACATATCCATGGGGAGGCACTTGCTTCTAATCAGTTTTCTGGAGCAAACTGCCTTTCCTTTGAAACCAGCTGTAGGAAACATGCTGAGAAATCAGAAAATTTATTGCTAGATGTACCCATACTCTTTATGCTAAATGAAAGAACTCCTCTCCACATGCTTCATTGTGGGATCCGAATGTGTGTGGAAGTCGGCCTTAAACTAGCTTGATTGGAACACAGGAATTCTGTGTTAGGGGAACTATGCAACTTACCTATCTTTCAGGAGGCAATCGCTCCAAATTGGATTTCCAGTGCAAAGTGACTTTCCCTTGAAACCAACTCTAGGAAACATGCTGAGAAAGCAGAGTAAGTGTTCATATAAGACATCCTTCCCCTAGCTAGTGGGTAACACAGGGTTTTGAGGTTAGCAGAACAATGCTACTTATATATCTTTGGGGAAGCACTGTCTCCAGCTCGGTTTTCCAGCACAAACTGCTGGTCCCTTGAAACCGCCTCTAGGAAACATGCTGAGAAAACAGAGTAAGTGTTTCTAGATGTACCCATGCCCTTTATGTTAGGTGAAAGAACTCCTCCCTACATGCTCCACTCTGGGATCCGAATGTGTCTGGAAGTCTTCCTTCAAATAGCTTGTTGGGAAAACAGGTGTTCTGTGTTAGAGGAACTATGCAACTGACCTATCTGGAGGCACTCGCTCCAAATCTGTTTTTCAGTGCGAACTGCCTTTCTCTTAAAATTGGCTCTAGGAAACATGCTGAGTTATCAGGTAAGTGTTTCTAGATGTACCTATGCCCTTTATGCTAGATGAAAGAGTGCCTCTCCACATGCTCCATATAGGGATCCGAATGTGTGTGGAAGCCGTCCTTCAAATAATTTGTTGGGAGAAGATGGTTTCTGGGTTAGCCAAAGTAATCTACATACGTATCTATGGGGTGGCAGCGGCTCCAAGTCTGTTTAACAGTTCAAACTGCCTTTACCTTGAAACCGGCTCTAGAAAACATGTTAAGAAAAGAGAGTAAGTTTTTGTTGATGTAACCTTACCTTTTACGCTAAATGAAAGAACTCCTCTCCACATGCTCCATTCTGGGATGTGAATGTGTGGATGGTGTCCTTCACCTAGCTTTAATGAATCACAGTGTTTCTGTGTTAGGAGACCTACACTACTTACATATCTATGAGGAGGCAATCGCTCCAACTCTGTTTTCCAGCAAAAACTCCTTTCCTTTGATATCAGATCTAGCAAACATTCTGAGAAATCAGAGTAAGTGTTTTTTAGATGTACCAATGCCGATTCTGCTAGAAGAAAGAATGCATCTCCAAATGCTCCATTCTGGGATCTGAATGTGTGTGAAGCCGTCCTTCAACTAGCTTGTTGGTAACACATTGTTACTGTGTTAGGGGAACAACACTACTTACATATCTATTGGTAGTCACAGGTTCCAACTCGGTTTTCCAGTGCAAACAGACTTTCCCTTTAAACCGGCTCTAGGCAACATGCTTAGAAATCTGAGTAAGTGTTTCTAGATGTAAAATTTCCATTTCTGGTAAATGAAAGAATGCCTTTCCACATACTCCATTCTGGGATGTGAATGTGTGTGAAAGCAATCCTTTACCGAGCTTGATGGGAACACTGGATTTCTGTGTTAAGGGAATTATGCTACCTACATATCTAAGGGGAGACACTCGCTCTAACACAATTTTTACAGGGCAAAGCTCCTTGCCCTTGAAACCAGCTCTAGGAAACATGCTGGGAAATCAGAATAATTGTTTCTAGATATACCAATGCAGGGACAGGGATGTTCCTCAGTCTTCCCTGAGCCCACCTGTGGAGCACCGACCCAGGCGGAGAGCACAGCAGCAGAAAGTAGCAAAGCAACTGGCACCAGGAGAAGGAGGGTGGCCCCTGACTTTTGGGCAGGAACGCAGCCCCTGACCACAGTGCTGGGAGGGGCAGTGACCCACCCTTCTACCTGGCCAGTCTGCAAAATCTGACTGTGGCATTGGGAGGGGCAGTGACATGCCCACCCATAGCAAAGGAGAGCTGCACCTGACTCAGTGTTGGGAGGAGGCACAATCTGCTTGCTGACAGGCACTGGGAGCAGCAGACAAGGGTGCCAATGGAGGGCCTCTGGAAACAGCAAGCTGAGCTTCCAAAACAGGATAAAGACAGAAAGATCTCACATCAAAAGCACACAGTCTACAGGAGAACACTGAGCCCCTCCTTTTTTGTTTTTTTAAATCTGTTTTTACCTGTTCTATTTTCTATCACTCTTTTAATTTTTACTTCTTAATTCATTTTTATTTCTCTTGGCTTTGGTGTCCTGTTATTGATTACACACAGTTTCCAGATACATCTTTTCCACTTTTCTCCTTTTTTAAAGGTTTTTAAATGACATCTCAACCCGATTGCTATTCTGCTTCAACTTCCTGTTCTATCATTCATTATACACTCTTTTCAAACCTTTTTTTTATTCTTTTAAAATTCTTTCTCTCTTTTTTTTCTAAGTCTCATTCCTACATAGGCATTAGATAGATAAACTACTTAAGGACCACAATAGATAACTGATACTCCATAAAACACAGTGCCAGAAAGGCATGAGCATGATGAAGAAGCAGAGAAAGCATCCCCAATTAAAAGACCAAGAGAAATACCCTGAAAGAAAATCAATGAAATAGACATTGATAGACTAATAGATCATTTCAAAAAAGGAGTGATCAAAATATTGAGGGAACTAAAAGAGATAGTGTTTAGAGAAATAAAATATGCCAAAAATGAAATTGAAGCTATAAAGAAGAGCCAAGTAGAATTGATAAACTCATTGACTTAGATGAGGAGTGATCTAATGGCTGAGCAAACCAGACTAGAAAATGCAGAGGAACAATTTAGTGACCTAGAAGACAGGACAATAGAAAGCACCCAATGAGAAGAGCTACAAGATAAACAAATTAAAATAAATGAAAATGACATATGGGATAATATAAAGCATCCCAATCTTCCCATAATAGGGGTCCCAGAAGGGGGAGAAAGATCAAAGGGGATTGAAAAGGTTTTTGAAGAAATCATGACTGAAAACTTCCCAAACGTAAAGAAGGAATCAGATATCCAAGTATAGGAAGCTCAGAGGGTCCCAAACAGGAAGAACCCAAAAAGACCCACACCAACACATATCATAATCATGATGTCCAGAGTCAAGGATAAAGAAATGATCCTAAAGTCAGCAAGAGAAAAGCAAAGAGTAAGTTACAAGGGAACCGCCATAAGACTTTCAGCTGATTTCTCTACACAAACACTACAGGCCAGAAGGGAGTGGCAAAATATATTCAAAGCCCTGAATGAAAAAAAGATGCAGACTAATATACTTTATCTAGCAAGGCTATCCTTTAGGATAGAAGGAGAGACAAAGAATTTCACAGACAATAAAAAACTACAGAGATTAGCAACACTAAGCCCATGCTAAAAGAAATATTGAAAGTTCTACTCTAAATAGAAAAGCAGCAGGATTCTACATAAATGAGAAACTCACAACTGGAAAGGTGATAACTCATGAATTACAAA
Organism: Camelus bactrianus; assembly: GCF_048773025.1. Taxonomy (NCBI): domain Eukaryota; kingdom Metazoa; phylum Chordata; class Mammalia; order Artiodactyla; family Camelidae; genus Camelus; species Camelus bactrianus. The sequence continues at coordinate 112,545,776 of NC_133544.1, read as the reverse complement.
TAAAATAAACACAAAATTATAAAAGAAGGCATATAATAATTGAGAGTGGGAGAGGGAGGCAGGAAAATACAGAATTTTTTTTTTAATTTCTTGTTCTCAGTAGAATGATTTTGAGATCATGTTACTATCAGTTTAATAAAAACAGTTATAGTAATGGGTAAATAGACTTAAAAAAAAGGGTAACCACGAGCCAAAAACTTACAAGGGAGTCACTAAAACTAAATAAAATTCATGATAATACAAAGGAAAATTACCAAACCACAAAAGGAAGAAGAAAGGAACAAAGAGGAAATACCAAATCAACTGCAAAGATAAGTTCAAAATGGCAATAAACACTCATCTGTCATTAATTACTGTAAATGTTAATGGACTAATGCTCCAGTCTAAAGACACTGAGTGGCAGACTGGATAATAAAGCAAGAACATTCAATATGCTGCATACAAGAGACCCACTTCAGGGAGAAGGACACATATAGATTGAGAGTGAAAGGATGGAAAAGGATAATAAATGCAAATGGAAAAGCCAAAAAAGCAGGTGTTGCAGTACTGATTTCAGACAAAATAGACATTAAAACAAAGGCCATAAAGAAGGACGTTTTATAATGATTAAAGGAGTGATACAAGATGAGGATATTACACACATTAATATATATTCACCCAATATAGGAGCACCTAAGTACATAAGACCATTACTAACAGAGATAAAGGGGGATATTGATATGAATACAATCATAGTTGGAGATTTTAACACCACATTAACATCACTAGACAGATCTCCCAGAGGGAAATTAAATAATGCAACAGAGAAATTAAATAATACAATAGAAAAATTACATTTGGTGGATATTTTCAGAGAATTACACTCCCCAAAAATAGGATATACATTCTTTTCAAGTGCACATGGAACATTTTCCAGGATTGATCATGTACTTGGGACAAAAGAAACCTCAACAATTTTAAGAAGATAGTAATTATCTCAAGCATCTTTACTGACAACAATGCCATGAAACTAGAAATCAACAACAGAGAAACAAAGAAGAAGAAAAGGAAAGCTTGGAGATTAAAAAAATGTTATTAAAAAAAACAATGGGTCAATGAGGAAGTGAAAGCTGAAATTAAAAAATACCTTGAGACAAATGACAATGAAAGCATAACCACACAAAATTTATGGGACACAGCAAAGGCAGTGCTAAGAGGGAAGTTTATAGTGATACAGCCCTTCCTCTAAAAAGAAGAAAAACCTCAAATAAACAATTTAACCCACCAGCTGAATGAACTAGAAAAAGAAGACCAAAAAACCCCAAAAGGCAGCAGAAGGAAGGAAATTATACAGATTAGGGAGGAAATAAAGAAAATAGAGATTAACAAGACCATAGGTAAAATCAACCAAACCAAAATCTGGTTTTTTGAAAAAGTAAATAAAATCGACAAACCTCTGGCCATACTCACAAAGAAGAAAAAAGAGAGAGCACAAATTAGCAAAAAAAGAAAAGAAATGGAGAAATTGCAACAAATAAAATAGAAATACAGAATATCATTTGAGAATATTATGAAAAACTATATGTAACCAAACTGGATAACCTTGAGGAGATGGACAAGTTTCTGGAAACATGCTGTCCACCAAGACTGAATCAATAAAAACTGACCACTTGAACAAACCAATCACTAGTAATGAAACCAAATTTGCAATAAGAAACCTCCCTATAAATAAAAATCCAGGACTATAAATAAAAATCAAATACTTTTTCTGCATCTATTGAGATGATCATGTGGTTTTTGTCTTTTCTCTTGTTGATGTGATGTATTACATTGATTGATTTGCATATGTTGAACCACCCTTGTGTCCCTGGGATGAACGCCACTTGGTCATGAAGTATAATCTTTTTTATGTGTTGTTAGATTCTATTTGCTAATATTTTGATGAGGATTTTGGCATCTATGTTCATCAGTGATATTGGCCTATAAATTTCTTTTTTGGTAGTGTCTTAGCCTGGTTGTGGTATCAGGATGATGGTGGCTTTATAGAATGAGTTTGGGAGCATTCCTTACTTTTCAATCTTCTGGAAGAGTTTGAGAAGGACTGGTATCGGTTCTTCTTTGCATGCTTTGTACAATTCCCCATTGAAGCTAGAACACTCCCTTACAACATACACAAAAATAAACTCAAAATGTATCAAAGACTTAAATATAAGACAAGATACAATAAGAGGGAAACATAGGCAAAACATTATCTGACATACATATCAAAACTTTTCTCCTAGTAGAAATAAAAGCAAGAATAAATAAATGGGACCTAATGAAACTTACAAGCTTCTGCACAGCAAAAGAAACCATAAGTAAAATAAAAAGACAACCTACGGAATGGGAGAAAAAATTTGCAAATGAAATCGATAAAGGCTTGATCTCCAGAATATATAAGCAGCTCATATGACTCAAAAAGAAAAAAATAAACGACACAATCCAAAAATGGGCAGAAGATCTAAACAAGCAATTCTCCAAGGAAGACATATAAATGATCAATAGACACATGAAAAAATGTTCAATATCACTAATTATCAGAAAAATGCAAATCAAAACTACAATGAGGTATCACCTCACACCAGTCAGAATGGCCATCGTTCAATAGTCCACAAATGACAAATGCTGGAGTGGCTGTGGAGAAAAGGGAACTCTCTTACACTGCTAGTGGGAATGCAGTTTGGTGCAGCCACTGTGGAAAACAGTATGGAGATTCCTCAAAAGACTAGGAATAGAGTTACCATATGATCCAGGAATCCCTCTCCTGGGCATATATCCAGAAGGACCCCTACTTCAGGATGATACATGCACCCCAATGTTCATAGCAGCTTTACAATAGCCAAGACATGGTAACAGCCTAAATGTCCAACAGATGACTGGATAAAGAAGAAGTGGTATATTTATACAATGGAATAATATTCAGCCATAAAACCCGACAATATAATGCCATTTGCAGCAACATGGATGTTCCTGGAGAATGTCATTCTAAGTGAAGTAAGCCAGAAAGAGAAAAAAATTGCCATAAGAGATCACTCATATGTGGAATCAAAAAAAAAAAAAAAGCATAAATACAAAACAGAAACTGACTCATAGACATAGAATACAAACTTGTGGCTGCCAAGGGGACGGGGGTGGGAAGAGATAGATCGGGATTTCAAAATTGTAGAATAGTTAAACAAGATTATACTGTATAGCACAGGGAAATATATACAAGATCTTATGGTAGCTCACAGAGAGAAAAATGTGAAATATATGTTCATGTATAACTGAAAAATTGTGCTCTAAATAGGAAATTGACACAACATTGTAAAATGACTATAAATCAATAAAAATTTTAAAAAATAAATCTCGGAACTGAATGTGTGTGGAAGCCATCCATCACCTACCTTTTTGCGAACACTGAGTTTCATTGATTTGGACACAGTCATACCTATGTATATATATGGGGAGGCACTCTCTCCAAATCGATTTTCCATCATAAACGGCCTTTACCTTGAAACCGGCTCTAAGAAACATGGTGAGAACTCAGGGTAAGTGATTCTATATTTACCCTTGCCCATTACGCTAGCTGAATGTATGCTTCTCCACATGTTCCATTCTGGGATCCAGGCCCTAACCTTGAACTCTGACCCTCACCATGAACACTTCTCCTATCACTAAACCCTGGCACTGAACCTGCCCCAGCCCCAGCTCTAACCCTAACCTTGACCCAACCCCAACCAGAAACTTGTCCCTGACCCCTAACCTGAACACGAGCCTCATTCTCATCCTGATCCGCACCCTCTTCCTCTCCCTCAACCTCACCCTCTCCCTCATACTAAACACGAACATGTACCCTAACTAACACCTGAGCCCGCATCCTACTTACCCGTGCCATAAACTTGTACCCTGACCCCTAGCCCTATACCCAGCACTACCCATGAAATTGACCCTGACACTGACCCTAGCCCTGACTCTGCCCAAGCCCAAACCCTGGCCCTGGCTCTAGTCCTAACCCTAGTCCTAACACTAGCCCAATCCATAGCCATGACCCAGAAGCCCTGACCCCATCTTCTGACCCTGACCATAAACCCTGTACCTGAACATGACCCTGACAGATATTGAACCTGAACCTCTCCCTGAAACTTGTCCCCACACCAAAAACACTGACCTTAACACTGACCACTGACTCCTATCCAGACCCTAATGCTGACCCCTGAAATTGACCCTGACCCAGACTCTGACCCAGACCCAGATGCTGAACAGGACCTTACCTTAACCCTACCGTTAACACTAACCCTAACCTTACCTTAACCCTACCCTAACCCTAACCCTAAACCCTAACCTGAAACCAAGCCTTTACCCTAACCCTAGCCATAGACAGAGCCCTAGCCCTAACCCTGACCCTGAACCAAAACACTGACCCTGAACCTGAACCCTGACCCTAAGCCTGAATGCTGACCATAAGCCTGAACCCTGACCCTAACCTTAACCCTAACCTGATTCCAACCCCAGCCCCAACCCCGAATTGAACCCCAACCCAAGCTTGAACCCAAACCAGAACACTAAAACCCTGACTCTGACCCTAGACACTAGACCCTAAACCCTAGACCCTGACCTAGACCATGACCCAGACCTTGACCTTTGCCCTGACACTAGGCCATAATGCCTAACCCAGCTCTTACCCATAGACCCAACCACAGCCCATAAACATGACATAAACATCCAATACTTCCCCAGGCCCCTGTTCCCTAGCACTGACCCCTAACACACTTCATCTAACCGTTACCACTGACTATTTTAATTTCACCCTCTCTCTACCCCTCATCCCTTAATCCTATTTTCTTGGAATAACCTAAGACTATCTTGATGGAATAAAATCCCACAGAAACATCAGAAAAACAATCAACTTGCCTATTAAATTCGATTCCTCCACTTACCTAAAGTACTACTTACCTTAATTTAACCACACAATAAAAAGATTATGCACCTTAAGCAAATGTCTCCACAGAAGATTTTATAATTTTTTAACATTTTAAACCAAACAATGTCTTAAATTTTAACATAAAACTAAATGGTATAATAAACAACAATATTACAGCAGGAGAAATCACATAATCTGATTCAATTGATCACAAGAAACGTTAAGAAACTCCACTCTTACTTCATGGAATAAACACTCTTGAAAATAGGGGTAGAAACAAATTATCTTAGTATGATACACAGCATTATAAGAAACAGTAAATAAAAATCTGGAATAAAGCCCAGAGGTTTCCTTTCAACACTTTTATTCACTATTTTCCTGGAACTTCCACAAAAAGCCAGGGTGAAAGACAGTAAAATTATCAACAAATAAAATTGTTACACTAAAAACAAATCTATTCACCAATCAGATGACATCATATATATATATATAAGTCTTGAAATCATGAACAATTCATTGAGTAGCTTAACTTTTAAGCTGTAAGCGACTCAAATACTTCAGCAAGTAGACAATACAAATTGTCAATTTATCAGAATTTCTTTCTTGTACACACTAACAATGAATAATATCAAGAATAATTTAACAGAATTTTATTTTACATAATATCAATATTACTAGAATACTTAAGAATCAACTTTATCAAGGTGTAAGACTAGTAAATTGAAATGGAAAAGGCATTACCAAAAGAAATAAAATAAAACCTTATAAAAAGAAGACATCCCATGTTGATAACAAAACTAAACATGGAAGGAGTGCCCAAAGCGATCTAGAGAGAAATAGACTGAAGCCAGTTTACTAGAAGATTTATCTGCTGACTGAAACTTCCTGTAGTGGAAGCCCACCAATCTACTAAGTATTTTCCTTAATTAAAGTGTTTGATTGGCTTCAATTGATGTAGTACAAACTCTTGTAATCCATATTTTCAGAAAGGAAATTGTACTTCCTTAAACATTTGAAAACTGTTGGTGTGTATAACCTGAATCCATACTTAAGCACTGATACAGTTGATATTAAGGGCAGTAATCCTGTGACTGTTAGGATTAGTAATAATCAGAGTGTTGTTTTCTATGTTTAAAATCTCATTTTTTTCATAATTTATTGTTAAAAATATAGGTAGTGCTATGGAAGATTTTAGCCAGAAGTACAAATATATGTTGAAAAATGCTGCAAGAAATATTAATGTTTGTAGATTGATACTAATGAATTTTGTTATATCTTGAGTTATTACTCATTTGAGGAAAAACCCTTATGCTGGTGGCAGACCACCTTAGACAATATGATGATGGGGATAAAAATTATGATCAGAAGAGTTTTATTTTATGTGTGTGATAATGATACTGTTGCAGTCCATGCACAGGGCATAAATAGTAAGTTGACAGTGTTTTTGATACAAATTAGTGCATTTAGGGTTGTCATGATTGGATTACACATTGTAATAGCTTTTATTCATCTTATATGGACAGTTGATGAGCAGGCTATAAATTTTGTAGTGGGTTTTGTTAGTCTGTCTCAGCTTCTGATGATACTTCATAATACAGCTTTGAAGAATAGTATGTTTAGTGGGCAGTGAGATTTGGTGTAACACATAGGGGTGTACATCTGTCACATTAATAAGATTGGCTCTATTGTATGATGTATGCCCTGTATAAATTCAATCACTCAGAAAAGAAATGGGCGAAGTTCAATTTTATGTATAGGGCTATTGTTAAAATGGTGGATGCTCTTAGATTAAAGAATTTTGTACTTGTTCATTGACTGGAGTATACTAGATTAATAATAATATCCAATATAAATAGTATTGATGTGGTGTTTATTGTTAGAAAAGACTTGTTGGATGCTTCTATAACTTGTGCATTTAATTTTCTTTTAGAATGGAAATACTAGTACCATGTGAGCTTTTTATTAAAATAATGATTCCTGAGATAATGGTCAGCAGAGTGACAGTAAAAATAGGGTTTACTAGTATACTAAAGATATAAAACAATACTCTTAGGGTATGTACCTGATAGTTTATTTAACAGACTATATTCACCATAGAATGTGGCATAATGTGGTAGCATGAACATTTTAAAATTCTTAGGGGTAGGATCAATTCCTATGATTCTAGGAACTGATTAAACCTCTTTTATTTACTATTTTAAAAGAGCTCTTTGGGGGAGGATATAGCTCAGTGGTAGATTGTATGTTTAGATGATGATGATGATGATGATAATAATAATAATAATAATAACATATTAAATATTTTAAATAATAATAATAATAAATTTAAACATGCATAAATAAACCTACTTACTTCCCCCCTAAAAGCAAAGCAAAACAAACAAAACTCTTTGGTCAGACATAATTCTTATGTTTGTAGTGGGATGCCTGATGCACTGACAGGTACTGAAACATATACATAGAGCTAGTCTTTGTGTTAATTTTTTTCATAAATAAGAGATGTATAAAAAAGAAATCTAAAAAGAGAACATAAATCCAAAACAGAAATAGATTCATAGACATAGAATACAAACTTGTGGTTGCCAAGGGGGAGAGGGGTGGGAAGGGATAAACTGGGAGTTCAAAATTTGTAGATACTGACAAGCATATGCAGAATATATAAACAAGATTGTACTGTATAGCACAGGGAAAAATATACAAGATCTTGTGATAGCTCACAGGGAAAATAATGTAACAATGTATATATATATATATATATGTTCATGTATAACTGAAAAATTATGCTCTACACTGGAATTAGACACAACATTGGAAAATGACTATAACTCAATAAAAATGTTAAAAAGTAAGAGATGTATAAGATGATCATCTAAAAATTGTGTGTAGGATATTCAAATTCATAGAAAGGATATTGTTAGGATGCATGTTTGAATAATAACATTGGCTGTATGTAATTTGGCTGTATATAATTCTGTTATCCAGGGATTTTGAAATGCCCTTAAAAATAGAATAATTTTGAAACCATTTATTATAGTGATACTGACATATTCAGCTATAAAGATCAGAGAAAGTAGACTTGCTACATATTCTACATGGAAGGTATATACAAGTTTTGATTCTCCTGTTAAATCAAAATGGGGTTCTGTTGATTTCTGCTACAGTAGAGGTAAATATAAAAAAATATGGCTAGGGGTTGGGAGGGGAAAATTAATCATATGTATTCTTGTTTAATAAATGAGAGTATAAATGACCCATTTATCAGTGGGGATAATAAACCAATAATTGCTAGTTTACATTATTTGAGATTGTGCTATTGCCCATAAAGCTCTGATTAGTGTGTATTTTTAATATTATACTCATCCAGATCAGAGCATGGAATAAGAAGCTAGGCTTCATACAGCCAGTATAAGAAGTGTGCCTAAGTTTACATCAGTGGATAGTGGATAAGTTATGTTAAGAGGAACTGCTAATGTGAAAGCCATGGTTAAGGCCAGCATTGGTGCAATAATATACATAAATTGATGATATTTGAGCCTCTCTAAATTTCCAGAACCTAGGAATTCCCTTTAATTAATGTGAAAAGTGACACAGTGAGCAAACCTGTAATACTTAGTAAAAGAATGTAGATTGTAAATCTGTTCTTAGGAAGAGGACTTAACCTTAAGGAAATAAAGATTTATGTTTGAAGCAATTGTGTTCTGCTACTGTAGCAAACCATGTTCTACACTAGGGTATATATAAATTATTAAAATTTTACTGTATCACCAATTAATTTGATGGTGCTTTTATAAAGTGACCCTTAATTCTTTTGTCCTCTCATACTGGGACAAGTGTATAATAGATACAAACTTACTGGGATCATTCCAGTCTGAACTCATATCTCAAAGAACTTTAATCATTAAATGAAACATTTTCAGCAGTTAAAACACTGGGATCTTCTGATCCAATTCTGAGGGTATAAAACCTATTGCTGAAATGAATTCTACTTTTGAATTGAGCTATTATTCTTAGAGTACTTTATTATGTTAATCAATGTATTGGATCAATACATGCTACAGCATTTTGAAAAGCTGGTCTAAATTTTAATCACTTGAAGCTGGTTATATTCATTGGGGCCACCACAACCATAATTATTAACCCATTAAAAGCTGTGCTATCCGTTAAGATTCAGTTATTTATTTTATAGATTAAACACATAAAGCATCAAAGGAACTTCTCATTTTATATGGCTCCCACCTATTATTGGGAAGGTCAATTTCACTGATGAAAATAGATAGTAAAAACCTTGTGCCATTCTCCTAGCTGCTTATTTAGAAAACAAGTGATTATGCTACATTTTCAGTGTCAGGAAACCATGGCCATTAAATATGTCCTTTGTTAGGCAGTGCCTCTAAGATTAGAAGTGCTAGAGGTAACCTTCCTGGTAAACATGCAGGACATGTGATTACAAAGTTCCTTTTCCTTTTAGAAAGTCATTCCTTAAATGCAAACCTGTGTTGGACTAACAGTTTTTTATAATTAAGTATTGGTTAGGGTTTATTTTACTGTTAACCATCAGTAAGTGATTCATCCTGATATAAGCTTATGCAAGGATAAATATTTCTTGCTACCAATATGAATAGTATTGCTTTTACTAATAGATTAGTCCAGTATTAAATTATGAGGTTTATTATTTTGCTATTGATATTGAGATGAATGTGTTCTTAACCTTGAATACTTTCTTAATTGGTGGCTGCTTTTAAGCAAACTACAGCATTGTTTATGCTTATTCTCTAGAGAAGCTTATATCCTGAATCTACAAACCTGTACCTTTTAAAATTACATTAAATTATATTAACAGTTTTTTTTAAATTAATAATTAAAATTGAACTAAAATTCTTTTATGAACAACCTGCTATCATCAGACTTGTTGGGCTTATTACCTCTACTCATAAATCTTCTATTATACCATATAGATGAATTTGTTCCAGTAAACTGTTCATAAATACATCATCTGTTTTCAAGGTATTTAACTTATTTCATCTTTCCGTAATGGTACTTTATACTACTAGATTTAATTTTCTATCTTCAATATATTAAGTGCTAAACAAATCTCTAATTTACTTATGATAGTTGAATATGGTAGGAAGCTTGGGCTGGCTTTAGTTCAAATTTTTCATGAAGTAAGGAATCTACTGGGTGTAAACCAGGTGCTTTTCTTTCAACTACACTTTAATGCATCAAAGCACACTCTATGGTGTGCTCACCTTGTCATGAATCACCTCTTCATTAATGACTTGTACTTGCTAATGGGCTATAAAAAGTTATCACTATTTGAGTAGGGTGATGGAATGAGTGTGCCTGCTTCGTGTCCTGATTGTATTTGTCACACTTCTTAATTTACAACTATGTTCTCCTTTGGTATTTCTTAACAATTTTGTATATATTATTTGTACTCAAGTTGGCCCTTGACTTGCCATCCAATAGTTTACACTTAAACCTGACATTTTTATATCTGATCATTATGATTATAACTACTCCTTTTGCGGGTATACTGAAGATGCTGTTACAGAGACAAACCACCAAAAAAAAAACTGATAAAATAAATGAGTTTAGAAAAGTTGTATGATAAAATATCAATACAGAAAAATCAATTGTTAAAATATACACAATATCACTAATTATCAGAGAAATGCAAACCAAAACTACAATGAAGTATCACCTCACACCAGTCAGAAAGGCCATCATCCAAAAATCCACAAATGACAACTGCTGGAGAGGCTGTGGAGAAATGGAACTCTCCTACACTGTTGGTGGGAATGCAGTTTGGTGCAGCCACTGTGGAAAACTGTATGGAGATTCCTCAAAAGACTAGGAATAGACTTATCATATGACCCAGGAATCCCACACCTGGGCATCTGTCCAGATGGAACCCTACTTCAAAAAGACACTTGTGTCCCAATGTTTATAGCAGCAATATTTACAGTAGCCAAGACATGGAAACAGCCTAAATGTCCATCAACAGATGACTGGATAAATAAGAAGTGGTATAATTATACAATTGAATAATATTCAGCCATATAAATCGACAACATAACGTCATTTGCGCAACATGGATGCTCCTGGAGAATGTCATTCTAAGTGGAGTAAGCCAGAAGGAGAAAGAAAAATACCATATGAGATCACTTATATGTGGAACCTAAAACAAACAAACAAACAAACAAACAGCATAAATACAAATCAGAAATAGACACATAGACATAGAATACAATCTTGTGGTTGCCAAGGGGGCAGACGGTGGAAAGGGATAGACTGGGATTTCAAAATTGTAGAATAGATAAACAAGATTATACAGTATAGCACAGGGAAATAAATACAAGATCTTATGGTAGCTCACAGATAGAAAAATTTGACAATGAGTATATATATATATATGTACATGTGTAACTGAAAAATTGTGCTCTTCACTGGAATTTGACACATTGTAAAATGATTATAAAGCAATAAAAAATGTTAAAAAAAAGAAAAATGAGTTGACTTTCTATATGCTAATAAGTTCCAGAAAGATAAATTACTAAAACAAACTTATTTCACAATTGTACCAAAAAATAACCAAAATGTCTAGAAATAAATTATAAAGGATGTGAAAGGCCTGCACATGGAAACTTATAAAACAGTGATAAAAAATTGATACAGGACACACATCCACAAAATTTGTGCTCATACATTAGAAGAACATTGGTATAACATTCATCAAGCCAAAGCAGGGTACACATTAATTGCAAACTCTATCAAATTCAAATAGCTTTTTTTTCATGGACACAAAAACCAAGAAATCCTAGCATTTGTGTAGAACAAAGAACCTGGAATAACCTAAATGATCCTAAGAAAGGAGAAAACAGCTAGAGGCATCTTTCTCACTGACTTCACAGTACATGATGAAGCTACAGTCACCTAAGCAGTGTGGTACTGGCACAAAAACAGGCACATGAACCAGAGTGATAGAATAGAGAGCACAGGAATAAACCCAGTTTATGTTGTCAGTTAATTCACAACAAAAGAGCTAAGGACACATAATGGGGAAAGATATTATCCTCAATAAATGGTGCCAAGAACACTGGAAACCATATCCCCCCAAAATGACACGAGACACTGTCAACATCACACACAAAATTAAGAGTAAACTCCACAAGTTTCCATATAAAGCCCCTTCTCTACTGGATCCTCTGAAAATGGAAACCCTTGGCTGTAACCACATAGAGAAAGCTTCTGCCCACTTTTTCCACATCTTTTACTCTCATGATGTTGCCTCCTGTTGGTTCCTGAAGAAGTCTGGTTCCTGCCTGTGTGTACTTACCTGAGCATTGTCCTGAAGTTGAAACCACAACGGGTCCTGAAGAGGCCCAGCCTCCACTAGCTCCACAAGGAGCCAAGCCCCTCAGTGAGAAACGTGCACCTCAAGGGTCAGAGAGTGTGCATGGAGCCACCTTCTGACCAGCTGGGAACTGCAGGTGCAACCACTCAGTGTTTACCAAGTGTACTCTAAATTGTCCATACAATTATAAAAATGCACATCTATAAATATTCTAAAGGAAAATGTAAGAAAATCTACATAACCTTGTCTAAGTGATGAACTTTAAAAAAAAAACCCAAATCTATCCACAAAAGTAAAATTTGTATCATGGAATTTAAAAAAAATAAAAATTTAAACATTGTTTATGATCTTATTCAGAAAACCTAAACACAAACCACACACTGAGAAAAATAAATCTACACAACACAAAACTGATTAAGGATTTGGACACAATTACATCAAAAATTTTATAACAAACAACCCAAATAAAAACTGGCAAAGATCTTAACAAACACCTTTCCAAAGAAAATCATATACCATTAAGGAATTACAAACTAAAATGATGATATAGAAATGCACATTTATTAGAACCACTAAACTCCAAAGAAATGATATTACCTGTGATTTATAGAGAATGAAGAAAAACAGGAACTCTCCCTCACTGCTGGAGGAATCCATGTGTGGCTACTTTGAAAGACAGTTTGGCAGTTTTTTCCAAAGCTAGTCAAAGTTCACCTGAGGACCCAACAGTGTGTCTCTAGTATTTAGACAACTGCTTTGAAAGTGTCCAAACAAAACCTAGCCTGCAATTTTGCACAACAACACTACTCATAATGCCTAAAATCTTTAAAATATGAGGATATCCTTCCATGCATGAATACATAAGATAATTAGGGTATACCCATGTGAAGGATGGCAAATTACACTCTAACATAGATCCCTTTAGCTTGAAGATTACAATGGACAGATTTCTTAAAAAAGAACCATGAGATTCTCTGATACCCAAGTCAATTTTGCCTTTTTGAGGCAATTTTATATTTATAATGGAAATCTCCATTTGAAAGGTTGTGTCCCCCTCTGTGCCAGGAATAGAAAAATGACTAAATCTCAAACAACAACAACAACAACAACAACAACAACAACAACAACAACAACAACAACAACAACAACACTGTTATTTATGGAGAAGGCTAAGATTTAAATCTGTACAATGAACATACCCTTCCTTTCTTTTGGTTTTAGATGAAGATGGTATTTCAAGTGACGTCTTGGGCCATTTCAGGGAATTACTCAATTTTCTTGGTATCTCCCATGCTTAAAGGAGGTACGCATGTTACTAAGTTTGTTTATACAATTATCTATAGACAGTTAATACCACAAAAGTGTGTACTTAAAATGATTTAAATATTATGATTTAAAATGATTTAAGTGTCATATTATGTACTTTTAATCACAATCAAAATAATCAGGAATGTAGTACTGATACAATGCATGATAGTAATACACACTAAAAAGACCCCTAGTGAAAAAAGCCATAAAGAAAAGTTCTCCCAGATTAAGTGATTATCATGTATGTTTTAAACCCATCAAGGTTGTAAAAAGGAGAGAATCTCAGTAACAATTCTAGAAAAAGAAAAAAAAAGAAAACAAGCAGTTAGACCTACTGGTGAAAGTTGAAGTGAGCCTACAGATTAAATAATAATGTGGAAAGCATATCACTTCCTCATTTGTACATTATATGGTGGTTCTTCAGGTGAGTGTCCCTGTTTTGGGGAAAGCAGACTACAGTATTTGGTGCAAAGTGCCAACTATGAGGACTTTTTATCATTACAAAAATTATTGGAAAGTCCAATACTTTCAAAGCAACCATATCAATACCATGGCAGAAAAGTGGATAAGACAGATATCAAACGTTGGTATAGAGGCCAATACTTATCCAGACCAAGGTCATCTAAAGTTGTGATGATAATTGCCCTTGTAGAAATCCACTTGCTATTAAGAGGTACTGTGGGAGGAGTATACAAGTAGCCATCAAGGTTAAACAGTATCTAAACATCCTTATTGTCTTGCATCAGAGGTGCAGATGTACTGCCATTCTGTCTAAGCATCATCCATGTGAGTTCCTGCCTGGGTCCCCAAGCCATGCATCCACATGACTATGCAAGTAACTGTCTCACTCCCAACAACATAGCACTGCCAGTAGCTCCTAGACCAGACAAAGAGAAAAAGAACTCGATGGGATATAGTCAGTGGTAGTGGTTTGGAAGAGGCTGGTTTGGCTGTGTGGCATCTTCCTAGATTTGCAGGCCTCTGTGAGTGAGCGAGGAAGCCTGATATCTGGGTACATATCAAGGTGACCTCAGCTGGGCTGAAAGTGTGGGGCATTGGTGAAGGTTATAACAGACTTTTCAGGGGTACTTCTGCCTACACTTGTGCAACATGGTCTGTTCATCCCCAGCACAGATTAGAGAACAACACAGTTCCCACGGGTGCTGCACAAGGCCAAACCTAAGGTGTAATGGCTTACTGACTCTGCCATCGTGTGGTAACACAAAACCATCATCCATCCAGTAATGTGTGAATTTTCCTGAGAAAATTGCTTTACAGAATTCAATATAAATTCAATGTAGATTTTATAGAAATTCAATTATAGTGAAGTAGAAATCCACATATACAAATATATCCCATGCATGCAATAATAATTTTGCCATCATATGTTTCCTAACATAAACAGCTATAATGTAGTTTCTTTAAAGGTTAATTGAAATGAAGAGAGAAGTAGTAAGATCTTAAGCTCCTATAGAGAGACAATTTCACAGCAACAGATATTTGGATGTATGTGGCTTATTTGGGAAGTGATGACAGGAATCCAGAGAAGTATAGAGAGCAAAAAGGGACAGTAAAACAGGGAAAATGGAAAAGTCAAGAAAGGCGAGTTATGGGACTGGTTCCCCTTCTGGGAAATGAGGTCAATCCCAAAATGGATATTCTGAAGAACTACATAGAATGCACTTCAGAAGTATCCCTTTGAAGGGCAATGTGGAGATTTATCCAACAACTCACATTTCCCATTGATTGAGAGTTTTTGTAGATGTCTTTAACACCCCTAAACTTTCAGGCTGTGCTTGTGCAAAATGAGCTGCCTTTCAGTTTAAAGAAAATCCTGAGACAGAATAGATGAAAGGCACTCGAGGCAGGACATAGACGTAAGCTTACTGGTACCAGGAATGCTCTGCTACAGTACGTTTGAGAACAGAGGCAAGAGGATGATCAATGAGAATTGGAAATAACTGAAGCCTAAGAATTGGGAAATAGAGTGACCAAATCTGAATAATAATTTCAGACAAAGCCTTGTACTGAAAATAATTTAAACTTCTGGAATTAAGGAAATGTATCTTTTCAAAAACAATAAAAATATTAAACTAGTACTGAATGACATCATTAGGACAAATTTCAAGGGAAAGTGGGAACTCAGTGAGGTAAGTGGAGCATGGAAGCTGTTGTCAAACAAAGAAACGTGCCATCAATTTTGAAGGTGTGAGATAAGCAGCCAGAGTTCAAAATCCAGAGCTCACCCAAAGAGTCAATGGGGATGCAATGTACTTAATGACCATAGTGAATAATACTGTATTATATATTTGAAAGTTGCTAAGAGAGTAGATATTAAACGTTCTCATCATAGGAAAAAAAATATATAGCTATTTGTGGCAATGGATGTTAACTAGACTTATTGTGATCATTTGTATCAAATACATAAATATGATATATATATATAATATATCTATTTCAAATCCATGATTTTGTGTACCTGAAAGTAATATATGCCAGTTATATCTCAATTTAAAAATAATGTAAAAATGCATGTACTAAAATATCAAAGGAGAAAAGAAGAAAAATAAAGGTAAAGGACTTAGGTTTTAATAACATGATATTAACCAATTATGAGAAATAAAAGCAATATAAAATGGGATGTATAATTCTATATTCTTGCCTCTCAAGAACACTGAACATTAATGCAATGACAACAGTTCCATTCAACACAAAAGGTGATGAAGCTTCAATGGCAAAGTGTCTTTATTAATGAAGAAATATGTTTTGCTTGAACATTAAAAATTCCAAGCTTGAAATTCCCATAGTAGAGCCCTAGTAATGAATTCTTGCTGCATTTTGAAGGGCTTAAACTTTCACTTCAAAAAATAACTTCAGATCAGAATACTCCCTAAACTATATGAGGCAAATGAATAACTCTGCATTGTTTGTTTTTTTCAGCTTAAAGGGAATAGATGCTATCTCATCTCTCCTGAAAATTATCCACTATTTCACACATCATAGAGTCGTTAATTAGAATTCCAGCATTATTTGATAAGAAAACTAGAATGGGTTTTATTATAAATAAAACTATATGTTATATTAGAAAATATAATAACAGTATAATATATATTAATCACTTATTGTATTCCTGGAACTGTGCTAAACTTACTCAATGTTAATATATTAAATGTGATCACTATACACCTTGTGTGATTCTCAATGTGATTGTGCTATTTGTCAATTCATTGACTTCCCAACTCCAAGTCTACTCTTTATTCTCTACTCTGAAAAAATAGAGCTTAACTCCTCAAGTATTTTTCCTTGGCAAAATGGCAAAGTTCAGCTTTGTCAGTAGAAGGTGTTAGGAGGACAGACACGGTCTAATGGGAGACCTCCTTTAAATATTGAAAGAATAAACTAGTTATTCTTAACATTTTCTGTACATAAACATCAACAGGGATGCTCTTAAAAATTCTCACACTTGACCTTTGGACCATCACCAGAGTGTCTGATTTAACAGAGCTGGACTTGGAGCTAAGCATGAGTGTTTTTTTAAGGCCTCCTTCCCAAGTGATTTTAATTGCAAGCCAAGGATGAAAACAACTGGAGTACACCTACAAAGAAAGTTTGAACTTGAAGGGAATCTGCCTTCCCTCACTCCCAATGCATTATATTCAATGTTGATTTGATACAGTATGGAAAGGAGAGAGAAGAGAAGCAAAAAAAAAAAAAAAAAAGATTCATGGCTATCATATTTATTTGCAGCCAGCGGTTTGTTTTAAAGTGTATGTTTTGTTATTATTCAAATATGGTGAGGCCAACAGATAAGGAGATGATTGTCATGGAAAAGATGGTTTGTTATTCACAGCTCCCAAGTGGAGAGGGCATGCCATGACAATGTGGGGCAACACAAGAAAGTACCAGGGTCAGTAAGGAGCAGAGTGAGCAAGGTGAAACCTGGGCAAGAGCTTTATTGTGGCTGCTGCTGGAAGGGGAAAGGGAAGGGGTGAAGCAAAGTAGTCAGGTTAAGATTGGTTAGTTTGAATAATTTCAGCAGGCTGTATGGTATGGGGGTGTCCATAGTTGACTGATATCTGATCCTCAGGTGATTAGAGCAGTTGGATAGTGGCCCAGAGTGTGAAGGCTGATAGAGGAGGTGGCTGGAATATAGCCTATTGATTGGTTGGTTTTTTACAAAAGGCACACTTGCAAGGGAGTCCTTTACTATTTCTAAGAATAGGCTAACCCCAGTTTGATCAGTCTCTTCAGGGACTGCAATGTCCCAAGATGCCAAACCATTAAATACAGAAGCTAGTAAATATAGTTACTACAGGGTTGCATCTCTTGGATGGTACAGGAACTCAAGCCAAAATTTTGGTTTAGGATGACTCTGGACTGGTAATATCCACAGGCACCTTAAAGAATTAAATATGAATCCTTCAGAATGGAAGATAATTTTACCCTATTCATCTTACAATTCCAACAAGAAATTTTAAAAGAAATTAAATAGCAATAACAATTTAAAAATTGCCAAGCTCAAAAGGAAACAATGAGCAAACACCCTTCCAAAAAAAAAAAAAGAATAAAGTGACTAACAAAATTTAAATGTTGAAAATTATTGAATACAGATTACAAACTCATAAGCTTTCTCTGTTTAAACAAATAAAAGACAAACTTTAAAATATTTGCAAGTAATAGAAAATTATATAGTGACAGCAAATTTCAAAAGGAATGGAAAAGTCTTTAAATGAAAAATGGAATAGCTGAAATTAAAAACCCAAAATATATTATTAAAAGCAGATTAGAGACATCTGACAAGAGAACTGCTGTTCTGGGAGACAAATCAGAATACAATATCCTGAGTGCAGCACAGAAGAGGAAGTAGGAGGAGAAGGAGAAGAAGATATGGAAGAGAACTGAGGCATCTTAGAGGATAAGGCAAGAAAATCTAAACTATATGAAATGGGTGTTCCAGAACAAAATTGAGATTAATGCAGAATCAGTTTTAAAGAACTATCAACAACCAGAAAGAAATTAACAAAATGGCAATAATTGCATACCTATCAATAATTACTCTAAATGTAGATGGACTAAAGTCTCCAAACAGAAGACATAGAGTGACTGAACATATGAAAAACAAGATCGATGTATATGTTGCCTACAAAAGCCTCACTTTGGATCAAGATACACACTAACTGAAAGTGAAGGATTGGCAAAATATATCCTATGCAAAGGGAGACAAAAAGAAAGGTGGGGTAGAAATACTTACATCAGACAAAATAGATTTAAAACAAAGACTGTAAAAAGAGACAAATAAGAGCATTACATAATGATAAAGGGATCAATTTAACAAGAGGATATAACAATTTTATGGGGGGAAGGTATAGTTCAAGTGGTAGAGTTCTTGCTTAGCATGCATGAGGTCCTGGGTTCAATCCCCAGTAGCTCCTCTAAAAATAGACAAACCTAATTACCCTGCCCCCAAAATTAAATAATTAAATCATACAATAATAAATAAAATATTTTTTAAAAGAGTACACAAGACTTGTAAATATCTATGCATCCAACATAGGATTACCTAAATACACAAAGCAAATATTAACAGACACAAAGGGAGACAGTAAGATAATAATAGTAATGACAATAATACAATAATATTTGAGGACTTTAACACCTCACTTACATCAATGGCTAGATCACAGAAAAGCAGAAAGGAAACAATGACCTTAAACAATACTTCAGACCAGATGAACATAATAGATAAACACAGAACATTCCACCCAGAAGCAGCAGATACATATTCCTTTCAAATGCACATAAAGTCTTATACAAGATAGATCACATGTGAGGCCACAAAACAAAACTCAATAAATTTAAGAAGAGTGAAATTATATTAAGCATCTTTTCTGACCAAAACGTTATAAAATTAGAAATCAATTATAATAAGAAAACTGGAAAAAAAAAAAAAAGGAACAAACACATGGAGGCTAAAGATTAAGGTTCTAAAAAAGTAAATGGGTCAACAAAGAAATCAAAGAGGAAATTAAAAAATACCTTGAAACAAATTAAAATAGAAATACAGCATTCCAAAATCTATAGGACACAGCAAAAATCATTCTAAGACAAAAATGTATAGTAATAAAGGCCTATCTTGGGAAACAAGAAAGCAAATAAACAATCTAACCTTACACCAAAAGAAACTAAAGCAAACAAACAAATAAACAAAGAAAGCCCAAAGTGAGTAGAAGGAAGGAAATACTAGAACAGTATGAGGGGAGGAGGAGAGAGAGAGAAGGGACAGAAAGTTTATTAGAAAGAAATAATGGTTGAAAATTTCCCAAATTTATGGATGGAAATAAATATCCATATTCATACAGCATAAAGAAGCCAAAGGGAATGGATTGAAAGTCGACACTGAGACACATTATAAGCAATTGTCAAATAAAAGATGAAGACAGACTTTACAAAGTGTCATTAAAAAAAATAACTTGTCACATACAAGGGAACCCATAACTATGAGAGAATTTCCTTTTTTTTAATGTTTTTATTAATTTAAAATCACTTTAAAATGTTGTGTCAAATTCTAGTGTAGAGCATAATTTTTCAGTTATACATGAACATATATATATTCATTGTCACATATTTTTTTTCTGGGAGCTACCATAAGATCTTGTATATATTTCTCTGTGCTATACAGTATAATCTTGTTTATCAGTTCTACAATTTTGAAATCCCAGTCTATCCCTTCCCACCCTCCACCCCCTTGGCAACCACAAGCTTGTATTCTATGTCTATAAGTCTATTTCTGTTTTGTATTTATGCTTTGTTTTTTTTGTTTGTTTGTTTTTATTTTTAGATTCCACATATGAGTGAACTCATATGGTATTTTTCTTTCTCTTTCTAGCTTACTTCACTTACCATGACATTCTCCAGGAACATCCATGTTGCTGCAAATGGCGTTATGTTGTTGGGTTTTATGGCTGAATAGTATTCCATTGTATAACTATACCACTTCTTCTTTATCCAGTCATCTTTTGATGGACATTTAGGCTGTTTCCATGTCTTGGCTATTGTAAATAGTGCTGCTATGAACATTGGGGTGAAGGTGTCATCCTGAATTAGGGTTCCTTCTCTATATATGCCCAGGAGTGGGATTCCTGGGTCATATATTAAGTCTGTTCCTAGTCTTTTGAGGAATCTCCATACTGTTTTCCACAGTGGCTGCACCAAACTGCATTCCCACCAGCAGTGAAGGAGGGTTCCTTTTTCTCGACAGCCTCTCCAGCACTTGTCATTTGTGGTTTTTTAAATTACGGCCATTCTGACTGGTGTGAGGTGATACCTCATTGTAGTTTTGATTTGCATTTCTCTGATAATTAGTGATATTGAGCACTTTTTCATCTGCATTTGTATGTCTTCCTTGGAGAATTGTTGTTTAGCTCTTCTGCCCATTTTTGGATTGGGTTTTTTCTTTTATTAAGTCATATGAGCTGCTTATATATTCTGGAGATCAAGCCTTTGTCAGTTTCATTTGCAGAAATTTTCTCCCATTCCATAGGTTGTCTTTTTGTTTTACTTATGGTTTCCTCTGCTGTGCAGAAGCATGTAAGTTTCATTAGGTCCCATTTATTTATTCTTGCTTTTACTTCTATTGCTTGAGTAGACTATTCTAGGAGAACATTCTTGAGATGTATGTCAGATAATATTTTGCCTATATTTTCTTCCAGGAGGTTTATTGTATCTTGTCTTATGTTTAAGTCTTTGATCCATTTTGAGTTTATTTTTGTGTATGGTGTAAGGGAGTGTTCTAGCTTCATTGCTTTACATGTTCTGTCCAGTTTCCTCCATACCATTTGCTGAAGAGACTGTCTTTATTCCATTGTATACTCTTGCCTCCTTTGTTGAAGATGAGTTGACCAAAAGTTTGTGGGTTCACTCATACCAGTCATTCTCAAACTCTTCCAGAAGACTGAACAGGAGGGAATACTCCCAAACTCATTCTATGAAGCCATCATCATCCTGATACCAAAACCAGGCAAAGACACTACCAAAAAAGAAAATTATATGCCAGTATCACTGATGAACATACATGCCAAAGTCCTCACCAAAATATTAGCAAATAGAATCCAACAACACATAAAAAAGATTATACATCATGACCAAGTGGCGTTCATCCCAGGGACACAAGGATGGTTCAACATATGCAAATCAATCAATGTAATACATCACATCAACAAGAGAAAGGACAAAAACCACATGCCCATCTCAATAGATGTGGAAAAAGCATTTGATAAAATTCAACACCCATTTGTGATAAAAATTCTTACCAAAGTGGATATAGATGGAACATATCTCAACATAATAAAAGCTATATATGACAAACCTATAGCCAGCATATTACTCAATGGTGAAAAACTCAGCAGCTTCCCACTAAAATCTGGGAGAAGACAAGGATGCCCAATATCACCACTCATATTCAACATCATCTTGGAAGTCCTAGACACAGCAATCAAGCAAGAGAGAGAAAAGGGATCCAAATTGGAAGAGAAGAGGTAAAAGTGTCACTATATGCCAACGACATGTTACTATATATAGAAGACCCTAAAAGGTCCACACAAAAACTACTAGATCTGTTTAAAGAATTCAGCAAGGAAGCAGGTCACAAGGTTAATGTTCAAAAATCAGTTGCATTCCTTTACACTAATGATGAATCAACAGAAAAAGAAAGTAAAGAAACAATCCCCTTTAAAATAGCACCCAAAATAATAAAATACCTAGGAATAAATCTAACCAAGGTGGTGAAAAAATTATACAGAAAACTATAAAACACTGCTGAAGGAAATTAAAGAAGACTTTAAAAAATGGAAAGATATCCCATGTTCTTGGATTGGAAGAATCAATATTGTTAAAATGCTCACACTACCCAAGGCAGTGTACAGATTTCATGCAATCCCTATCAAATTACCCAGGACAAATTTCAGAGAACTAGAACAAATCATTATAAAATTATATGGAACCATCAAAGACCTAGAATTACCAAAGCATTACTGAAGAGAAAGAAAGAGGCTGGAGAAATAACTCTCCCAGACTTCAGACAATACTACAGAGCTACAGTCATCAAGACAGCATTGTATTGGTACAAAAACAGACATATGGACCAATGGAACAGGATAGTGAGCCCAGAAATGAGAGAATTTCTCAGTATAAATCTTATAGGCTAGAAAGGAGTAAAATGATATACTCAAAATGCTGATAGAAGAAAAACTGTAAAATAAGACTACTATATCCCACAAAATTGGTATTCAAAAGTGAAGGAGAGATAAAGACATTCTCAGACAAACAAAAGCTGAAGGAGTTCATCACCAAGAAATATTAAAGGGAGTTATTCAAGTTGAAAAGAAAAGACACTAAATAGCAACAGGAAAGTATACCAAAGTATAAAACTCACTGATAAATATAAATATATAAACAAATATGGAATATTGTACACTGTGATAGTAGTGTGTAAATCATAGTTTATTTTGGTATAAGAGTTAAAACACAAAAGTGTTAAAAATAAACATAAGTATAAAAAGTTATGAATGGATGCACAATATAAAAATATGTAAAATGTGACAACAAATATAAAGTTGGAGAAGTAAAAGAGTAGAGTATTTGTATGTGATTGAAGTCAAGTTATTGTCAGTTTAAAAAGAGACATAACTCTAAGATATTTTATGCAAGCCTCATGGTAAACACATGACATGAAAATACCAACAGAGAAGACAGAAGAAAAAGAGAAAACAATCAAAAAGTAACAAAAATCAACAAAACACAAAGGAAGACAACAAGAAAGGAAAAGAGGAACAAACAACTATAAGATAGACAAAGCTATAAACAGTTAATGTCCAGCAACAAGTGAGTAGATTAAGAAAATGTGGTCTAATCATACAATGGAATATTACTCGGCTTTAAAAAGGTAAGGAATTCCCACCATTTAACACAACATGAATGAAACCGGAAGACGTTATATAAGCGAATTAAGTTGGTCACAGAGGACAAATACTGCATGATTCTACTTACATGAGGTGCCTAAATATTGTCAAAGTCATAGATGTAGTGAATAAAATGCTGGTTGCCAGGAGCTATGAAGAGGATGAAAGGGAGATTGGTTGCTCATTAGGTTGTCCAGTTGCACAAGATGTGTATGTTCCAGAGAGCTGCAGTATGGTACTATGCCTACAGTTAACAATACTGCACTACACACTTAAAAACTTGTTAAGATATATAAAATAGGTAAACAAGTTTATACTGTATAACACAGGAAACTATATTCAGTATCTTGTAGTAACATATAAAGAAAAAGATGAAAATGAATATATGTATGTGTTTATGACTGAAACATTATTCTGTGTATCAGAAATGGATGCAACATTGTAAACTGACTAAACTTTAATAAAAATTAAATTAAAAAGTGTGTGTGTATGTGTATACATATTATATATATATATATAAATATATATTATATATATATATAGCAGTTTGGCCCACTAAAATGTTTTTGAAGCAACAGTACTGCAGAAATAATGAATAAATGCAACACCCAGATTTTTGTTTTCAAATTTTTGTTCACTTAAAAAAATGTAGCAAACAATGTTCCTTAGAGAAATCACAGATTGATTGCAGGTGTAGGGGAAAAACACAACATGTGGCTATGATATAGTTTGGTGCCAGAAAACAAAAGTACACTCAAAGATTAATGAGGTCATATCAAATAGGTCATATCAAATATGCCAAATGGACATATCATGGGCAAGTTTGGGATAATTTTAATATCAAAAAGACTCATGACTATAAGTGATTATATTCACATAACCTAAGCCGGTATCCAGATATAACTTCAGTAATAGGAAACATAGGGAAAGAAAAACAATATAAAAGACACCATGAGAAAATAAACAGGTGGGATATTCTATATGAAAACTAGTTTCTTTTAAAATTCAATGCTGTTTTTAAAATGAATAACACATTAAAAACACAAAATGATACTTCTAGGTTTATATAAACAGATATAACAAATAAATATAGGACATGATACTTGGTTTGACCCTGATTCAAAGATATAAATAAATGATACAGCTAAAAAGGTATGTTAGACGCAATTGGGGAAATTCAAATATTGGCTATCAGGTTATATTAGAGAATTATAAATTACCATTCTTTCCCAGTTACACTAATAACAAATGTTTATTTAGGAAAAGATACTTATTCTTGGGAGATGCATGCTGAAATACTTAGGGGTATTGTGAATTGTCATGAAACAAGTTTTAAATGGTTCATCGAATAAAGTATGTAGAGAGAGAAAGTAAATGTGACAAAATATTAACAAATTTTAAATCTTAATGGAAGGTATATGGGTGTTCATTGCACTATCTTTCCACTTTTCTGTATGTTTAAAATGTATCAATTTAATGTTTGGAGAGAGAAAAGAACTGTCCAAGTGTAGAAAGGCATTCTTGCAATGCTGTTAAAAATATTATAACTCAGGGTACAATCTAAATGCACTGCAAAAATAAATCACATAAACACATTTAGTACAGATGGTCCAGCCACAGAATGAATTCAGCCAATCAGTGAACAGTTACAACCCAGGCAAGTTCTTGGCATCAATATTACCCTGAGCCCTGAGGACAGAGTGATAAAGAAAATAGAGAAGGCTTCTGCTCTCAGGGGAGAGCCAAAAACAAGCCAACAAATAAATGAACAAATTCATTACCGATAGGACTGGTGCATGGCATGAAGGAAATAATAAATGACAGAGGAGTTTCCCTAGATTGAGGGAGAGGGAAGGTTACATTGGGGTGGCAGTATTGGAGCTGAGGCTTGAGTGACAACAAGGAGCTGCCACGGGGGACACCTCTTAAATCTTCCCATCCTCACAAGTGATAGCAGAGTGTAATGACACTGATGTGAGCATGAGGACGGCTACACAGGTGAAAAAGATGAGCATGGCTGAGGAAAATGTTTGCAATTATGGTGCTGTGTGAGAAGAGGGGTCTAGAACATCTTCTCTAATAGGATACAACTCTTCAAAGATACATGTACACACAGGATGATACAATGCAAACCACCAACAGCTTGTCACTGTGTTGACATCACAGGTGACCTTTCTCTTTCTCTCACTGTTTTTCCCAAAGTACAAATGAACATGTGACTTTTATATAGATATAGATATAGATATAGATATAGATATAGATATAGATATAGATATTTAAATGCTTAGCACCCTCCTGGAGGGAAAAAAAAAACAGCAGAAATAGCTCAGTAACTCCCTGGCACCCTGAATGAAGTTCAATCTGGACACTTGAGAAGGACCATTCTGATCCCACCTAGTCACAATCCAGGAGCTCTTTGCAGGGAACAGCTTCATACATTTGTGAAATGCTTTGCTTTCTTCCTTGACTCTAAACCTTGGGACTAGGACAGAAAATAGGGGAAACTTCTCATAAGCTACCAAAAACAGAAGACTAGCTGAGCCTAAACAAACAAACAAACAAACAAAGCAATTAATTAATTTTTTAACATTTTTTATTGATTTATAATCATTTTACAATGTTGTGTCAAATTCCAGTGTTCAGCACAATTTTTCAGTCATACATGGACATACACACACTCATTGTCACATATTTTTCTCTGTGAGCTACCATAACACTTTGTGTATATTACCCTGTGCTATACAGTATAATCTTGTTTATCTATTGTACAATTTTGAAATCCCAGTCTATCCCTTCCCACCCTCGGCCTCCCTGGTTAATCTTTTTAAAGTGTCGCTATGACTGATTCAGCATCCTGGTTACTGCCAAGGAGGAAAGCAACCTACCAGTTTCTCGTTAGTGGGAGCCTGATGATTGGCTGCTCAGCCACAGATATCCACAAGAGGGCAGCAGAGGAGTTTGCTTGCTCAAACACAATCCCATATGCCCTATCCTCCAGGGCCTCCATTCTTCCCTCTTCACCCTCTCTTTTAGTTCCCCCCTCAAAATGATCTCCTGCTTTTCAGCTTACTGTGGAGAATAAATCTTTTGGATCTCCACCTTCTGGAGACAATGCTCAAACCACTCATGCCACCTACTCCCAACCATAAACAAACTGAGAAAGTAGCATTTAAACCTTTGTCTTCAATTAAATTGCATGGCGAGTGATTTCCCCAAGTCCCAAAAGGAAAGAGGGAAACTATGCAAAAAATCAAGAAGCCTTGGCTGCTTACTCTCTGAGATTCCCCAAACTTATATCAACTTATAAACTTTTTTGTGATGATACTTTTCTTTGGTTTCAGAAAGCTAAATGGACCACTATCTTGGAAGACCTGGAGGGGTCTCAAATTACTGCTGAGTTCAGTCAGAAAGTAAGAGTTAGAGAAAAAGGGTTAGAAGCCATTCCAAGTTTTATCTTGTTAAAATCGTTTGGTCCTGTGTTCAAAATTGTAAACAACTGAAGGATGAAATATGGCAAATTAACACCAGCAATTAGAAACTATTTGGAAAGATCAGTCAAGGCTTGAACTGAATTACAAAAGTAGCCTTTGCTCTAGCTACAGCTTTCTGAATGATATAAGACTTGAGCTTTATGACAGAAAAAAGTCTACTGTTAAAATGCTGAGATGCCTGAATTTCAGATATCAGCTCAGCATTGTGAGGGTACATTTCTAAAAAATAGAAAATTCACTATCAAATCACATGGCTTTACAATTAAAACAATTACAAAAATCTGAACAAAGACAGGACCCCAAAATAAGGGCTTCCATTGAACAGAATACTTGCTGGCATTACAAAGAAAATTTCACTGGATTTTGAACTGTCTAGACTCCAAATAGAAAGAAAAGCCCCCAAAACTCACAGGAGGAATACTAAATTAGCTCTGAGGAAGCAAGCATTCTTTGACCACAGTTCCCACTAAATTCACAGGGTGAGGTTACCTTTATGAGTTGAAGGGCACCCTAACACATTTCTCTTTAATTTTGGAGTGACATATTTCACTTTTAACACTGCTTCCATTTCTGGCACCTTCTTCAAAGTCACCAAAGTGCCAGTGGTGGGTTTTGATAATTTCCCTCATAGTTTGCCTCCCAGTCCTTTAGTATATCTATAAGATCCCTTCTGTGTCAACCCAATTTTCCTCTTAGACCAACTACTCCAGTAACTTCATGGATTGGGATATTATACTTCATTGTGATACTGCAGGACTCCTTTCACAGGTCTCCTATTCATTTCTTTCACTTTTGTTACCTCTAATGGCTTTACCTGACTTCCTTAAGCTTCTCTGTCCTCTTCAACCTAGTACCAATCTTACTGTGGACTTAAGTCAATTAGTGGACAGGAGTCCTCTTCTTTCTAGACAAGGAATTTAACTGAAATTGGGCATGTATGAGGTGGAGAACCCCATAATAGAATGCTATGGTAAGTAGAATTAGTTCTGTCCATGCCCACCCCCCCAAGATCCCCCAATATAACACAAGAGAAACTTGATGGGTGCTAATAGTTCAAGAATTATTAGATAAGGTACTCCTGGTTCCTACTTGTATCCCATGCAACACTTTCATTCTGGCTGTTTAAAAGCCAAATGGAAAGGATACTGGCTATTCCAAGACTGGAGATGCTAACATGTTCCCCTTCAAATCTAATAGAACTCTATCCTGAGGTCTATTTAAATGTTCCCATAACTATATACTTCAACCCTCAATCCACCCTTATCAGAATTTCCCCTTCCCACTCTAGCCTTAAACTCTCTATAATCACTCAGCTTTAGGCTTCTTTTTCCCTTCTGTGGATTTTTGGAAATGTAGGGACCCTAAAAGCAACTACCACATGTGGAAAAGACTAATTGAAAACAAGAGTGGATATTTTACCAACTCAAATGAATTTGAAAAATACCCAGATAGCTGCTTGGTGTCTTCCTAGTCCCCATTCCAAAATTGAGTTTACAGTCACCTTGACACTTATCCAGATGTCAGGCTTCCTCCCACACTCACAGAGGCCTGCAGACCTGGGCAGATGTCACACACCAAACCAGCCTCTTCCTCACTACCACTGAGTGTATTCCATCACGTTTTGTTTCTCTTTGGCTGATCTAGGAGTTACTGGCAGTGCTATGTTGTTGGGAGTGAGACAGTTACTGGCATAGATGTGTGGATGCATGGCTTGGGGACCAGGCAGGAACCCATGTGGATGATTCATAGACACATGGACAGTACACAGATTCCTTTTCTGCATCTCTGCTCCAAGACAATGAGGATAGTTAGACACTGTTTAACCCAAATGGCACTAGAAGCAGACACTCAGCCTGAGATTCTGGACTTGGACCATTTTACTTGGCTTGTAAGACAATGATACATATATGAGTTGATGACAACCCCTGGTATATCGTAGCACCACATTAACTTAAACCAGGATGACTTCACATTGTCCACCTTTGTAAACAATGTCTTACTGGAACATAGTTATGCCCATATGTTTACCTATTGCATGGATGCTTTCACTGAATAGTTGTGACAGAGACCCTATATCCAAAAAGCCTAAAATATTTACTATCTGGCCTTTTATGAAGAAGTAACCATAGACACGGAGAATGCTGAGGAAGGTGGAGAAGAGGAGGAAGGAGAAGTACTCCCTATACCCTCACAGTCTGGCTTCCTTGGACATCTCCCTGCTGCACTTCTCACCTTTCCCTTATACGCTGCTCCATTTTCTTTCTCACAAATGTGTGCCCCCAGTCACTTTCTTATCTGACCAAATACATCCCTTTGGAACTGGTCCAATTGGCTAAATTCCTGTGGAAAGAGTGTATCTATGTTAGGAGAGGGTCCATATGTTAGGGAAGTACAGGCATGCTGAGCAAAATGCCAATAGTGAGCATCTCCAGATAATACAATGAAGGGTTGTTCATTTCCATCTTTAATCTTTATTTTCTAATTATGATAAAAGATTTTCATTTAACTAAACATATATATTAAGGAACAGATGTAAAATGTTAAAAGCCCTTTACTAACAAAAATACCCAGGAATCCCCGCCAAGAGGAAAATGCTTGAAATATACTTGTTCTATACAGCCTTGCTTACATTTGTGCCATGGATTTTCTATTTTTCTTGTTTGCTAAGGAAACTTAAGCCGCCTTTGGCAACTTTACACGGGGGGAGAGATGTATCAAGAAGGGGGGCTATGAAGGCCTTCCAGTGCAGGGCAGCCCACAGAAAGCGGTGGCATGTGTTAAGATGTGACTATTAAATAGCTTTTTCTAATCTCCTCTCACCATGAACTACACACCCATATTCGAAATGTAATCAGTGGATCTAGCATGACTCTGCTAACTGAAAAACAGCATGAATTACTTTTGCTTTCAGCTTCAGTTTTATTACCATCATACTAGATGGACCAAGAAAAGATGAACCTCCTCGCTCTTTTTTAGCTTTCATGAAGGAGAGTCAGACTGGTAGGAGGAGCTAGTGAGCAAGGTGTGAGAGGAACTGAGAACCGTTCTTTTATCCCCAGTGTGTGGAGCAGGTATGTCCTTGTCTTTTACATGCAGTGCAAAATTGATGTCTTTTCTGTTTTTATTGAAATAGAGTCGATTTATAATGCTGTGTTAGTTTCTTGTGTACAACACAGTGATTGATATATATATATTCTTTTTCATTATAGGTTATTACAAGATGCTGAATATAGTTCAATAGGACTTTGTTGCTTATCTATTCTGTATGTAGTAGTTAGCAAGATTGATTTCAGATTCAAAGTGACACCTGAGGAAGGGCAAGTGGCCTGCTGTCTGGCATGCAGGGGTCTGTGGCTGGCTTTAGTTCAAAGGAAGCTCAGCTTCTCTTTATGGACCAGTAGCAGCTGCAAAGTGACAGCCAGACACACTGTGTCCCCCTCGATGTTCTTCTCCTTGAGAGAGTCCTCCTGGGGGCCTGCCTCTCTTGCTCTGTCAAGCTCTATGGGCTGGCGTTAGAATTCAGAGAATAAGACAGTCCCTGCCAAGGAGGTTATAGGGAACTGTCATCTATAGAGATTGTTTCTTTTTAATGTTTCTATTAGTCAATTTAAGAAAGCTCACATTGAGAGCTCTGTAAATCTCTATGTAGAGATAAATTTAGTCCCCTCACCCCTGATCTTTATTACTTAAACATTACGATCACATCAAAACTATCTTTCTCTTTCTGTCTCTCTGGCTCCCTCTTCCTCCCTCTTATTCTCTCTCTTCCCCTGTCCCCCAACCCCCGCCCCCGCATTTGTGGGTTTGTTTTTCATAAGAACATTGGAATCATTTGTAGCATGTTTTGTACATACACAACCTAGGTTTAACAATCCCTCTGGGTGATTTTTTTTCTGTAGATCACATTTTGAAAACCAACCTGGAACAGGATTGAATAGCTGCAGTTTGTTAATTTGATGTTAAAAATTATGTGACTTATTCACAGCTAAGAAATCACAGGTCTGTTTCTTTAAAACATTTTTTATTGAGTTATAGTCATTTTACAATGTTGTGTCAAATTCCACTGTAAAGCACAATTTTTCAATTATATATGAACATACATACATTCATTGTCACACATTTCACTGTGAGGTAACACAAGATCTTGTATATATTTCCCTGTGCTATACAGTATAATCTTGTTTATCTATTCTGCATATGCCAGTCAGTATCTACAAGTTTTGAACTCCCAGTCTGTCCCTCCCCCCGCCCTGCCCCCTTGGCAACCACGTTTGTATTCTATGTCTATGAGTAAGTTTCTGTTTTGTATTTATATTCATTTTAAAAATTTTTGAGATTCCACATATGAGAGATCTCATATGGTATTTTTCTTTCTCTTTCTGGCTTACTTCACTTAGAATGACATTCTCCAGGAGCATCCATTTTGCTGCAAATGGCGTTATGTTGTCAGTTTTTACGGCTGAATAGTATTCCATTGTACAAATATACCACTTCTTCTTCATCAAGTCATCTGTTGATGGACATTTAGGCTGTTGACATCTCTTGGCTATTGTAAATAGTGCTGCTATGAACATTGGGGTGCAGGTGTCTTTTTGAAGTAGAGTTCCTTCTTGATATATGCCCAGGAGTGGGATCTCTGGGTCATATGTTATGACTATTCCTAGTCTTTTGAGGAATCTCCATACTGTTTTCCACTGTGGCTGCACCTAACTGCATTCCCACCAGCAGTGTAATAGGGTTCCCTTTTCTCCATAGCCTCTCCATCATTTGTCATTTGTGGACATTTGAATGATGGCCATTCTGGCTGTTGTGAGGTGATACCTCACTGTAGTTTTGATTTGCATTTCTCTGATAATTAGTGATCTTGAGCATTTTTTCTTGTTCCTAATGATCATTTGTATGTCTTCCTTGGAGAATTGCTTGTTTAGATCTTCTGCCCATTTTTGAATTGAGCTGTTGGTTTTTTCTTATTATGTCGTATGAGCTACTTATATATTCTTGAGATCAAGCCTTTGTTGGTTTCATCATTTGCAAAAATTTTTTCCCATTCCTTATATTTTTGTTTTGTTTTACTTATGGTTTCCTTTGCTGTGCAGAAGCTTGTAAGCTTAGTTAGGTCCTATTTGTTTATTCTTGCTTTTATTTATACTGCTTGTGTAGACTGCCCTAGGAGAACATTTTTGAGCTGTATGTCAGATAATGTTTTACCCATGTTTTCTTCTAGGAGGTTTATTGTATCTTGTGTTATGTTTAAACATTTGATCCATTTTGAGTTTATATTTGTGTATGGTGTAAGGGAATGTTCTAGCTTCATTGATTTACATGCTGCTCTCCAGTTTTCCCAAAATCATTTGCTGAATAGACTATCTTTATTCCATTGTATATTCTTGCCTCCTTTGTCGAAGTTTAGTTGACCAAAAGCTTGTGAGTTCATTTCTGGGCTTTCTATTCTATTCCGCAGACCTGGTTTTTATAAAGTTGTTTCTCTCACATTTTCCTGCAGCTTCCTTTAAGTTTTCCATTTAAAGAGGGGGACTGGACAACTCTGGTCATTATAATGTAGCTGTTAGAGGATCCTGTTTTACCTTTGTATTCTTTTCTCCCACAATGAAGAATCAGAAAAAAGGAGATGGTACAGGAGCAGTGTTTGAATTTTCTTGCTGCTTTGCTCTGAAAAAAAAAATTATAGACCTTGTTTCTTAGTAACCTGAAGTTTGCAGATTGTGTTCAAATATGTAACCCAATTTGTTTAGTGCAATTATTGTGGATAAATCTCCATCTAATTCAGTAAGCATGCACTGAAATCCCATTTTGTGCTGCATTCTATGCTCATATATAAGCTTTGACTTATCTGATTTTATTATCAAAACATCCTCCAGACTGGACTTACCATTTTTTTATAATACCCCTATAATTATTCTTAAAAACTTAGGTTTAGCTAGGGGAGGCTTCTTGTTTAAGGCCACACAAGTAGTAACTGATAAAGCTGGTATTTTTTAAAAATATTTTTGATAGTATTTGAGGCATCTTGAATACTTGACCAATAAATATGGAACTGAATAGTTGAGACACTTGAATATAATATCATGTTTATATAGTCTGATTATGAAATATGCATAGATATTATAGGGAACTTTTATTATAATGTCAATCAGAAATATGCCAGAAGAACCATGGTATAATTGTGTTTTTAGTACTTAATTTTTAAAATCAAATTTGCCTTGGAAAACAATTACAAGGGAATCTCATATCCTTTTCACCTAGATTTACCCACTGGTGGCATTTTCCTAGATTTGCTTCCTCTCTCTAAATATATGTATATGTCTCTCAATATAATATAAAACAATATTTGCATTTTCATTCTTATTTTCATTTATGGGATTAAGTTGCAAAAATCCTGACCCCTCTCAGCTAAGTACCTTGGCCTAAAACTCTCAAGATTCAAGACATCCTCCTGAAACAGAAGAAGAGTGGCAAGTGGGAGAAGGAGCAAGTGTGTGGCAACATTGACCTAAAGTGTGCAGTCTCCTTCTCAAAAAGGGGAGGCAGGAGGGTGGGAAAACTCTTCAGTAGTTTACCTATGAGGATGATGTTACCTGTGCGTTTTTCCATACATAGACTTCATTATGTTCAGGTAGTTTATTTTTATTCTTAATTGTATTTTGTTTCGTTTTCACATATTTGTAGACTTTGCAGTTTTATTCCATCTATTAATTTCCAGTTTCATTTCATTGGGTTCAGAAAAGATACTTTGTATGAGTTTAACCTTTTAAAATTTGTTGACTTGTTTTGTGGTCTAAAATAGGGTCTATCCTTGGAAATATTCCATGCCCATCTGGGAAAACGTGTTTTCTCTTTTTGGATGAGAGTGTTCTGTATATGTCTGTTAGGTTCAATTAATTTATAGTGTTATTCAAGTACTCTGTTTTTTCTACCTATTATTGCAAGTAAGGTATTAAACTATTGTATTACTGTTAAGTGATCTGTTGCTCAATATTGTCAATGTTTATTTCACATATTTTGGAACTCTGAGGTTCAGGTATACATATTTAGAATTGTTTATCTTCTAGATAAACTTGACTCTTTTAACATAATATCCTTCTTTGTCTCTTTTAATAGTGCTTGAAATAACTTTTTTATCTCATATAGATATAACGACAACAGTACTCTTTTTGTTGTTATTTGAATAGAAAATCTTCCTGGGGTGTACAGTAAGGTGGTAGTTGCTCAGGCTGACCTGTCTCCAACCTGTCTGGTGGCAAACCAGCACCCATTCACTCCTTCTAGTCTAGGCTTCTCCAGCCTTTCTATCTGTTTCAGTCTTTCTCCAAGTAGCCAAGGGGATTTGTCCCCTCTGTGCAGGACCCCAGGACTGGGATGCCAAGTCTGTGGATTGACCTACTCACTCCTCAGGGTTAGGGTCTATTTGCACAGTCTTCCTTTTCCTCTTAGTCCTTCCCTAGGTGCACAGGTCCCAACCTGAAGTTTTTACTCCTCCCTAATTATGTGGAAATATCTCTTGAAATCTTGTTTGTATAGGAGTTCTGCCAGTTTTCAGTCACATTTCTGTGAGAAGTTATTATCCCTCATCTTGACCCCCCTCCTCTGGAAACAGTATTCTTGATTGGTAGGTTCCCCCCTACCCCATCACTCAGTTTTTAGCAATTTAAACATATCATTCCACTGCCTTCTGGCCTCTAAATATTTTGTTGATAAATTGACTGACAATCTTATTGGATGTGATGAGTTACTGCTTTTTGTCACTTTCAAGATTCTCTCTTTTTTTTTGACAGTTTGATTATAATATGCCTCAGCATTGGTCTCTGATTATTTATCCTACTGGAGTTTGTTGAATATCTTGCATTTGTAGATTTATATATTTCATTGCATTGGGAATTTTTAGCCATTATTTCCTCAAATAATCTCTCTGCCCTGCCTCTCCCTTCTGCTTTAGGGACTTTCATAATGTATATACCTGTCTATATGACAGTATTCCATAAGTTTGTTAGGCTGTATTCACTTTAAAAAATTATTTCTTCCTTCTGCTCCTGAGAATTGATAATTTCAAATGTCCTGTCTTCAAGTTTGCTGAGTCTTTTTGCCTGTGCAAGTCTAATGCCCTTTATATGTATTCAAATGCTCTTCCCCTGAGCTTTACCACCAAGGCTAATTCCCTGTTGAAAATGTGTAAATTCATTCATTGTATTTTCCAGCCTCAGAATTTCAGTTTGGTTCCTTTTTTAATTATTTTTATCTCCTTGTTCATTTTCTAATTTTGTTCATATATTGTTTTTCTGATTTTCTTTAGTTATTTTTCTGAGTTTTCCTTTAGCTTTTTAAGCATATTTTTAAAAAGTTATTTTAAAGTCTTTGCCTAAAACATCTAATGCACATGTTTCCTCAGGGTTTTTTTTTTTTTTTTTTTTACCACTTTATATTCTTCCTTTGGAAGGGCCATATTTTCATTTATTTTGTATGCCTTGTTATTTTTGTTGTTGTTGCTGAAAAATTGGATGTTTATTTATCTATTTATTTATTTTAAATGAAGGTACTCAGTACTTAACCCAGGATTTTGGACATGTTAAGTACATGCTTTACTACTGAGTTATTACCCTCCCACCCCCTGAAAATTGAGCATTTATGAAAGCAGTCACCTTTCCCATTCTTTGCATACTGGCCTTTTGACAAGGAAGTTTTTTCCTAAGCTGGCTCTTGATTTTGAAACTTGGGATTAAACTTAAGACAAGTTCTAAAGTCTTTTTAGGCTTTTTTGAGCATGCATCTTCCCTGGGCCTGTGTTTTGCTTTTTCAGTTTTCCCATATATGTGCTCCTTTTAAGTATATTAATTTCCCA
Source organism: Camelus bactrianus (assembly GCF_048773025.1). Taxonomy (NCBI): domain Eukaryota; kingdom Metazoa; phylum Chordata; class Mammalia; order Artiodactyla; family Camelidae; genus Camelus; species Camelus bactrianus. The sequence continues at coordinate 112,509,892 of NC_133544.1, read as the reverse complement.
AAGGATGCCTCCTTTGAACTTTTGATTGTCTATTGTGTGTCTCCACCCTGAAAAGAAAAAGAAAAATTCAGTTTCTCTTCTCAACTTTCTATTCTCTATACTTATTTCTGGTCACCACATATGTGAGCATTTTTTCACAATAAGCAATTCTGACCCTAACTTCCAAGAGTTAGTTTATACCCTACAGATTAAGGGCTCAGTCCCACAAGACTTCTCCTCAGTTCAGATGCAATTACAAATCCAGGTTGTCACCTGTGCTTCTGACTAACTGGCTGTACATTGGAGTTACCCATCTCTTCCCCAGGTTCAATGATTTGCTAGGATGGCTTAAGAACTCAGGAAGGATAGTTTGCTTACTAGATTACTGGTTTATTTTAAAAAAGGATACAGCCTATATACAGCAAAATAGGAGATGCAAAGGGAAAGATATCAAGAAAAGCATGTGGAGCTTCCATGACCCCTTTGGATGGGCCACCTTCTAACAACATCCACATATTCATCAAGCCAGAAACTCTCTGAACCTTTTCAGTTAGGTTTTATTTATTTTTTAATGGAGGAATTCTTAGATAGATATGGTTGAGTAAACTATTGGTCATTGGTGATTAACTCAACTTTCATCACTTCTCTGCTCCCCAGTGGTTGGAGCATCAGGCTAAATGTTGAAACTTTCTAATAACATTGATTCCTCTAGCAAACAACTCCATTGTAGTGATCTAGGGGCTTTACAAAATCACCTCATTAACATAAACTCAGTTGTTGTTGAAAGGTGCTTGTTATAAATAACAAAAGACTCTCCTTTCATCTTTATCAATCTGGAGCTATTTTAGGAATTGAGGACAAAAGACCAAAAGTTACAAGAGAAATAATTTCATCTCTCTCATCACATAGGGTTTTAAGAGCTATATACCAGGAATAAGGACATTGATCAAATTTGTGTTTCTTATTATACATATCAATATCACACACCCATAATATCTTGTCATAGGTGTCTGCAGGTCATTCTCCCTGCAGCTTTCCCAAGCAATGCCCACTGCTTCTCCCTGCCTGAGATCCAAATAAGGGAAAAGATAACAGTCCTTCAGGCAGCCCATGAGATGTCAGAAGATTCTAAATGCAGTCTGCTCTGCTCTGTTTATTTTGAAAAAGGGAATTGGAAACTCAATTGATGCCTTAGATAGTCTATTTTATATATTCACTGGTAACCTCTTGCTCTAGGCATCTGTGGAGCTGTCTCTCCACATTTTTCCTTGAGAAATACCTGCTGCTTCTTTCCACCTGATATCCAAGTTTTACCACCACCTACCCCTCTGCCACCCTACCCTGAGTTTCATGTGAGGTGAAACAGAGACCTGAAGAGGCAGCCCTGACAGGTTAGAACATTATAATATTCCCTCTCTCTGAATCAGGGGAGGGAATTGGGAAATGATTTGCCACTTCCTTAAAGACTTTACCACAATGGGGACCGAGGGCAACAGAAAAACCACAGAATTTCCTATCATTTTGAATGAGGCTGTTTCTTGATTTGGTATTTGGTTGGTTGCTTTGGAACTTTGACTGTTTTATGGAACTACTGTAAGGTTATTATAGCTAGTATTTTGGTTGTTGTTTATATCTCCTTGGGGAAACAAGAGCTTAGAGTTTGCTAGTCTGTCATTTTGCTCAAGTATGTAGATTTTCAATCCTTTCTCAATGACATTCACTCAGCCTTTATGAGAACCATTTACCTCATTTCCAAAGTAGTTATGTTAATTTCTAACTTTCAGTCTCTTGTGAATATCAGTTTAGCTGGATATGTAAGTTATTATCAAAGGGCTTGGTATATTGTAGGCCTTCAGTGCATCATAAAAATAACTTTAATTATATTATTATTTTGAAATAACAGTTTGGAGAGTGATATTATATTATTTCACTACCAATATCATGAGAGACTTGAGGGAATGATGGGGGAAAACCTCTGCAGTATGCTAATTCTAGATTACATTTTGTCTAATGGAAAGCACAGAACTCTTACTTACCTTATCCTAAGTTGATAGATGCTTTGTATAATTCTGAGTTAGAGAATGGCTTTATAATCTGATTTCCACTAAGAAGCTCTTCTAGGTTGGCAGGTTGCCATGGCATCCAGACCCAAAATAATGGACCCCATTTGTCTGCTGGAAAGTGTCAAGGTTCTTTCAGTGAACCAAAAATCTCTGCAGATTCTTGGTGAGCTTTCTTTGCCAGTGCTGGTGGTGGCCATTGTAGGGCCGTATCATACAGGCAAATCTTACTTGATGAACCATCTTGCAGGTCAGAATCATGGTGAGTGTTGTACAGGGTCAAGGACCAATTGCTTGATTCTAGCTAATACCTCAGCTTCTTAATTTTTGTCCTGATCTTGTGTAGGGAAAACCAAACTTCTCTTAACAAATCAACTTTCCACTCCTATTTCTCACTGCTAAACCACTGTCTTACTGTAATTCATTATCATATTGTATGTTTTATTCCTGTAAAGCAAAATTTCTCCTACCAATTCTCACAATCCTACCTTATTTTACATGCTTAAGCACTGGACTCTTGCAATTGTGTCTACTCGCTCTTGAAACACATTTTGCTTTTTTATGGACTATACTCATCAACATATAAATGTGTTCAAATGTCTATAATCTTAAAAATATTTCCTGTATGTCATATACTACTGTGGCTAACACCTCTCCCCTCTTTTGAAAAATTTGTCTGACAAAAAATATAATCTTGATTTTTTCCCACCGTTTTCTCTTCCCATGTCTGTCTTCAGTCCATTTCTCTCTGGCTTTGAACCTCACCGTTCTTTCAAGATACTCTTGTTATGGTTATCAGTGACTTCCATTTTGTCTGATTCATGGATTCCCCTTTGCCTCTATGTTGAGCCCTTGCTTGGTATCTTTATCACAATTAATGTTCCTTCCTCCTTGAAACAGATGACACACAAAGTAGGACATTCTTGAGGAAATGGAGAAAGCACCAACTCGTATGCTGGGATACTGACATTCCAATAGATCTGACTCTGTAGCCCCTTGGTTGTTTAGATTATCTGCTCTAACTGAATGCTGCTTTCTCCCCTCTCCTCACAGGCTTTCCTCTAGGCTCTACAGTGCAGTCTGAAACCAAGGGCATCTGGATGTGGTGTGTGCCTCACCCACACAAGCCCAATCGTACTCTGGTGGTCCTTCTGCACAATTAGAGCCTGGGGGATGTGTGAATGGTAAAGCAGAAATTCACAATTAAATCCTTTTTATTCTGGATTTTCCCCTTATCTCTCCATGGTCCTAGAAATTTTACTGTTTAATCTGTAAAATCTAGAAATCAATTTTAGTAAATAAGGCAAACTATGTTTTGTTTGAATCTCACTTCTAGGTAAGTTATCATAGTGTCTTAGATAAATTCTTTTATTTCTTGGCACTGTGTGGATGACTTGATTACATTTAGCAAGTCATTATTGAATGGCTGAGTTCCAGGCCTTTGGACTTAGCATTGTAGATATCAGTGACTAAAGTAAATGTCCTGCCCTAAAAGAGTCTTTATTTCAATTGATAAGACCATATTATCTGCAGTCAGATTTAATACCATGTAATTGGGAAAGAAGCAGGTTGGAGAGAAGAAATTACATTGCATTGCAATCCCCAATTTCTGGGAATTTCATGGGAGCTCCATGGCTGGAATGGCTTTTTTGAGTTATCCTGATTTTGGGACAGGGGTGCTGATACATTTTTGAAGAGCTGCTCCAGAAGCCTTTCTAATTAAGAGGGCTGACACCTGAAGACTGTCTTCCACCAGCACTCCCAACAGCTGGGGGAATAAGTCCTTCAGTTTTGAAAGGCAATCCAGGCAGCACCTACTGGTTTTGAGAACTTACAGTTAAGCATAACTAAGAAAGAGGAGAAGTATCAATCTGTGAGTGAGGAAAAATTTCTGATTCACCTTCTTAGCTTCAAGGTGAAGAGTGTATTTGAGGGTTGGATTTAAGAGACGGGTTTACATTTTCTATGATGAAGTTCATCAACTACTCACAGAGTGTTCTGGAAATCTGTGAGACACCTCTGAATGTGCAAGTTCTATAAAAGTAAGTTTTTGTCCTACAAGAAACATTTTAAAATGGATTTTTGGTGTTTTAGCTTTCTGCTAATGGGTGAAATGAACTATCCCTCCTTTCCCCGTTTTGAGATTTATTTGGAAATAGTACCTACATTTTTATAGCTCTGTCTTTTTTCTCAACAGGAGTTAGAAAGTCTGCTTATTTTTAAAGCCATATATCAAACAATGATATAATCTTGGTGTTGAAATAATTGTTTGTCATAACTGCTACTTCTTCTTATCCTAATTGATTATTTTTAAAAACTGGGTTTTGGGGAAAGAAAGTAATGAATAGACTCTTATCCCCCCAAACTCCCATTTAGAATCTTCTCAACATAAACCACAGTTTTTGCATTTACACTGGGAGCAACTTTACATGCCATTTATAATAAAAAAAAACTATTTCCAGTTTATGCCATCATTTAGACAATGCTATGATTTATACAACTTAGCCTGGGCTTTAGGGCCCTTGATTAGGCTGCATGAAACTCACCTTAACTTCTCCACTTGCCCTCTGCCCTCAAATGACTCTGTTCTAACTACAAGACCCCTGTCTTCTCCCATCTCTAATTTTGTTTCTCTGGGTTTTCCTGTCTATTGGATCACCTTCATTTCTTCAGTTCCACATTTACCAGTTCTTTAATATTCAGCTCAAGACATTGAGGAAGCTTTCAGATCACATATTCTTTCTCCAAATTTCATAGCTCTGTTCTTCCTTGATAGACTTCTAAATTTTAGTTTAGTGTTATAGCTATAGGTTTCACTGCTTATATACATTACTGAGAGTAAGCCTTTTACAGATACTTCTATCATTGTTGCACTTACTGTTATGGATGTTTGTCCACTGCTTTGAAATAATCATGTTGAAAGAAAATTTTCATTTTTAGCATTGCTTTTTTAAAATCTAAGAACAGTGGGGTATATTTAGTAGCTTCCTGCAAGTATTTATTGATTGCATATAATTTAAATACCCAGTTATGCCAACTATGGTATATTTTATATGGACTCTGATTAATAAATATATGCAGAATGAATAAGTGCCCACACTCATCACTGAATTCCTAATTACACAACAGGTACTGTATTAGTTTTTCTGTATATGCTATTTTACTTTATCCAATTGAGGAAAAAGAAAGCACTGTGAACACTAGAATCCTTTTATATATGAAAAATTTGCAAACACAAGAAATGTCTCTGTAATTGTCAAAGTTGATATCTGCATTTACATCTGTCTTCAGTTTCTTTGCATGGTGAGTATGTTAGCTGAAATAATAAATGAAACCATGATTGAAGAAGTGTACAGATGAATTTCTAATGTAGGGGTAAACTTCTAACTCTCTTGTTCTAATGTGCTTTCTAGGATGAGTCTAAGAAGGATTCATGGATCTTTGCCCTGACCGTGGTTCTGTGCAGTAGCTTTGTCTAGAACAGCATGAGCACCATCAACCACCAGGCCCTGGAGCATCTGCAGTATCCTTCCAGGTCCTGAACAACCATGTTTCACTGAATTCATGGGGATGAGGAGAGAGTCAGTCTCTCCCTTCCTGTCATTTAGTTTCTTGGGTGGAGCAGAGGGGACCCATGGCAAAAGAGTGTGATTATAATATTTTTATACTAGAGAAATGTGGGAATTGTTGGTAGTGAGTTTCTTTTCCCTAACCAAATGTTAGTTATGCAACAGAGCTTGCAAAACATCAGAACAAAGTCCTCTCAAACACCTGATAGAGTAGAAGATTCCACAGAATTTGTGAATTTCTTTCCAGAATTTATCTGGACTGTATGAGATTTCACCCTGGAGCTGCAGTTATGTGGTCAGCCTATCACAGAAGATGAGTACTTGGAGAATGCCCTGAAGCTGATTCCAGGTATCAGAGTATGGCCTGGGCAGTGTACGGTCCAATAGAGTGTGGGATCTAGTAAACAATATCCCTCATCTTTGTGATTGCATTTGTATTTGAGACTAAATCAAAGTCTGCGGAAATGGTGGCTGGAAAGTGGGTTGCAAAGATCTAGGGGCTACAGTTGAAGTTTACTCAAGAAAAGTAAAGTGTAAAGTGAAATTACTCAAAACCAATTTGTTTTTTATACATCTTTAAATTTACCATCCAGATTTACATGGGTGATGAAACATTCTAAAGACTGGACACTGTGTTTCCTGTTCCTTCAATTTTTCTCTGTTGAAGAAAACAACTAATCAGCTAATTGTTAGACATGAAACTGCAGTGAAAAGCTTATCTAATGAACAAAATATAGATTTCACATATTATTCTTTTCAAAGAGGGCTAGAAAACTTTCTAATCCTGTATAATTATATCATCTACAAAATGACTGTATGTTTTAAATAAACCTGAAGAATTGACTGTCTTTACAATCTATGCCTTTTCAATAATACTGACAATTATTAGAATATTCATTTTACCTTCCACATCATAGCTTTCTCCTAATTCCCACATGTTTACCCATGAATTAATTACAAGGTAAAAAATTATTTTCATGGGTTACATTTCCAAGGATGTGTGTCTATTGAAACCTTGAGAGAAATATCAATCCCAATTTAGTCATTCTTCCTTTCACGTTTCTATTTATGATTTCTCAAAACAGCTATTAAGAAATTGGCTGGCAGGAGAGGACCAGATATAAACATTTACCTCAAAGAGATTATAGATTAGTGGTGATACCTTAAAATTATATTTCAGGTACATTTATACTTCAGAGGTTTTTACTAATAAATACATAACACTGCATCAATTATTTTTAGCATCAAAACAGTTTTTCTTAAATAATGAGGATGTCATTCCTAATATTCCAATTACTGTCCATGATCCCTTGTTTGTAGCTCTCCTTTTTGGTTCCGCAGCTCAATTCCTACATGAGGTTGAGTTGAGCAGAAAGTTTCATGTGACCTTTCATCTTTTTAGCTGCTAGTTAAGCAAACACATCTTAGACAACCACTCTACTATGTGCATGTCTGGAGAGACCAGCCATAGGTTTCCTTTACTGGATCAGATGTCTCCCTAAATTTCTCTGCAGTTATATCATTCGTATAAGTCTGATGTGCAAAGAAGTATTGAATGTCTATGTTAAAAGAGTTCTATGTGTAGAAATGGCAAAGACACACAAATCCCTGCCATGAACACCTGAAACCCCCTCGTCTCAAGACTCTACACACCCTAATCCCTGTTTTTCTGTCCCTCAGGGAAGAATCCCAAAGCCCAAACATCCAATCTACCCAGAGACTGCATCAGGCATTTATTTCCAAGATGGAAGTGTTTTGTCTTTGACTGGCCAACATAGAGAAAAAAAATTCTAGCCAATATTGGGATGGTATCTGAAGACCAACTGGATCCTAAATTCCAGGAGCAAACAAAAAATTTCTGTTCTTACATCTTCATTGATGCAAGGACCAAGACCCTCACAGAAGGAATCATGGTCACTGGGAAAGGTGAATCTCTTTTTCCCATTTCCATGGGGACTGCTATGTGTTGAATATTTTATATAATGTGATTTCTAGTATTTTTGTTTGATTCTATAAAGGATTCTGATTTTACAGACATTTATACTCCATGAAGAAATCTGTATACTTTATAATTATCTCACTTTGGGGGATTTACAAATTCCTTCCCCAAATTGCAATTTTGTCAATGATATCGGTGACTCCCACTTATCTGAAAACATCTTCCACTTAGAATATAATCACTCTCTTGGTGTAAAAACAGAATACTGCATGTTTTCAAAGGAAGTCCTATACAATAAGTGTTCTTCACAAGGAGAATTCAGAAGATATTTTGAGAATTTAGAGTGGTCCAAAAATAAATATTAGCCCATAAATCACTGAAAATCCATTCAAAGCCTCAGAATTAGGAATAAATTAAACATGGTACACTTTGCCTCATCTGTCTATCTATGTAATCTATATTGCTTTCAATTTTTAAATTGAGAAACTGTATTTTCCAGGTAGCCCCTAGTATGTTAGATAGAAGTAGATATTAACTTTTTTAGTCCTGTGGCCTGGAAAACCATAAAAATGAACAGTCAGTAGAAAATGAAGGTGATAATAGTAGAAGGAGGTAGGGGTGAGTGTGTGTTTGTGTGTGTGCATGTGTATATGACCCTAGAAGCATAGTCTCAGAATCCTGGAGCCATTGACTGATAACTTGATATTTAGACCCTAAATTTCCTGGCTTCTTCAGGGCTGAGGACTCTGGTTGTGACCTACCTGGATACTAGCAATAGCGGAGCAGTACCTCACTTGGAGAATGCAGTGACAACTCTGGCCCAGCTGGAGAACTCAGCTGCCATTCAGAAGGCAGACAACCACTACAGCGAGCAGATAGCCCAGCGAGTGAGCTTCCCCACAGACATGCTGCAGGAGCTGCGGGAGGTGCATGCTGCCTGTGAGAGGGAAGCCCCTGCAGTCTTCATGGAGCACTCCTTCAAGGAAGACAAGCAGGACTTCCAGAGGAACCTTGTGGTAATCTGTCTTAATATTTACTTTATGTCGCCTCCCCTTGAAGAATGAAGCCTAGAAGTGTTGTTACCGGTCCCATGGCTCATCTCTCACTCAAGGATAAAGTAGTCCATGTTCTCATGAGGGACAGAGTTTCAAAGGACTACATTTCCTTCTTTTTTGACTGCCAGAACTCAGGCAGTTTATCTGGAACTCCCTTTGACCTTCAATGAAAAATCAGTATAGATATCCTCTTGAAATAAATACTTCTGTGGATTCCAAGCCTGTCCAGAACACCCAAGACATTCTTTAGCTGGCTTCTTTTTCTGTGAACACAATCCTATGGCTGGGAACCAAAATTTCTCTTTTCAGATCCACATCTCAGGCCACTTTCAGCTTAGGTTGCTCCTTGTTGTATCTATCATTGAAGACAGAATCACTGAATGTGGCAGCTTCAAGGAACCAGAGAGATTAGGTAATGCAACCCCAACAGCTCAGATGAAATACCCAAAGGAGGTTAGGGAACTTCCCCATGGTCTTCCAGAGTTTTCAGAGCTGTGAATAAATCAAATCTTGTGACTGCTGTTTTATTACATGTCCTCCAACAGAATACTTTTCTCATGAGGAACACAGTTAGACCAATTCTTCTACCAGATCCTTTGGAAATTTACTTCCTCTGTTCCTTGCTTCTGGTGACAGCCCTCTATCTTTCTTCCCTCTAGGAAATCATAAAGAATAAGAAAGATGATTTCTTGATGCAGAATGAAGAGACATCAATCAAATATTGCCAGACTAAACTTGATCAGCTTTCAAAGACACTAATAAAAAGTATCTCAGCAGGAAATTTCTCTGTTCCTGGAGGTCATGAACTCTACAGGAAAGCAAAGGAAATTATTGAAAAGGAATATTACCAAGTGCCCATGAAAGGAGTGAAGGTGAGGAATAAGGGAAACATGGGGAACCTACAGAATACTCAAAGGGGTCTCCTGAAAATCTGAGAGTGCAGCTCAATGCATGCATAAAGAGAGTGTATGGGGCCATTCAAACAGCTGTGGCTTTTAAGGTTCACTGCATGCTATTTATTCCTGAAGAGAGTACAAATGTCAACTCCCAAACATGAGTACAGATTTCTTAAATCCACAAGAGACAGGACAGAAATTATTCATTTTTTTTTACTCAACAACATATTTGACGTGTTGAGCACTGATAATTTACAAGTCAGTCTTTGTACACAAGGATGATCACAAGTGAGACAGGAAGTCAACTACATAGGCAAGCTATAACACTCAGGAAAGAGCTACTTAGGTGTTAGAAACAAATATAATAATAATAATAATAATAATAATAATAATAATAATAATAATAATAATAATAATAATAATAATAATAATAAACAATAATAATGCAACTAATATATATTGAACTGTTGTTTCCTATAGCCAAAATGTTAAGCTCTTTCCCTAGACTCTTTAACTTAATCTTTCAAATAGCATTAAGAAGCATCTACATTATCAACATTTTAAAGATCTGAACTGAGAAGCATAGGCAGGTTAAAATAAGTTGTCTAAAGTTATAAACAGCTAGTGGCAGAGGAGAACAGCAGCACAATTTAGAGGCACTATTTCACACTGGGAAAGCAGATATGTAAAAGCACCAGAGATTTGGGGTTTGTAGAACTGAACATGATACTGACTGGCTGGATTCTAGAGTGGGGAGAAGGAAGTAGCACTGGGCAAGAGACTGGAGAGAGACAGGTCACTCTAAGGAGCTTGGACTCATTGTAAGGAACCACTGTGGAACTTTAAACTTGAAGCAAAAGTTACATGGACTTAGTTGTCTTTGCATCACTAATTTCCCTATTGGAAATCTAATTTCTGTGCTCCTCCTTGGTTCCTCAGGCAAATGAGTTCCTCCAGAGGTTTCTGCAGTCCCAGATGGCACTAGAGAAATCCTGCAGGCAGATAAAGCCCTCACTGATGGGGAGAAGCAAATAGCAGGTACAGGGTAGGGCTGGGCTCACAGTGGGATGTGTATGTTCTTGCAGTGCCCTCTGACAGGTGTGAGAGCAAAACCTTCCCAATACCGGAGCTTCCTTCCTTTCTGTGGAACAAACCTGCTGCATCTGGAAACAGCAAAGGGAACTGTGGTTGGACGCCAGACAGGCAGAGCCTTTTCTCTCACATTCTGAAGTGTGTTCTCGATGGTGTGGACATGGGGTTTTGGGGGAGGACTTCAGAGATTTCCTACCTCTCTCTTTAATTTGGTTTGGCCTCTGAGCTCAGGAGGGTGGAGGTCAATCCTTGCCTATTTTTTCCCTCTCTAATACCTTCCTGGGGCAGAAGAGTGGACCTGGAAGGAGACAGCTGAGAAGGAACAGGAGCTGCTGAAACAGAAACTGCAGGAGCAGCAGCAGCAGGTGGAGGCTCAGAAGAGAAGTCTCCAGAAACACATAGTTCAGATGATGGAGAAGATGGTGAGAGAAAGAGAAAACCTGCTGAGAGAGCCAAACAAGATATTGGAGCATCAGCTGAAGGTGAATCAGGCTGTGGCTGTAGTAGAGCTTGATAGCTTTGCCCTGGTACCCCAGGAAGAGATGGGTGAAGGTTACAGCATGGTCATGCAGAGATCACAAGTGCATCTACTGCTTGTGATTTATTAAAACCCTGAAGCCTTTGAATCCTTCCAAAACCTTTAAATTTGTCTCTGTAAGTAGACTTTGGAGAGTTCAGGATGAGTATTCCCCCCTCTACTCCAAGCCCTCAGAGAATATAAATAGGGTTGAATAGCCATTTAGAGAATTTTAAAATGATCTCACAGGGCTTGATTGAACAGATTTTCCAATTATGTGTGTTTAATATGAACAACAACTAGTACGCTCTACCAAGGTCACTACCTTTTACCAAGAGACCTGCTCAGCCCAAGGCCCTGAGGTAGATCTGTTCTGACATAAAACTACCAGAAATGTCCAGACTTAAAAACACATAGAAATGATAGATTTTACACTTGCTGCATTGCCTCCAGGTGTGGACAGATCCCCAAGCTATCATGTGGCTTGGAGGGATTTCTCTCATTGTTCATCTGAACATGATTTATAAGAGATTTCTATAGTTTAGGGGCCATGTGTTTATAACAGATTTCTATAATATGGGTGACAGTGTCATCCTGAGTGGGACTGAGAATTAGTGCAGTCAGACCAAGGCTACCTCTCATTTGCATTTTTTGACTGGAAAATATTACATTTGTCCTCATGCCAGGCTTAGCCTCCTGGCAAAACCCTAAGGTATATGAATATTATTAAGGCTGTAAACTACACTTCTTCTTAATATTTCGGTCCAAACCAGGAAATATACCTTGTTACAAGAGTCTCCTTTCATGATTAAGAGAGAACAATTTTAGGAATAAAACAAAGATAGTCTGACAAATTTTCAAAGTTTGACAAAATGTAATCCTTGAAAAAATGGGGGATTTAAAAAGTTTTACTTCCTTCCTCATTTTTTTTTTTTTTAGGTCCAAGAAGATCTGTGTACTGAAGGATTTAGAAAGAAATGTGAGGTGTTGAGTACAGAGATAAATCATTTGTGTGAGAGAATTGTTGATACTAAAAATGATAGTTCCTTGCTTGCACAAGCCTTGGACAACCTTGGCAAAAGAATCGCTTCGTTATTGCCTGCCCCAGCTAACATTCTTGGTAATGTTATGAAAGTAGTGAGCTCACTATTTAAAAAGAAGTAGCTCTCCTTGTAAAGAAATCAGATATATAATATAATATACATGTATGTTCTCTGGCCTATTTCTGATATGCATGCTTTTCACTTTCATCCAGCAATGCTTTAAATATAAAAAGTGATTTCTAGAGAATACTGATGCCTGGCCCACATTAGATAGAATAAATGCATGGACAATTTGATATAGTGTGTTGAGTTTTAGGAAATATATATGTGTGCAAAATCATATATATGTGTATGTACATATATACAAGATTTTCACTGAGGCTTCACTTCTAATGGCAAAAGATTGGAAACCACTTAATGCTCATTTATGTAATTTGGTAATATATATTTTGCATGTATTTATACTAGAATACTATGTTGCTAGTAAATAGATAGTGGAGCTCTATTTGTATAAATATAGAACAATCTGGAAGATAGAATGTAGAGTGAAAAAATGAGGCACAAAACAGTTTGTATAATGTGTTCACCGTAAAAAAAAAAAAGGCAATTATTTTGGGCACTCATACACATGTATGTATAGTACATTTCTGGAAGATTCATTAGAAATTGTTATCATTGGTTCTTCCTGGAGAAGACAGCTTGGCATCAGGGATAGAAAGGACACATGCTTTTCATTATATACTCTATATTTTCAATTTTGCAAAGTTAGTTTGTGTTATTTCTTGAATAACAAAGAAAACAAACTACAATACTAATAATTAAAATAATAAATGGAATGTGAATAAATGGAATTGCTCATTGCTTCCAGAAATGACATTAGCCTGCTTAATGAGGGGTATAAGACTAAGATCAGAATACTAGAAAATAACGTTTGCATCCTAATCTTGTTTTTGCTTTGGCCTTGGTTTTTAATCCCTTATATTTGCTTCAAAAATAAGGTATGAACTTTCCTGTTACCCCTTGAAATCTCAACAACAGTAACCTTTACTTCATAGGTTTCAATTACACTTTTACAGTGTTTAGAAACAAATTACTAAACACTAAGAATATTCACTGGTGAGAGGAATTCCCATCATCCTTAAGTTCAGTTGTGGCGTCTCTGCTGTAGGCAAGTACAGAAGGGGTGATGCACCACTGCAGAAATGGATGCCTTGATAGTAATGGGGAATGAAAAACCCAGACACATAGAGGCCAGGTGTTGGCATTTAAACATCAGAATTCAAGTACATACAATAAGAGTAATGAGCATCGTGGTTTGTCTTAGCTCAGACTGCTATAACAAATTACCATAGACTGTGTGGCTTACAAAACAAACATTTATTTCTCCCAGTCCTGGAGGCTGTAAGTCCAAAAGCACTGTGCCAGCATTGTTATTTTCTTGGTAAGGGTCCTCTTACAGCTTTACAGATGACAAGGTTCTTACTGTGTCCTAGCATGGTGAAGAGAGAGAGACAGAGAGAGAGAGAGACAGAGAGAATGAATCTCATGATTCTTTGTTATACAGGCACTAATTAGATTCATGAAGGCCCCACACTCATTATCTAATCCCTCTCAAACCCCATTTCCAAGCACATTGGGACATTGGTATTTGGGGTTTCCTCAAATGGATTTTGGAGAACACATTCAAACATTCAGTCTATAATTTGGTTGGAGTGGCAGCTAGCAGACCTGACCAGAGAAAATTCTGAAGATGGCAAATAAAACAAGGTGTCTGTAGAGAAAAAAAGAATGGGGAGGAAACCATTGTAATCAAGGATATTTATAGGAAGCTGAGAGGTAACATTGATAAAAGGTTATAATCCGTAGCCTTGGTCTAAACCAATTTCAGATGATGGAACTATCACCTGGAGGGGAGGGCAGGATCCCAGGAGAGAGGACCTTGCAACTCTGGGATGAGGATAAATGATAATGATTTTCACAGTGCCTCTCCTAGGGGACCTCTGGAAATGTACTTGGATCCATATGCTGGGAAATGAGAATGCCAAAACACTTCAAGGACTCTCAGAATCAGGATCCAAGCTAGGAGTGATGCTCAGATCAGGAAAAGACATCACAGTCTCCCTGTTAGAGGTACATGACATCCTGGTATGAACACAGTCTTGGCCCAGGTGCAACTAACTTGGTCTAGTATTTTTTTCAAATAAAAGTATAGTTCTTCTGAAGACAGACACCATTTTATATATATATATATATATATATATATATATATATATATATATATATATATATATATGTATTTTCTTTACATCTTCATAGTGTATGTTTAGGCACAGAGGGTACTTAGTAAGAAACTTCTGTATAAACAAAAAGCTGACACATGTGTGATTGTTTTCAATTGCCAGAATTCCATGATCACACCGAACCTCTGAGATAATAGATTGTTTGGATTTTAGATATTAGATTAAGGTCTCTAATTTGACTTAAGGACCAGAGGAGCAGAAGAAACTCTTTCGGTACAGTTTCCCCCTCTGTGACCTTATTCACCACAGTCTCAGTATCTCTGCGAGGATGTTAACTCATCTCCACTGGAGAATTTAAATGACTCCGTCTAGTCGTGGCTTCAAGTGTTCAGAAGGAAGAATGAATGGCTTTGCCTTTTAAAGAAGAAACCATATAGTAATGAATATGTGACCAATGTATCATGGGGTTTAATGGAAAAGTAAACTATTCTACAGAAATATCTGTATATCTGTTCCCACTGAGAGCTTGACTTAAGCAGATGTTCTAATCCCTTGGACTAGACACACCCTGCATTGAAGAGCAAAGAGAAGCCTTGTCTTTTTTAGATTCGACATACAAGTGATATCACACTGTACTTGTCTTTCTCTGACCTATCTCACTTAGCATAATGTGCTCAAGGTCCATTGATGTTGCAAATGGCAGGATATCCTCCTTCCTTGTGACTGAATAATATTCCCTTGTGTATATGTATATGTGCCACATCTTTTGTATCCATTCATGTGTTGCCACTTAGGTTGCTTTCATTTCTTGGCTACTGTGGTTAATGCTGCAATAAACTTGAGTGCAGATATCTCTTTGAAATACTGTTTCTATTTTCTTTCAATAAAAAATAATAAAACTGACAATGGTCACTTAGAAAAATAAAAAGGCTTTAAAGAGTAGTTAACAATTTATTCACACATCTATTCTAATCCTCATTAAGGAATGCTTGGTTCTAATTATTTACATTGTTTGTTAAATTCTTATGTCCTCCCTGCCATTGTTCTGGATTATGTAAAGAGAGAAAAGCAAAGATCTTGTCCTCATGCAGCTTACACTGTGTATGGGCCTTACATAATGTTATTTAGGCAGAAATAAATATTGTAATTATATACATGTATATATATATGTGTGTGTGTATATAGATGTGTGTGTGTATATAGACATGTGTATGTGTATGTATGTGTATGTGTGTGTGTATATATATAAATATTTTATGTGTAGTGATCAAGAATCTAAGTTGCAACCAAATAGTCATTTTTTAAGTTTGGTTTCAACCTAGTGCATCTTGCCTGGAGATATAATTGTGTATTATAGAGCCCTAAGGACCAAATATGGTAACTTTAAAGTAAGGTAAAACCTAGAGTGCATGGTGATTGAAACAATGAATAAATAGATTAATGTTTGGATGTATGAATAAGTGTGACATTTGTTTATTATTTCAAAGGGTAATAAATATCCCTCTTATTACCTATAGGCCAAAAAGTAAAGGCTTTGGTGAAGAATTTTGTGTTTTTTGATCTCTATTCCTTTATCACCTGTACAAATTATTATGTTTAAACAAACTAAAGTGGATTCTGTTTCTATGACTGTACAAGGACTGATATGACAACTCTGGAATATTCTTCCTTGTGTCTCTTTTTCCATGGAAGTGTGGTTGTGCCACTCATCAGTGTTATTTGGATGGAATTCCTTTTACTTCAGATAATGTGATCTTATTCCTTAACCACTGTTCTGTGGACAGTGGTCCCAGGCTGCATTGAATATGGTGCTCACTCTTAGCCCAGGAAACAGTCCCTGATAAAACATGAGTAATGAATTCCTCCCCTGATATATTTGGTCTAAGACCCCAATCTCTCTCTGCCCCTGCTTACTGTCCATTAATATAGAAAATGCAGACAATCAAGTTCTATTTCCCTCCCACTTAAAGTACCTAATTATTTTATTTTGATGAAATATGCACAACTATTTACTATTTTAACTACTTAAAGTGTACAATATAGTGGAATTAAGTATATTCACATAGATGTTACAATCATCATCACTATCTACCTCCAACCCATTGCATCATGCTCAGCTGAAACTCTGTATCCAATAAACAAGTCTCCATTTCCCTCTCCCCAAGCTCCTGGTAAGTGTGAGTAAACTTTCTGTTTCTATGAATTTAACTACCCTGGATACCTCATAAAAATGACATCATATAGTATTTTTCTTTTTGTGACTGTCTTATTTCAGTTAGCATAATGTCCTCAGGTTTATTTAGACTGTAACATGTGTTAGAATATCCTTCTTTTTAAGGCTGAATAACATTCCATGGTAAGAATGTACTACACTCTATTTTATTTTTTTAATTTTTAATTATTATAGAACTTTTATGTTTCCACTTAATTTGCAGTTATTACAAAATACTGGCTATGTTCCCTTTGTTGTGCAGTACAACTTTGTAGCCTGTCTTATACTCAATAGTGTGTTACTCCCACTCCTCCCACTCCTCCCACTCCTCCATACCTTTATTGCCCGCCCCACTTCCCACTGGTAACCACTGGTTTGTTCTCTGTATTTGTGAGCCTGCTTCTTTTTTTGTTGTTGTTTTTGTTATATTCAATAGTTTGTTGTATTTTATACATTCTACATATAAGTGATATCATATAGTATTTGTCTTTCTCTTAGCATAATGCCATCCAAGTCCATCCATGTTGCTGTTAATGGCAAAATTTCATTTTTTATGGCTGAGTAGTATTCCATTTTGTGTGTGTGTGTGTGTGTGTGTGTGTGTGTGTGTGTGTGTGTGTGTGTGTGTGTGTAGTGTACAATAAATATCTATACATACTTTATCTATCTATATCTATCTATCTGTGTGTGTGTGTATATCATATCTTCTTTATCCATTCACCTGTTCATGGACACTTAGGTTGCTTCCATACCTTGGCAATTGTACATAATGATGCTATGAACATTGACATTCATGTATATTTTCAAATTAGTGTTTTTGGTTTTGGTTTTGGTTTTGCTTTTATATACCCAGGGGTGGAATCTGGGTCATATAGTAATTATATTTTGAGATTTTTGGAGAAATCTCCATACTATTTTCCACAGTGGCTGCATGAGTTTACTTTCCCACCAAGAGCCCACCAAGGGTTTCTTCTCTCCACATCATTGCCAATATTTGTTGCTTGTGTTCTTTTGATGACAGCCATTCTGACCAGCAAATACACTACAATTTATTTACCCATTCATACGTTAGTGGATAACTAGATTGTTTCCATTTTTTTGTACTGTTTTGAATAATGCTATTATAAACATTGGTGTACAACTATATATTTGAGTTCTTACTTTCAGTTCTTTTGAGATATATAACTAGAAGTTGAACTGTTGAATCAAATGGTAATTTTACGTTTAATTTTCTGAGGAATAGTTATACTGTTTTCTACATTAGCTGTTCAATTTGTTCCTACCAATGATGTACAGGATTCTCAATTTCTCTACATCCTTACCAAAATTTGTTTTCTGTTTCTAAAGAAATGGCAAACATACTAATGTGTGTGAAATGTATCTCATTTCCTTAATGAATAATGATGATGAGCACCTTTTCAGGTACTTATTGGCCATTTATCTCTGTTATTTGGGGAAGGTGTCTTCAAGTCCTTGACTATTTTTGAAAGGAGCTCTTTGTTTTTGTTTTTGTTGTTGCTGAGTTACAGGGTTCTTTATATATTCTTTATATTAATTTCTTATCAAATGTATGATTTGTAAACATTTTCTCCCATCCTGTGAGTTACCCTTTATTCTTTTGATATTGTCCTTTGATATGCACAAAAGTTTTAAATTTTTGTAAAAACCAATTTATCTATTTTTTCATTTGTTGTCTACAAACACCTTTGGTGTATATCCAAGAAATCACTGCCAAACCCAATAGAATGAAGAGTTTCCCCTACATTTTCTTCTAAGAGATTTTGTTTAGCTTTTACATTTAGATCTTTGTTCTATTTTGAGTAAATTTTTGAATATGGAGGAAGGTAAGGGTATAACTTCATCCTTTTGCATGTGAATATCGAATTTCCTCAATATCACTTGTTGAAAATATTGTGCTTTTCCCACTGAATGGTCTTGACACCTTTACCAAATCATTTGACCGCATATGAGAAGATTTATTTACTGTATTCGTCTATATGTCTATTTGGATTACAATAGTTTGTACTAAGTTTTGAAATCAGGAAGTATGATATCTCCCACTTTGTTCTTCTGTTTCAAGATTTTTTATTTCTTTATTTGGAATCTCTTGAAATTCCCTATGAATTTTAGAACCTTTTATTTTCTGGAAAAAATATTGGAATGTTGATAAGTATTGCATGAGATCTGTAGAATCTGTTGAGTAGTACTGACAGCTTAACAATATTAAAATTTCCCACCTATGAACATGGATGTCTATTTCTTTATGTCTTATTTAATGTCTTTTGGCAATGTTTTCAGTATGCAAATCTTTCTTCTTCTAGGCTAAATTTATTTTTAATTAATCACTTTGATCCTATTTTAAATGGGATTGCTTTCTTAATTTTTTGAATTGTCATGTTGGTGTATAGAAATGCAACTGATTTTTAATTGTTGATTTTGTATCCTCCAAATTTGCTGAATTTGTTTATTTTTTCTATTTTTTGGTGAAATCTTTGATATTTCTATATTTAATATCTTGTCGTGTGTTGAGAGAATTAATTTCTTCATTTCCAATTTTAAATCCCTTTATTTCTTTCCCTTGTTTTATTACACTGGCTAGTATCTCTAATACTATGTTAAATGGAGGAGGGGAAAATGGGCATTACTGTCTTTTTTGTTATCTTAGGGAATAAGATTTCAGTCTTTCATCATTGAGTAGGATGTAGCTGTGGATTTTTCATGCATGGTTTTTATCATGTTGAGGAAGTTTTCTTCTATTCCTAATTTTTTAGTATTTTTTTTAACAGAAAAATTATTAAATTTGATCAAAGGATTTTTGTGAATCAATTGGATGACCATTTTTTTTCTTTGCTCTCTTAATGTGGTATATTATATTGATTGATTTTTCTATTTGGAATCTACAGGATGTAATCAACATTTATAGAATACCAAAAACATCAGAATACATATTTTCCTCAAGCTAACATGAAACATTCACCAAGATAGACCTCATTATGTATCATTAAACACACCTTAAAAATTGAAAGGAAAAGAAATGTTATAATGTATGTCTCAGACTAGAGTGAAATTAAACTAGAAATCAACAATGGAAAGATAGCTGTAAAGTCCTAAATTACCTGGATAGTAAACAACACACTTCTACGTTATAAATAGGTCAAATAAGTCTCAAGAGGGATTTTAAATGTATTCAATGAAATAAAAATAAAAATACAACTCATCAAAATTTGCAAAATGCAGTGAAATTTGAAGGACACTTGTAAGATACTTTTGTCATGATATATAATTTTATGGAGACCATAAACTCAATTTTGGGAAGGGGAATAGGAAGACACAAAGCAGCAGTTCCCAGGAAGGGAAATGATCCTAAAATTAAATTCATAAATGTTTTCCAAGCAAAGAACAAATCCAGGGTGTTGCCAGAAAACAAAAGAAAAAAGATGGAGGGGTCAAATATGAAATGAAGGACATGACTGAAGATTCTTTTCCTTAAACCTCAGAATCATTATGGTTGCATCCTTGGAGTATGACATAATCAGAAAAAGACTCTCTGAGGAATACAGTATGTATCATAGATGCTCTCAAACAATTGGGTTTCTGGAAAGTTTAAGGGAGTTTTTCCTCAGACTTATCAGCAAAAACCCAACGTAGAAATAGGGCTACATTGAAAGGATTTGTGGGTTCAGCATTGTTGAGCCTTGATGAAGCTCACCTCAGAAGGCTTAGAACAAATTGGAGGGTATTTGTGCTAATGAAGAGCTACAGGGGAACCTGTTGATCCTGCCCTGGCACTCCCATGCATGACTATACTTTCATACATTTTTCCTTACCACTTTATTCTCTTATCTGTTTTTACCCTTTGTTTTTGTTTCTTTTCTCATTTCTTCACCCCTTTTTGGACAGTTTTGTGTAAGTAATGGACAGAGGACAGGCCTTGGAGTCAGAGAGCTTGCATCTGAGACTAAGCTCTAGAACCAAGCTAAGTGACCTAGAATATGTTAAGTCTAATCTCTTCACTTGCATAAATGTAGGAATAATATCTAATTTACTGTGTGATCATGAGGATTAGAGATAGTAAGTGTACTTCCTTAACGGTAGAAAGTGTCCAATAACAGTGGCTGTTATATTGTTTTTATTACTGTTGCTACAATTTTGTTTATGTGGTTGATTTGGGTTCTTGGAGCAGCTGTTAGTAAACTCTACACTGAGTTTCTTTACTCTACATACTCTTTAATATGATTATTTTTATGAGGTTGATTTTGATAGCTGATATTGAACTCTCTTAGTCTCTTTACAGCAGAGTATCCATCCCAAGATGCTTTGAGTGCTGGCTTCTAGAAATGCTTACATGATCTCCCTTGAAAAATGCCTGGGAACTTGCATCCTCCTATGTCTCCACTTCTCTAAAGATTTCTTCTCAGAGGATTCAAGCAACAAATCATCTACAGGAATTGCCATCTTATGCTTTGCTTCTAACATACTAACATTAGAAAATTATTTTTTAATTTTTATTTTTAATACTACAAATATATCTTAGGCCTTCCACTAGCAACCAAAGATACAGCAAGCCCTCATTTAAAGAGAATGCTAATCTATACTGTATCAGTTTCCCCTTCCTGGCTCCACTTCTGGCACGATGGTGTGCAACTCAGAATCACTCCTCAAAAAACTGATGAAAACTATTTTTAAAACACATTTAAAAATAGTTGGCCTTATGAGCATACACAAATGGAAATGCCACTACAGATATACAGCAAATGAGGACACATTTACTCAAGAATATTTACTGAAGCTCCATAAAATGATGAGTCTTTAGTATTTGAAGATCCGCACTTTTCCCCTCTCCAATCATTGAGCTGGGAACTCCACCCAGACTTGTACAACCAAGAACACAAGTTTTTGACTCCCCCCAGGTCCTGGTTGGAGGGTTGTCTTCCTGGGAAGGACATGACATTAGCATTTCTCATACTGCCCCTAGATACTTGTTGCTGAGGCAAAGTTCTGTACTACTGCAGCCAACAGGTGGGGGCCCCATTCTTCCACCACGTTTCCTCTCATGAGACATAGGTTCTACCTTGGGCATGGTAGGACATTGAAGTCCCAATTGCTATTGACTCAGCTCATATGACAGGGGCTTGTGCCAAGGGAAACAAGCCAAGGACACCTGGGGCTCTTGCCATGTATCCACTGAGCACTTACTTCTTCAAACTGGGCTATCACTTAGAATTGACCTATTGTTCCTTACTCCAGCACCAGAGTTGTGGCTCAGAGATTTTCCCTGGAAGGAAAGGCAGACCATAGAACAGAGAGCTCAAATTATCTCCCCAAAGGAGCCAACTTTATTTGCAACAGCATATGAAGTTCAAATCTAAGTTTGCTTTCAAAAACAGTAGAAGTGTTGGTGAGAGGCAATGGGGAGGAGACTGATAAATTCATTGAAGATACAGGCTAAATGATAAGCCAACTAGTTGCTGGAGAAAAATAAGAAACCAGCTGCAAGAACTAGAGTCTGAATAAATTTCAAACTTTGACCATCAGGAACTGTCCCTTCATAGCAGCCTGTATTTGACTGGATTAGGGTGTAAATAATTTATTCTCCAGGGCATTGTTATGAACAATAGAGCTTTTAACCAGCAGTTAGTGGAGTTTCATAGGTTAGTGTGTTCAGGTAACTAGACAAACACTGCCTAAGCCCTGCTAAAACCTTGTTATCCCAAAGTGGCTGGGCATGTCCAAGGATGAATCCCTGAGGAAAAACATCAGAGGCTTTACCCTGTGTCTGTTTAGGGGATAGAGGAGGAAGAGAAGGGAATGGACAACACTAAAATAATCCAGTTAGTCTTTAAACAAGTAAACAAGCTAACAACAATGACAAGCACTGAAAGAGGGGAGAGATGAAGCCAGTCCCCAAAGTTGCTGCAATATCTAAAATGTTCATTTTCCAAAAAATATGAGACATGCAAAATAAGCAGGAAATTATGGCCTAGATACCAGAAGAATAGCAGGCAATAAAGCCACCTGCAGGAGAGACCAGATGTGAGAAAAGAAGCCATTATAAATATGTACAAAGAAACAAAGAAAACCATGATTTTAGAAGTAAAGCATGATGACAGTGTCACATCACATAGAGAACATTAATAAAGAGACAGAAATTATTAAAAATAACCAAATGGAAATTTTGGAACTGAAAGGAGCAATAACTGAAATTTAAAAATTCACTAGATGGAATCAATAATACACTTAAATGGGCAGAAAGTAAAAGTACTTAAGAATAGATCAATAGAAATTATGCAATCCAAGAACAGAGTGAAAAAAGAATGAAGAAAAAATGAGCAAGGCCTCAGAGAAATGTGGGACACTAATGTATACCAACAGACATGTAAAGGCAGCACCAGAAGAACAGAGAAGGGAAGGAGCAGAAAAATATTTGAAAAATTAGTGGCTAAAAACTTCCCATTTCCTAAAAAATTTAAATCTACATATCCAGGAGGTTCAACAAACTGCAAGTAGGATAAACTCAAAAAGACCCATGAATAGACACATAGTAAAAATGCCAAAGAAAATCTTGAAGGCAGCAAGAGGAAAATGACATCTTGCTTAAGAAAACTCGTATAAGATTAACAGTTGACTTATCATCAGAAACAATAGAGGGCTGAAGGCAATAGGATAACCTATTCTCAGCCCTCAAATTTTAAAAGCTCTTAATCAAGAATCATATATCCAGCAAAATTATCATTTAAAGTGAAGATGAAATAAAAAGACATTTGGAAAACAAAATCTGAAAGAATCTGCTGCCAGTAGACCTACCTTACAAGACATACTAAAGTTAGTCCTTCAGGCTGAAAGCAAGTGACCCAAGACAGTAATTTGAATACACACACACAAAAAACAAAGAACACTGATAAAGGTAATTATGCAATTATAAAGGAGTATAATTGCCTATTTCTTATCCTTTCTTATCTTGTTTAAAAATCATAAAGCAGTATACATTTAATTGTATTTGTGGGCATATAACATACAGAAATGTAATATATTTTCCAATAGCAGGGCAAAGAGGTTGGTGAGAACAAACCAACATTGGGTTAAGAATTGACTCCAGATGTTTCACTTGAATCCAAAGGAACAAATGCATAGAACCTGAAATGGAAAGAAGGCTAATATGAGAAAAATTATACATATAACAAAAATTGTGTTCTACACTGGAAACTGACACAACACTGGAAACTGACTATAACTCAATTTAAAAAAAAGAAAAATTATACGTATAAACTTGCTCTCTTTTCTCCTCTCAGCTTCTTTAAAAGACATAAAATTACATAAAGGAATAATAATTATAATGATGTACTGTCGGGCTTATAACATGCATAGAGATAATACCTATGACAAGAATACCACAGTAAGAAAGAAAAGAGAGTAGAGCTATATGGGAATGCTGTTTCTACATTCTCTGAAATTGCTGGTGTAATTGTGAAACTGTTTTTGATAAGACATATATGGTAAGGCCTAAAGCAATCACTAAGTAAATAACTAAAAATATATAGCAAGAAAATCATTAAAGAAGTTAAAAAGTAATATTAGAAAATATTCAATTAATGAAAAAGAAAACAGTAATGCCAAAAAAAGACTTGTGGTGTAGAGAAAATAATAACTTAAATGAGAAATGTAAATCCTATTGTTTTGCTTAGTTTTGTTTTTATGAACTCTGGATACAAGTCCCTTATCAGATATATTATTTGTGAATATTTTCTACCATTTTGTGGGTTGTCTTTTCATTTTCTTAACATTACTTTTTCAATTAATGCTATGTCTCTCTCTCTCTCTTTTTTTTTTTTTACTTAAAATGAATCAGAGCAAACACAACATGTGTACAAATCTATAGATAAAGCTGCTCTGGAAAAAATGCATAAATACATGGCAAAGAAATGAGACTTGGCATTTTAATGCTGATCATGCCATCCTCAGTGCCATAACACCAAATCTGTGCTTGCAACACAGTAAACTATGTGTATCTGCTATACCCTACTTCTCAAATCCAGGACTTATGAACTCAAATCAGAATTTCCCATCAAAAACTCAAACTTGAATTCCTGTACTAGGAATGTCTCCAGTAGAGAGCACTAATGTTTTTTGAATATTCGGTGTAAGTAGCTTTAATTGAGATAAGGCCTAGGAAGGAGTTACAACCATTTCCCATTCCCATATATCTGGGTACACAAGACATAGGCATTTATTCCATATCTATTAACAGTTTACAGAGCACCCACTGTCCCCAGGCACCACATTAGGCCTTGGGATCCTGAGGAGGAAAAGATACACTATTAACCTCAAGGAATTTGGCCTAGTGAAGAAGACTGTCTCAATCCCCTAATAACATCTCCTTGCATCAATCAAGGAAAGCATTTACTAATCATGCACTTTCCTATCACAAACTACATACATATATGTAGAAAAGCACATGGACTGTAAGCATTTGCAAACAGTAGGTTCAGGAGGGCCTTAGAGAAAATCTAGTCAAAATCTTTCATTTTATACCTGGAAACTTTAAACCCAGAGTGGATAAATGACTTACCCACGATCACGATAAGAACTAAGATTAATATGGCACTTCCTATACGCCTAGAACTGCTCTAACAGTATTATTTATTTAATCCTCACCACAAATCATTTTTGAAATATAAAACTAAGGCACAGAGAAATTAATTAACAACAAAAATCAAACAGCTCACAAAGGCAAAGTCAGGATTTGAATCTAAGTAGTCTTGCTCCAGAATCCATACTTTTAGTCACCATGCTATATTTAAGTAGCTATGTCTAAAGACAGTCATGATTTTCTGACTCATGTTTTTACACTGTCTTGTTATTTTATACTGTCAGGGATTCCAGCATCTCTAGAAACCATTGGTCAAAAATTATCAAAGAAATCTCAAGATATTATGGTACTTCAAAGTCACAAGATCCTCGATTTGGGGAAAATGGCTCAATTCAACGTGGATGTATATGTTACCAGAAGGTGAAGATGAAGACATGCACAGACATGAGAAATATAGTAAGTAATCTTATAAGTATTCTTTTATCTTACTTTGACAAATGTTGCCACTTGTGTCTCATTTCCTTGTTTTCCTGAATCACTTCCATGTACTCCTTCTCACTTCCAAATCCCAGTCTTTAAGTGTGTTGATTCTTCAATCAAATAAGAACATGTTAATGTAGACAGAGCTAGGGATTAAATCTTGAGAGGACCCTGCAGTATACAAGATAGAGAAAATGTGCATTTCAGAAGCCTCAGACTTCACTTCACCCATTCATTTATTATCTAACAAATATTTATTGGCTGCCTGCCATATGCACAACAATGCACTGGGTTCTGGGGATGTGCTAGTCTATGTGATGGATGTGACCCTTACCCTCCTGAGGTCTACAGTCTTACAGCATTCCTCCAGAGTAAGTTAGGGATCCATAGTTAAGCACTTGTCAATTCTCAACCTGTTGGGCCTCTGAATGATGCCTGAGCTACAGGAGGATGAACAGAATGACTCAGCAAGACTGGGGACTGCTAAGAGATGCTGTCACTCTCAGGTGTGCAGACTACAGAGGAGTGAGCATGTTATTTTGAAATGACAGTAATACACTGTTTGAGTGATATGCATGAACTATAAAATAGTTTATAAATAGAAATTATTTGCATTATGATTATGTTTTGTCAGAATGCACACATTATTTTTTTGTGTGTTTGTGTCCTTGAGGACCCTGAAGAACAAAATTTTGTATCTGATTATTGAATTGGTTAAGTAAATTTAGCAAATCCAGGCATTTTATTTGATAATCAAGTTCACTCAAAGATGAAGGTAAAATTATAAAATTTACACCCACTTACATATTTGTTTCATCCTTTAGTATGCTTCCCCCCTCATTTTTACTTGTAATCAATCTGTCTGTAACTCCCCCAGTTACACAGAGGCCTTTACCAGACACAAAAAGCTATTCTGCTCACAAAAACAACAGGCTTCCTTAAGCCTTAAGTTTTTTTTTTTTTTTTTTAATTTGCCCTTTAGGTCTCAATTTCTCTGAGAAATCTGGGAAGTCCTCTCCATTTTAGCCCACTCTTTCATCTACCAATATAAGACCCAACTACTTTTGCCCTTCAATTTTGTAATGAGATAAAGGACGCCTGATTTATTATCATACTGCTCTTTTTCATAAGGTGACCTGGTTACATTCAGCTATTATAAAGCATATTTGAGTCATAGGCTCTGAACCATGTCAATATCCTGTACTAGGAGATTTTAATCAGCCCTGAATTTGCTCATATATCCAGCTACATATTTGCCTCTATTTTTTTTTTAAACTATAAGTTTCTTGAGGGCACATGTTTATTTGTTTTTAAATCCTCCAAAAACAATTTGGTGGAGAGACTGAATTGGAGATAAAGAAGTTAGCAGAGATAAATTAGTAGAATAAGTGGATAATTGGAAGGTGTGCCTGCATTTGGATACATAGGATTCAGGAGACAAAGACAAAGAGAACTGTGGTGTGGGGACACACTGGGGTTTGGTTAGTTAGTCCCCACTGATTTATCATGTCCAGCCTAACGGTCCCTGGAGGAATGCTTGGAGAATTGTGGACCCCAGGAGGGCAAAGGCCACATCCATCAAATGGACCAATGTATCCTCAGAAACCAGTCCAGTGTTTTGCCCACAGTAGGCATAGAAAAAACATTTGTTGGATGATAAATGAGTGGTAAGATGAAACGAAGTCTGAGATATCTGGAACATGAAATATTCCTATCTTCTTTTCTGATATAGTCCAGGATAGTTACATTAAACACATAGAAAACAGAAACTCCTGCCTAGACTGTTAGTGGCTTGCCCCAGATCTCACTGCCAGAAGAGCCACCAGCAGAAGCCAAGATACCAATTCTCATACACTTTCTGACTCATATCTCTTTTCCTCTATTTCTAAAATGTTCTGAATCTTGTTCTTTTACAATTTATATTGATTCTTAAAAATTCTTAACAAACTATATTTATGTGTGTATATATACATACATACACACACACACACACATACATATGCATACATATTATGTCCTAGTCTTAGAGAATCAGTTAAGGTTAGAATTGAAGTTCAGTATTAAATGTGTATTACAATTAACAGATAGCCTAATATTAGGCCAAGAAACACATATGCACAAATACATACACACAAAGTCATTGAGGAAAAAAAGATGGGAGGGGCATGGAATCAAGGCCTAGCTGGTATTAGACCTGGGTTACTTCAAATGAAAGAAATGAAAAAGTTGACTATGAGGAACCTCAGAAACCAGCTGTTTTCACAGTATCAGGAAAACTTTTGCCCAGATTTCAACATGGTCCAGGGAACACAGATTGAATTCTTACAGGGATCCCAGCAAGCACTGTCTCAGTCACTAGCAGAACCCATCAGGGCTTTTTTTATATCACTTCACAGGAGCTAAGGAGCACTAACTCTGCTTTAATTCTAAGCTTTCAGCCTGGCTTCACTTGCAAATATTTTCTTAGAAGTCTTCATTTTATGGATGGGAAAGAGACAATAGTCAATAACTGGCTGGCTCCTGTGTGGCAGATTCCAATATGGGACCCAGATGACAGTACATATTCTTTAAATGGGATGCATGGGAAACTTTCAAAGAAATATTTGGACATCTTCCAAGAAGACAGATTAGCTGGAGATGGCGGGCATCCTGCTGCAGGGAATCGTGTTTTCCCCTTGAAGGAGAGCCTGGAAGATCACCTTCCTAACACTTGTCATAAAAGGAAGGGATGTCATATAGTTAAGGCAGAGGGTCAATCAGCATAGTGGGGTGAGAACACAGAGTAATTGGTAGTGAATATTTAAGACTGGGACCATGATAAGGGATCAGCTCACACAGAAGTGCACAGCTGGCCTTGCACAATTACAGTTTCTAGTCAACCGACCTTATTCCAAAAACACTTGCAATGTCGACCTCATCCTGTCCTTGGACTTCTCACCACTGAGCTCATTCTCAGGGGTCATTCTCAGAATTTCTCCCAGGCCCGAGGAGAGCTCACGTTAAAACTCTGCAACCAGGAGATTGAAAAGGTCAGGAAAACATGGTGAAGTCTTTGATCAAAAATAAATAAAAATTCTTCATCAATGACAATATGCTCAATCATACACAGTTGAACCACCAGGATGACTTTCTGAGAATGCAAAGCCATGAATGCCTTCTCACTTTTGTTCTTTTCTTCTGACCTGATGTCTCAGTAGGACTAACAAACTTGAACCCTGGTGTTGAGAAAATATTGCAAAGTAGTATTTCAATTGAGCACTGTAAAGCTAGCCAAACTTTCCCAGACCCATGTTCCTATGCTCCTCCTTCAACCCTGCGTGGCCCACCAACCTCTCCTCCCCTTTCAGGTGCTGCATGCTTCCCCTGTAGATTACATACCTCTGAGAAAAGGAATAATGATTCCTGTTTACCTTCGTATTCTGCCTCACCTCTCCAGAACTCCAGTGCTTTCTTTTATACACTGTAGAATTTCAATGTTTTAATAAATTGAAAGAAATAGAGAATTTTCCATTATCAGAAATAATTTTATAATACAGAATTGGAAAATAACTGTTAATACTGGATAATATTCTGTCTTCCATTAATCATAAAAATTTTCTCATGACACAGAGAAATCTGAACTCTTATCAAGGCAGCCACATGGAGCAGAGATGATGACACTCAGAGTCTCTCTTTTTTTAATTTTTTTTTTTTATTTTTTGGTTTGGTTTGGGTTTTATTGTTTTGTTTTGTTTTTCAGGGAATCAACTCAGAAAGGCCCTGCCAAACCTAGGAGTGAGTTGATTGCTCCATGTAGGTCATGCAGTTCAATAACACAATTTGTAGTGATCCTTTCATTTCTGTTATTTGTGACTCTGCTTGTGCCATTGGGCAGAGGAACCGGCCACATTGCTGCTCACAGTCATCTCCTTTATCATATGAATGTGAGGAGCCTACCACTAGATATGTCCCCAAACCAATGGGATGCTGTAGAAAACAGAGTATTTCTATGTCTTTTTCTTCTGGATTTTCTCAGGTTACCAGAAAGAGATTGACTGAGCCCTGAGGGTGGATTGGTCATTTTAAGACAATATTTGGGGCAGATAAGGCAAACATATAGAATTTAGGTCTTTCTAAATTTTACTTCTCTTTCATGAGTCTCTTTCTGATTATTATCACCTGCACTGATCCATCTATTCATGTAAGTAGTACTTGGTTGTTTTCTATGTGTTCACCTAAGTTCTGAGCTGTTTGAGGTCAGAAACCAATATTGATGATTTTTGATATTGTTCTTGATATCTAGCATACTGATGGGCACAGAATGAGTGCTTAATAATTATGATGAGACTTCTAAACACAATTTTACACTTTGACAAATTTGGCTGTGGAAATAGTGACTGAGTCTTTTAGAATTTTCTATGAACAGAATAATAAATGTATATAGGAAATTTATAAAATATAGATGGGAAATAAAATACAGCAGCATCTTTCAGAGACACAACTTCTCTTTCCTTTCTCTTTCCAGATCCATGCAGGTGACAGATCTTTCTCTGTCCACCTCTGATGGAGACTATATTCTTTACTGTCCAGTAGCATATTCCCTTTGATTGTCTCTTAGGTATGCAGAATTGCGAGCATATTCGAACTTTCCTTCTTTCCTTCTGTCAAATTCTTGTCAGCAGTTTTACACACACACACACACTCTTCCCCCACCACCAATCTTTTGCAGATTATAATCAGGAGTTCTTCAGGCTTCTGCCTAAGA
Source organism: Camelus bactrianus (assembly GCF_048773025.1). Taxonomy (NCBI): domain Eukaryota; kingdom Metazoa; phylum Chordata; class Mammalia; order Artiodactyla; family Camelidae; genus Camelus; species Camelus bactrianus. The sequence continues at coordinate 112,479,479 of NC_133544.1, read as the reverse complement.
GGGTGGACTTTGCAGACTGGTGGGCCTGGGTTTGAACCTTACATGATCACTTTGGATAAGTTTCTGGATTAGTTAAAATTAGCTGCCAGTTACAGAGACTGCAAAGAACAGTGGCATAAACAAAGTGATGTTTGTTTCTATTTCACATTAAAAAAATTTCTAGAGAGACAATCCAGAACTGGTATTATGATTTCACAAATCTCCTGAGGCTTAGGCTGGTTCCACTTTTTAGGTTTGCTAAACATCAGATGAGGTCCTCAATCTCATAGCCCTAGATGGAGCTTTATCCATCACATGCAATGTAGAAAGGAGGAAGGAAGGAAGGGAAGGAGACTGAGGAAGGCAAGCATCTATGATCTCTTAAGGAAATTTCCCAGAGGCTGTCATACACTTCCTGTTACATTTCATTGACCAGAATTTAGTATTGTGACCTCACTAAGCTGGAATAGAGACTGGGGAATGTTGTCCTTATTCCAGACAATACTCAGCTGAAATGTGGGCGGTTCACATCCTTAGAAAGAAAGGGGGAAAGGAGCATCGGAGTAGCCAAATACCAGTTACTCTATACCACTTTTTTCTTGACTGTTATTACCCATCTCACAGGAGTCTTAGGATTAAAATAAATGTTACTATGAAAGCATCTAATACAGTATCTAGCATAAAACAAGCTTTCGGTTAATGTTAGTTAATATCCCTCCTTATTCCTTTTTTGTGAATTTTCTCATTTCCCTGATAACCCATCATTGGCATCCAAATTCTATTTTAAATACTTGCCCCAGTTGATGGTACTAAGCTGTAGTCTTGTACCTTTTCATAAGAGGGAGCAACAAATACATTATTATTCAATGTCAGCATTAATTTTTTAGCTTAAAGTTTGGCTTAGATTTAAGACATAGCTCTTGGAATCAAATAGACCTAGATGTGAATCCTGGTTCTGCCACTTAGTCAGTGTCTAACCCCAGCCTCTTGCTCCCTCCATTTCCTCATCTGTGACCTGGGGTAAGATTCAGATATGAGGATTAAATGAAAATAATAGAGAGAGAGCACCTGACAAAGTAAGTGGTAGTTTTTCTTATCTTTTTAAATTTGGCCTAATCTGGGTGAACCTTTTTGAAAATGAACTCTTATTCCATTAAAAAAAAAAAGTTTTAAAATTGGTCATCTCCATACATATACAAATGAGTGTTGTTAAATTGTTAGTCAAACCTTTTGATAATTGTCTCCAAAATCAGTTTAAACCCAAATAGCAGCAAAGTCTTTCTTGTGTTTTTTTTTTAAAGAAAAAAACAGCATAGCTGAGCCTTAACCTTATTTAGCCTTGATTTGAATGATTTTTGGCAGATCCACACTTAGAAGCAGAAACACTTCCACCAATGAGTATATTTCATAGCATCTTTCCCCCAGTGGCTAGTTGTTAAGCCCCTACTGTGTCCCAGAAGCTGTGCTAGTTTCTGGAGACATATTGGTAAGCAGAAATGCACATGGTCCCTGCTGCTGTGGAAGTCGCAGTTACTGAGGGAGACAGGTGAATCAATCACTGAAAATAAATGAAAAATTGCCATTATTAAAGTTGTTAGGAAGGAGACATACCGGTGCTGTGAAAGTATGTGTGAACATCTTATGATCCAAGGTTGAATGGTGATTTTAGGAACAAAAAATTGACCAGTCAGTTGAAGTAAAGAGATGTTATGAGCATATGGTTTGAAATGAGCTCAGACACAAGGTGAGCCTGCCCTTGGCATGGATCAAAACATGCCACAGTCTCCAGCACCACTCCAAAGAATGCATTTCATGGTTTGTGGCTCTATTTAAAATAAGTGCCCGTGATATATAACTTCTCAATGTGATACTCTGAAAGGGGCTACATAACTTAGGAATAATCTAATTATTTCATAATGTATTCATGCTATATTGATAAATATTAAATTCACATACTTTTTTTTTTTGATACACCAAGCAGAGATATCTGAGAAAATTGGCTGTAAAGTAGGATCTTTTCAGAGAGGGTCAGAGTGTTGATCTGCATTTCCTGTAGTGAGAATTTGAATTTGAAGCCATTTGGCTGAATGGGGTGGCATAAGAAACACTGTTGGCAGAAGAATAGGTAGCCCACAAAGTAGCAGTGGAGGATGACCACAGGATGAGAGGTGTGAGCAGTGTGTTCCAGAGAGCAGGCAGGACTGTGCTTGGGATGGCCCATCTCAGAGCCAGCAGGCAGCCCCAATGTCCCATCTCTCCAAGGCATTCCAGGTTCACATAGACAAGAACCCAGCTTGGCACCTTGGCAGTGGGGTACCATTTCTCCTTGTCCTGTCCAGCTGAGCTAACGGGGCATCCTTTGGGGAAAATGTTGCCTCTCTGGTCTCTTTTAGGGGTTTGGAAGTTGGCTGGGAGGCTCTGTTCCCATGTAACATGTTAGGGCATAACTGATCCTCGGGGGAAGAGCTGGCTGCCATCAGACTGTAGGTGGTTTCTTGTTCTGAGCTGATAAATTTAAGATGAATTCCATTCATCTAAAGATTTTTAAGTTCATCTCTGTAGGCAAACCTAAATGAGTTTTAGTTAAATGAGGTACCAAAATAGGCAACTGAGCAAGGGCTTGTCTTCCAAAAGCATTTATGAGTCATGATGCAGTTTCTAGAGGCATAGTGTTGTGCACGGTGGGCAGGTTCCCAGCCCTCCCCAAGAGTATTTGTACTAAGGCGTCACAAGCCTTTCACTTTCACCTTCCCAGGAATGCCATTGGAACTAGGAATTTCCCCAGCTCTTCAATTGCTCTGTAATTGGAATTCCTCCCTCAGGGTGCAGCAAACTTGTTTCGACCTCAGGGACTTCTCAATTGCTGTTCTCTGCCTAGAAAATTCTTCCCCTAAGAATCTGAATGACTGCTTCCTTCTCAATGGAAGGTCAGATCCAGAGTGACCTCAGGGATACTTTCCCTAATATCTAGATAAAGTACCACTGCCTGCTACCATCATAGTCCTTCAGACCTGGGTTCATTGCTTGCTGACTTGTTCATATTCTGTTCCCCCCAACACAAACACAAGAATATAAGTTCTGTGAAAGCATGGTTCTTGTCTCCCTTGTTTACCTGTTCTTAAGCCTGGTAGAGAGTAAACTTCCCAACCTGCTGCATGTGATAGTAGGCAAAAAGTTTACCCCTTTGGACATAAAATAGGGATAACATCACCTGTGCTTCCTGCCTCATAGAAAAACTGAGGACCTGGAGTTAGGGTGCCGAAGATACTTTCTCTCCCAGAAACTTGTGACTAATTTTTTGATTCCATATATATCAATACCATTTACCCAATTACATAACCCCAAAAGTCTTAGAACACATTTTGTGCTTGTCTTTGCTTTGCTCCCCACTAAACTACTCCTTAAACAATAGTAATCAGTTTGTCCAGAGGCCATATCCTAAAGGTCCCTCCCTTCAGCACCCTTCCTTCACAGCTTCTTGATTGCCTTGAGTCTTTCCAGGACCACTGATAATTGTCTTCCAACCAGCAGTTCAGTTTGTATTCTTTCCCCTCTTCCACCTCCCAAATTTGTCATCCACACTGCAGGAAAATAATTGTTGTGGAAGGCAAATTCCACACCAATACTGCTTAGTTTAATAATCATGTAATGACTTGCTTTGCCACAGGATCATGTCCAAATACCTTGAAGAACCATGTAAGGCAGTCTTCCTCTGTGTGCTTCTGCAACTCTCCAGCTTCACCACTTGCCCTTCTGTCATTTCTAAATCATCAGTGCACACAACATGGACAGAATGTGCACAGTCATGTGCCATATGCACCAACCATCCCAAACTGTTTGCAGTGCAGAGAGGAAGGATTCCAGGTGGCTTCACTCCCCTCTATCTGTGGTGTTCACATTGCCTTGTCAAACACCTGCCCATCTTTTAAGAGTCAGTTCAAGTGTACCTATTCTTAAAGAACATTCTAAACACTTGCCCTCTGCCCACCACTTCCAAGAGCTCCTCATTTCTTCCTCTGCACTGCCTCTGAGCCTTGTAGTATGCCTATTATAATACCCATGCCAGAGATCATCTCTGCCTCCTCAGTGCTCCTTCATGGTCAAGTTATTTGATTCATCTCCTGAGCTTCCTGGGCCAGGCATTATACTTGGCATGTTAATCAGTATCTGGAAAAGAACAAAACAACCAAATTCAGTGTACTCATTATCTAGTAGAGGGCTTCATTCAATAACATACTTTTGACTGATATTTGAAAAATTGAAAAATCTCTTTGAAGGTTAGAGTTAGGAAGAAGGGATATTGTACTTATGCTGTTAATAGATATCAGTTGAATGGCCAAAATATTTTGTCAATGAGCTAGTGTTAAATGAACATTTACTGTGTTCAGAGTTCTGGATGTGGCCAATTGCAGGGGATGCTTGAAATAGCTTTTGGACATTTCTGAAATGACTCTGGCTTTATCATTTCACTGGGTCAAAATGTTAAGTGGTCAGCACAGGTTCTCAGGTTCCAGGCAGTTTAGAACATAGTGCCTGAATGTTTTTTCATCCACTACCCTCTTAAAGGATTTTGAAACACTGTGTCCTTTCCTCATCCATTTAAAAAGATAATATGTAAAAATTTTACCTTGACTTTATATCATTATAAAAGATGGTGCTTCTTACATTATAAATATTGATTTACAAAAACCACTCTCTTTAATGTACACAACGGAAGCTAAATTAAATACCAAAGTGATTTTGTATCTACCATGTCATCCATATAAAAAAAAAACCACACATTATAAACAAACTGTTCTAGAAAAGCCAGGAATTTTACATAATTGTTTCCCTTGCAGAACTCATTTCATTCCTCTTCTCCTATAAAACTTAATCCCCATATAACATTCTTGTGTTTGATATATTTTCTTGATTACAAGTGTATTCTTAGCTCACTCTCATCCATGTACACTCACCCCTTGGCTCAGGACACATGCTGGACATTGGTTGAACATCAATTTCACCTTTTCTCTCTCTTACTTCAAGAGACAGAAAAGGTCCTCACAAAATTGGGAAGGAGGAAAAAGAAAAGTAGAAAAGGAAATCAGTGCAGGACCTGACTTTTGGTGAGGGAGCCAAAAAGGGGAAAACACTCTTTTACTGGGACACACACAGAGAGATCAGTTGGGATTGAAGGAGATCCAATGAGGGTGAGAGGAGTGCACAGCAGATGCCTGGCTGACAGAACTGAAAGAAACCAGCACAAAATATCCCTGTAATCAATCCCCAGACCTTGAGTTGAGCTGTTGATGCTGAGCTAGGAATGTCTGCTGAAGCTGAGGGAGAGGGCTGAGGCTGATGGCACAGACTGAGTCTCATGGGGTTGGAGTGTGTTGTTTTCTTTGATTGGTAGTGTCTATGGAACAGAACTGCCTGGGACCTGAATTCAAATAGCAACATTGCTGATGCACATGGTGTGGATTATCTAGGTATCTCATGGACATATTCACTATCTCTGCAGGTCCAGGGCCCAATTTGGCATTTTTGCAATAGAAGAGAAGCACGGTTCTATCAGAATCATCATAATTTTGGTCTGAGAGACCCAGGGGAAGTTCGGGTTGAAATCAGAATCCATGGCCAAAGAACCTGCATATTTCATAGGCACAACTGTGATTTTTATTGGGTCCAAGGCAGAGGGTGTGGATATGCTCTGTGGTTGTCTTGGTGGTCCCATGCCACAAGGAAGAGAGAGCCAAGAGCAGAGATCTGGGTGCACAGAAGGGGAAGTTGAAGCCTTTCCATCAGCCTTGTCTACTACATGAAAATGTGACAATAGGGATGGCACTGACCTGATACTGCACTGAGGACCCAGCTGGGGGACTGAAGGATCATTACAGGAGGCCCTAGTGCATGACATCTTTAGATTTGTTTCCACTGGTGTTTCTGTGTAGAATTTGGACATTCCCATGGCAATAGAAAGGGCAAAGGAACTGTTATGAGTGTGTATTGGAAACATTCCAACACCACATACCACAGCCTGCACCCCAGAAATGGTTTGGAAGTCTCAATTCCAATAAAAGGAGAAGCCCTAGCCACTCTCCAATCTGTGATAAACACCTAATCAAAATGAGGCTCTGTTAAACAACAAAAGTAGATTGTGTTCACCACAACAAAAACCACATTGACAATCATAGAAATAACAGGCAATGCACTCACAAGAATGACATGGCACCACACCATACCAAAAACAGATCTCACAGCAATATCATGGAAATGTGCGCAGCCAACATAGGAAATCTTCCACTTAAAAAAAGCCCTTCAAGTCTACAACAGATAACTGACAATCTTTAACCCATAAAGATAGAGAGCTATAATAAAATGAAAAAGAAGAACCATTCCCAGACCCAACCTCCAACACACTTGGAAACTGAACAAAAAATAAATTAAAAAAAAGGCAGCATGTGAACATCCTTATCTACAGAACAGACTGAAATAAAAATTAGATTATGACTACTTCTTAAAAAAAGTTTTAGTTTTCTAAAATGTCTGAATTTTCAAAGCCACATTTTATATTCTCCACCACCTTTTTCTTGTCAATGAGCCTGAGTAAGGTGTTCACTCAGTGACCAAGAAGATCTCAGGTGTTGTCAGCAGGACCTAAAGCAAGCCTCCTCCTACTTGCTTCATCAAAAGAAAATCGACCTATAGTTCCTGCCACTGAGCCAAGAAAACAGGCAGTGAAAACACATTCAGTGTTGTTAATCATCAGAGAAATGCAAATTAAAACCACAGTGAGATATTACCTCGTGTCTACCAGGATGGCTATCATCAAAAAGACCACAAAACCACAAACATTCAGCAACAATGTGGAGAAAATTGAACCCATATACACTGTTGGTGTATAGTTTATACAGAGACTAGTGTGTGAGAGCTGAGTCCTGGAGGCCTGTGATTTATCCAGGAGGTCAAGTCATTGCAGGCAGCATGTGCTGCTTGAAGCCAGTTTTCAGCCCTGGCTGTCCATGCGCATCAGTCTCCTCAGGAGCTGAGTCCCCCAAAATCACAAACCCCCACCCAGAGATTCTGATATAATTGGCCCAGGCATCCTGATTTGAAAAGCTTCCCACTTGATTCAATGTGTAGTCACATTGAGAGACACTGTGAGCAACTAGTTCACTCTGGGTTTAGTCAGTATAATTTATACACCCAAACTAGGAAAAGAAGGAACAATAGAAATGCAAACTATTACAACCACAATGGAAAACAGGACGGTGGCTTCTCAAAAAACTAAAAATAGAACTAATATATGATCTAGCAACTCCACTTCTGGGTATTCATCCAAAGAAAATGAAAACATTAACCTAAAAATATATATGAACCCCAATGTTCATGGTAACCTTATTTACAATTGCCAAGATATGGAAGCAAACTAAGTGTCCATCAACAGATGACTGGATAAAGAAGTTGTGGTATATATAAAATGGAATATTACTGAGCCATAAAAAAGAACGAAATGTTGCCATCTGCAACAATATAGATGGACTTGGGGAGTATTATGCTGAGTGAAATAAGTCAGACAGAAAAAAAAAATACTGTAGAATATCACTTATATATGAACTCTGAAAAAGAAAACTAGTGAACATAACAACAACAACAACAACAAGAAAAAACAGACTCACAGGTATGGAGAGCAAACTAATGGGTATCCATGGAGACAGGGAAGAGGGGAGGGCAAGAGTGGGATAGGGAATTAAGAGGTACAAACTACTACTTATACAATAAATAAGCTACAAGGATATGTTATACAGCACAGGGAATATAGCTGATATCTTATAATAACTATAAATGGAGTATAACCTTTAAAAACTGCAACCTGGAACTTATATAATATTGTACATCAACCCTACCTCAATTAGAAAAACGTCGAAGACCAGTTTGCCCCATGTGACCCAGGTCCCTCCAGTTTTGCCTCCTTTTCCTATCTGTAGGGCTCAGTGTCATCATCTGTTAAATAAGGTACTCAGGCTAGAAGGCCAGCTCTACGTCAAGAATCGTATAAATCTATTGAAAGCAAACTAAATGATCAAATGAGAAAACTCAACCCCAGCATGAGCAATCCTTACTGCTGGTAGAAGTTCCATCTCCACCATGTTGAAATGAGGACTAGATAGTGCACACTTGTTCCTTGCTTTCATGGACAGGAAGACACAGCTGATGTTATGTGAAATTTAAGAAGTAGGGAGAACAAGCCACATACTGCACTAAACTTAATACTCTCATCTGCCTTTGCTTTCCCTTCCTTGCACATTTACTGGAGGTGAGATGTGTTTAATTAAGGTTATATACCAATAAAAACCAAATTATTATTTGCTTTTACCCATCAAATTTGTCTATATTAAAAATGTTTTCCAATAATAAAAATAACATTTATTAACCATAAAATTTCAAATAATTTTAAAGCACAAAGAGTAGAAAGTAAGAGTTATCCATCTCTTGCCCAGATATATTTTATTTCCTTTAAGGAGTTTAACACATATCATTCAATACCTTTTCTTATATATATATATACATACATAAAGTATATTTTAAATAAAATGAAATAATACTATGTGTAAATTTTACAACTTGCTTTTTCATTTGACAATATATACTGTAGACATCTTTTCATTTGAATTTACATTGCTTTACCTCATTCTTTTTAAAGGCTGAATAGTATTCTACTGTCCAGATGAAATAAACTGTATTAAGCCCTCCCTACTGAGCCTGGTCCTCTCCCCCCTAAGGTGCAGGCCCCTGCATCTGTGAAGGGGAGACGTTGTCTTGGGGGAAGAGCAGGATGTGCAGACAGAGGTGAGCAGGCAGGGAAGCAGGGCCAGCTGACTGCCACTTTCTGCCCCTCCCCTCTGGCTTTCAGCAACACTTCTTTCATCCTACAGTTACATGAACTGCCTTTTTCTCCTTTCAAGTTTCAAAATTCCCTGCACTCAAAGAATTTTGGAGAAACATTACATGAGCATTTTCTGATTGTTCATTTCAGATTCCTCCTTCTCTCTGACAACAACACATCTGGCACTAATCTAAATACTCATGAAGCAAGACCAGCAAACTCACAGAAAGCAAGAGGGGAAGGACCCCCTTGATCTTTCAGTCAACATGGAAGGTTAAAATTGTCCAATTTAAAAATACAGCTGGGCAGATAAGAATAAGAGATACTAGAATATTTAAATCAAATACTTCTGGCTAACTGAGTTATATTGCCAAGCATTTAAGTCACCCTCACTCCAAGAAAAATATTTTACCAGGAATCAGGCCCTTAACAAATCCTATAAAACAGAAGTCAAATAGGGCTATCTGCAGACTGATGGTAAGGGTGTATTATTCTCAGAATGCTGGGCCTTTAATTTCAGAATGAAATCCAAGCATGTTACCCAAGCAGCTTATACCTTATATAGCAGATGGTGGACATCAATGGGACAGTTCTGTGTTACTTTGTCAACAACATCTGAGATGGATTGCATAAAATCCAGGTTGGTGAACAGAATTTTGTACAGATATAAAAGAAACAATACACATTTCTCTCAACAACTTTTTTAAAATGTAACTTTAGCAAATACAGAATTCACTATGCCTTTTAAACCATCACATTGGAATGAATGTGTCAAATTAATCCAAGTGACTCTGTGCATGGAGTGATGGTGACATGTCCCTTCAAGAGATGAAATGTGTGGGTTTAGAGAGGGAAAAGAAATCAAACAGTAACAAAGACAGACCAGCCCTGCGTTAGAATACACAGTGACTCAAACTTTATATGAGATTGTAAAATGCAAGTGCTCAGTGTATGTGGCATGTAATGAAAAATATTGTAGATAATGAGCATGTGATGTATAGACACTAATGTCATGAAAAAGTTAGCCAGGATATAAGAAAAAACCTAGTCAGTGACTCACACTGTAAATCTGAGCTAGAAGACTGGGAATGGGGAATGGAGGTGGCTTCTAGGTGAAACAATCAATATGGTAATAACCATGTTATTAACTAAAAAATCTTACATTCAATTCCATAAGTGAAATAAGCTAAAGTATAAGTAATTCAATTACAAAATTCTTAAAAATGCTTTAAAAATCATGAAAAGTGTCAATGTGCTCGAGGGAAGAAGAAGGTGCCATGCAGCTGTACACTGGACTTTGCTGGTTTATGTCTATTTTAACTGAAGACTCTCACGAGCGAATGAGTGCCGTGATATCAGGTACTGTCAGACATACATTGTGTGCCATTTCCTTGAACAATCATACACATCGAAGAACAGGCAGTGGTTTGTGTTTACCTATTAAATGTAAACTGAATGAGGCAGAAAAATATACCAAAATACAAATAAAGTCCATTTTACTTAAACCTTAAAATATTGCCTCTTAGTTACTGCTTTTACAAACGCAGTAATAATTCTTTGTGACTACTTGCTAAACTGATGATACCTTTAATTCTTCTTTCCAAGGCTGTCCTCAGACAGAAGCTTTATCTAACTTGCAGCAGGGAACACAGCAGGACCAGCTGTACTGGGTTAAATGTTGGACTGGGGATGGATCGTCATGTGTGATGGGAAGGTTATATGTACGCTATCGTACTCTTATACAGAGGCAAATTCCAATCAATCCTCGAGATTAACTAGTTTTCATATCAGTAGGAGATGAATTTCAAATCCATTCTCTTCTATTGCTCTTAAAGCTTCTTCCTAACCACTCTTGGTTTAACCAACCATTAACTGTTTAACAGATAGCCAGACCCAAAGTGGAGCATGATGAAACACCCAGTCAAGTGCGTGGGCCATGCAGGAGCCAGAGCAGCCACTGAAGCTGCAGCCTACACTCACAAGGTCCTCCCTGAAAGGTGGCCACCTCGCTTGGGAGCCCAACGGGGAGCCACTCTTGCACACACGAGGTTACAGCATTGCTCCACACACGTCATTCTCTGCACACTCAGAAAGCAAATGTCTTACCTCTGGGTGAAAGAAAATTTCAGGGCCTGGGAAACTTTCCTAGCCAACATCGATAATGAATTTCTTCTGGCTTATGGCATTGTTCCCTGTTTGCTGTTTGATCCACTTCCGCTGATCCACGTCATACTTGGCAAACTTCTTGACTATATTGGGGCAAATGTGACAGTACTTCTCCTGCAGACACACACACACAGATGTCACCAGGCATTAGCGGCCACCCAGTCTGCCCTCCGGCAAACACCCAGTAACTCCAGCACCACAAACCCCCGACATCAGTCCTGCCCAATGCCACAGCTCCAAGGGACACTTACTGGGCTCAGTGATGTCTAACAGCTATGCTCTGGCCATGTACTCTGCTTTCTTTCCAGCTCTGCTATTAGTCCCAGCCTCACTGTGTCACATGTTGCTGCCTACTATCTGAGATGATGTCTGACGGTTCCTATCAAGTCCCTAGACTCCATCTCCTCTCTTCTTACTCCTTGTATGCCCCCACTTGGCACCTGCCCAGGCACTTGCTGCCACCCACTGGGACAAGCAGACCCGCCTCGCAGCCGAACCCAGATCTGAAGGCAGCAGATCTGGCCCTGTGGTCACCACATCCGATTGGCAGGTGGTTAACATGCTCTGCGGTCTGACACAGCACACTCAGTGGCTCCATGACAGAGAGTTAGTGAGTGCATAGGCACGTGGGATGCACAAGTGAATAAAACACACACAGACCCCTGCCCACTGGCCCATACACTGGCTGAGAGTCAGAGTAACAAGTGACAGTGATAAATAAGTAAATTGCAGAGCACTTTATAAGGTGCTGGGACCATGAACCAAAGGAAAGCCCGACTTTGACAGGATGGAGCTGCCACACATTGGGGCATGAGAACCTGCTCAGTGCCAGCCCCAGCCTGTGCTGTGCAAAGTGTTTCCTCAGCTGGTGATGCCTGACTGGGGGCCTCTGGGTTGATCATCTGTCCTTAGAGCTAACCTCACAAGAACAGCAGTTGGCCCCTGGGTACCGGATTCTGAAAGTCAGCTTCCTGTGGGCCAGGTGGGCTTTGTTCAATGCCTGCACTTTGTCAGGCCCAAAGCTGGTGCTCAGGAGGACCTCTGAAGGCATTTTCATGATACTAAGTTCAAAATTTCTTAGAATCCCTGAAATGAAACCTAATACCATCCTTGGTATACTCTGCACAACTGTAAGACTGATGGGCCAGACTTGCTACACACCCCTGTGCTCACTGATAACTGAGTGAGTGGGTCACCCCATACAACTTCAAATCTACCAGGCTGAGGGCAGAAACAGTAAGTTGTCCTAAGACACCAGGTCAATGTCTCGCAGCAACTCAGAGGCTTAACTGAAGGCAGGAAGTGCCTCCACAGTGTTGATGGTGTGCAGTGTGTCAGCCCCAAGTCCTGGACCACCACTGTCCCCACCAACAGAATCCACGCATCCACAGGCCCACTCCTGCCCACAGGGGCAACAAGACACAGGGTAACTCTGACACACTCCCACAGAGGGAAGTGGGGCAAGAACTAACTGACAGCAGGGATGGGGTGGCTGACCTGCAGGGAACACAAGGAGCTCTTCCACTGCCTACCTTCATGGCTGAGTGATACCTTGTCACTGCCCAAATGGGCCAAACCTGGTTCAGGGTCAGAGATGGACCCCAGAGAGCCAGTGAAGAAGCTAAAGCCCACCACGAGGACTAGGAGAGCAGCCTCTGTCACAGTCAGCATACTCAGGGCCCTTCTCACCTGCATGGCCACCCCGACAGTCAGGAGCCAGAGGCTGTGAGACATATTGGTAACAGGAATGGGGAGGTGAGGGAACTTGGGTCAACTATCCAAATTTATTTCCTTGAAGAAACACAAGGTAAGGACTAGGGAAAGTTCTAGGAAATATTTTAACATAAAAAGAAAGTCTTATGCTACTTCTGTAAACCTTCCCCCAGAGGGAAAAGATTGACTCCCATGGGCTGCCCAGGACCACACACCCAAGCTGTGAATTGACCCATCCCTGGAAACTCTAGTCCTGGGCACACCCGGGCACCCAGCCACCCTACTCACACGGGCCCTGACTCGCACCTGTGCACCCTGTCCTAAAAATACCTCTCCGTCCACCAAGAGTGTCATGCAAAATGTGGGACTACCCCCAGGCACTAGTTTTCCTTCAACCAGCTTGTTACTGGGTGCAAAAGTGGGAGGGAAGGGGGGAGGCTAACCTCCCTTAAACTCCCCTGCAGCTCAGAAACTGTGTGTTCAAGGTCACATGTCACTTCCATGCTTAAATTTTTCTCCAAAAACAAAATCTTTGCTCTTTATATAATAATTATCCTTGTATTACTAAGAATCTCTTCATTTTGACTAAAACAAAACAAAAACAAAACAGTAATTTGTCCTGATTTTGCAACCTGAAGAGAAAATTGCTTTGAAAGGGGTCTGTCAACTGCTACCTACAGAGTGACACAAAGACCAAACCGATGGATCAGTCAAGTGGGCATTTTAAATAAGGACCAATGAGCCATTTTCCTCCGAATCTTACTGATTTAATTTTAGAGCTTCCTGTAACTCCTCCAGCATGGTAACGGAGTCTAGAAAACACAGGTGGACTCTGTTCAATGATTCACCCTAGAACAGCATCACTCTGAATGGTAATACTCAGGTTACAGAACCACACACAGCAAGAGCTGGAAATGAGTTTGAATTCTGGCTGACTGCACAGGATTCCTCACAGTCACTGCTGCTGCTGTCTGCTCCTTACTCGGGAAATGAAGCCTGGAGGGAGAGGTGCAAGACACATTGGCTAATTGAAGGTTCTGTCTAATCAGGCTCCAATTAAATGACATCGTACTAGGCAGGATGCTCAATACCAGTTATCAAGCTGCTCTCATTTACAGCTGGAGAACTTCACAAGCATCCATGTTCAGAGAAGAGGCTAAGTTTTCAGCCCCTTAATTCAAGTGGTAAACAGATGGAGACCCACATCCATGGGGAGGGGAGGGAAGGCACAGTGGGAGCAGGGGTGGTGGCCACAAGGGGAAGTGTGAAAACACTATTTCTCTCTCACCACCAAACTGGCCCATTTCCCATCTGTTTTTACCTTAATGGCCTTTGTGGTCTCCAGTGGTTGCTCAGGAGGGATTCCCACCTCCCTCTCACTTGGCAGCTGTTGAATGAAATACATATCTCTACCTGCAATAGGGATGTGTTTGAAGCAGCTTCCAATTAGCTAACCTTCCACATGGGGAGACAGAGAGGCAAAACACCATGTGAGTAACTCCAGGAGGAACGCCCTCCCTGGACTGTAAGTTAGACTCCTGCCCCCACCTGCCCTGGCAATGCAAGCATTTACTGAATCTCCACTCTGTGCAAAGCTCAGGACTGGGGGAGGGGGAATAAAATGACCATGCATGCAATTCCATTAGGAGAACCTGAGATGCTCTGTAAGCAAACAAAGTGGCCTTTCCATTAGGAATGTGAAGAGAAAACCACAGAAAGCAGTTAATTTCCAAAATGCTGCTGTCTGTCCGAACAATGGGTCATTTTATTGTTCCTCTAACAAAAAGGAAAACGTTTTAACTATTAATTTTATAAACATTTTTATTGAGTTATAGGCATTTTACAATGTTTTGTCAAATTCCAGTGTAGAGCACAATTTTTCAGTTATACATGAACATATATATATTCATTGTCACATTTTTTTTTTTGCTGTTTAACTATTAATTTTTAAACCAACTACAAATTGGCTTGCATTTAAAAGTCAACCACCTGGTTAGCATGCAGGACTTAGAGTGTGACAACCAGGACTCAGATCCTGGTTCCACATCTGTGGGCAGAGTAACCATGGCCACTTCTGTTAACACATATGTTTCAGCCTTGGCACCTTCACCCATCATATGCGGTGAGTGGGTGCACAGAAGAGACCCAGTGACAGGCAGCGGGTCAATTACACAGCATGGTTTAGGCATGCATTAAAGACTCAATAACCGATCTGCTCACTCTAGTAAGAGCTGAACTTGGTAGGAAGGAACAGTCTGGCAGGTTCCCCTCAAACCTATGCTATGTGAGATCCATGCTGTGGGGAGTTTGGATCCGCTCACCCAGCTGCCCTCCCGGACCAGTGACCAGGCTGTCAGCCATCACCAGCAGGAGAGGGCCAGGAGCTGCTGTGTGGTCCCAGGTCCTCACCAGCCCCCTGGGGTGCCACTGAACATGCAGGCCACAGGCTGGGAAGGTCCAGCTCATGCTGGTGGGAGTAGCTGTGCAGAGTGGACAATGTCCCCACCTGCACCAGGTAGAGGAGGCACTCTGAGCTCCCTGATGGCACTGGCTGCTTGTCACACACTCATGGAGACAGAAGGCTGGAGCAAATCCTCATCCATCTGACAGATGGATCAGTTCCAATGTGTAGAAGCACAGTTACCACTGAAGTTGCAAGAACAGGTGACTGAATTCCTCTTATGTCTTCTGAGGTGCCCAACTTCTAGAAGTGAAAGAGTGTGTAGACTTTCTCAGGAGCCCAAGCCAATTGTAAAATATTTAAGATCAAGATAAAAGATATGTACACATTATTAAAATTAAAAAAATCATAAGAACAGTAGCTCTCGCAAACAGAAACTATTCACAATTTCTATACTCAATACATTACATATAACATTTTCTAAAATTAATTCAACCCATGTTGAGTATCAGCTTCATCACAGATTAAATATATTAAAACAACCCACAGCCAATGGTAGGAAAACAAGTAAGTGAGTTGTGCTACACCCACATGATGGGCTGTCAGGTAGTTACTAAATATCTTTCCACAGAGTATTTAACCATAAAGATACATCAGGGATAAGTCAATATGCAAAATACAACCTCAGGAGCACATTGTACATTTAGAACATAAAATCAGATGGAGGGTATCCCAACTGTGCTTAAAATGTGTATCGTGTGTCTAAGAAAAAGAGCTCAGTAGACTATACCAAAAAAGTGTGGCACAGTCCTCTGGGCAGGTTTGTGGGTCATTCTATTTTCTTCTTTACATTTCTCCATTTTACCTAAATTTTGTACAGTAAATGTAATTTTTATAAATAGGGGGAAAAAACTGCATTAAGAAACAGAGAAAAATTTGAACAACAACTTTCTCTGTGGGCCTGCACGTAGTGTGAAACTTGTTTCAGATGCACAGGGGAGGCCAGGAAGCAGACCCACAGGCACAGGCCCTGACCTTGGCCTGCACTGACCTCTGAGGACGTGACCTCAGAGAGGAGCCAGGCAGGACCACACAGCAAGTGGCACCTAAACACCTCACACCCAGGAGGGGGCAGTGTTCCGAGACTGGATGAAGGGGCTGCGAGCACAGAGCATGCTCTGCAGGCCTCCTGCCTCTCCTCACCCCCGGGCAAAGGGGACACTGGCAGGGTGCAATGACAGAGGGGAAAGATTTGGCTTTTTCCTCCTGACTGTAGAAACATCAGCCTCCCCCTGCAGTGATTTCTGAACTTTGAGGTATTAAAGCACCAGCATATTA